>NC_092012.1:29076977-29676977 GCF_042242105.1 Pempheris klunzingeri | reverse complement strand
TGATTATCTCAGCTTCAGCCGTCTGACAGAATTATTCATTAAATTTGTTTCACAGTTCATTTAGCACACATTTAATAATCACTAACTGCAATGAAATGATAAATACAGGTGATTTCATAGATGGATTCTGAAGTAAAATTGGTGTATAATTACCTAGTTAAAGTTTTGATCATTTGTCTCACACAAAAGTTAAACAAAGAAACTGTTTCATGATGGCAGCCACAGACTTCAACACAGATCAATTGGATTCAAAATGAAGTTTAAATAAAGCATCTGAGCAGTGATGGAGCGCCTGTCACTCTCATAAGTCACTCGGGCTATTACTGAAAATGTGGAACAACAATACGGGGGGGGGGGGACAAAGTCAACAGAAGCAAATGTTGGTATTGGGACAGATGTTTACTTGCTTCAATAAACCAACCAAAGACATGACAAAATGCTAAACAAGTTTCAGAAAACTGAGTGAAGAGGAGAACAAAGGAAAGAAAGGCTGCAACAAGAGAGCAATAAAAGGCGGCAGATATAAAACAGAGAAGAAGAATGAGTGAGAAACAACATTAAGATGCAGCCTGTGTGTTCATTCAGGCCTGATAGGCTCTGTTCATTTCCTCAGCCCTGTTTGTTAATGCGTTGTTGACTGAGTCCAAAACGTGAGCAGCTGTCTCTCTCTCTCTCTCTCTCTCACTCACACACACACACACACACTCACATCCGATCAAAGACACATTACAACACATTGTTAAATGATGGATACATGCGTCTTTTGTCTGTTTCAACATCTGCTCCACATATCACATCTCAACGCCATCCAACAATAATTATTGCCTGTGAGATTACATCTAAGCGCTAACAGTCACAGCGGTTGTTTCACAGGACCAGACGGAGCCGTGACTTATTTGCATAAAATGAAACGAAGTACTGAGTGGGAGCAAGAGAAGGAAATTCACTTTGCAGTAATGTTAAGAATGTGGGCTGGAGACAAAAGTCCCATCGATCTTGTCATAGTCAGTCCCATGTCAGCTAAAATACGGCATCGAGGCCTGTCCCGGCAAAACCATATTTAGTTGACACGATCATCAGAATGTTAGTGAGTCGATTTGGCAGACTTCAGTGCATAAAGCAAGCTCAGACCTATGTCATACTAAGTTTTCCTTTCAGTGGTCCTCAGTCGAATCCATCCCATGAATCTGACCGATTTAAAGATTCTTGTTACCCGAATGATCAGCAGTCCTGTCAGATGATTGATTGGATTTCTGTCTGTTGGTTTTGGTTGGTGGTCTGAGCAGTTCCAGGGTCTGATCTCCTACACAGGCGCTGTCAAACCATCTGTTATAATCTGCAGTGAGCAGAGTTTCACACGCTGGGGTCTTGAGACCGAACTTCACTGCAGAACAGATTGTCTTCACCTTCAACTGTCTGCAGCACCACTTTATTCTTTTTTTCCCCTTCTTACCAGTAACAGTAATCCTCTTTTTGTCAGCATGTTTGACCTGCTCTTTATGGAAAGCGTCTTGAGATAACGCTGTTTTGAATCGGCGCTATATAAATAAAGACCGATCCATTGATTGGCACAGCCATCTCATCTGAATGCGCTTTACTGGAATCTCCACAGGACAAAACAGGCCATCTTCCTCTCCCAACGGGTGGTCCACATCAACATTTGGTGCTCATTCAGTCTGCATACAGTGACTGAGCTCGGCATCCTTGCTGCTACACTGCTTGCTGCCTGTTATCAGAAATGTAAATCAACATGTGTCCATGTTCATCAAACACGGTGTGTGCATCTCAGGCTCTGTCCGGGTTTGTGAGCTCGGGGACGGTCAGCGTTCAGCTGCCCGGATTTTTGTTCTAGATCATCACATGAGCGGAGCCTTAATGCCAAGATAGAATATGTATGCTTGTATGTACGGCTCCTTTTTGAGAGGGTAAAATGAAATGCAGCTGCCAGGTACCTCAGTGAAATGTGTCGCTACTGCACACAGAGCATTATATTCCTAACAAATAACAATAAAACAAATAGCCAGCCAAATAATAATGAGAAGACATTGCAGAGCTGCACTGTTTTACCTAAGAGCTGCTACAAAAACATCCTCCACTGACTGACTTTCTGAATGACAGAGCAGGATATTTTCTTGGTTATTTTGTTCCTCGGTTCATTCTTTATAATTGGAAAATGTGTGACTTTCCTGTGGCTTGCACAGGCCAGCTGATTCATTCTCTCCTGCTGTCAAGTGATGCTGCATGTAGATAAAATACCCAGAGTCCTGCCGGCCCAAAGTTCCCAGTTGGCTCAGTTCAACAATTCGTGTCGACTCCCACAGAAAAACTGGCTCACCTCCTGACGTACATGAGACAAATCTAGCAGTCACAGAGGGGGGCCGCAAGCATCCCACCCATTAAAGCAGGGGTGTCCAAACTATGGCCCGCGGGCCAACTGCGGCCCGTGGTCCAATTTTCATCGGCCCGCAGGAAATTCTAAAAATGTATTGTAATACGGCCCACACATGGAACCTGCGCTGGACTGTATTGTACTTCTTAGTCTCACCGTTAGGTGGAGCAACTGTCCTGAACGAGGCAGCTTCTCTATAAAATGAGTAATGAAGAAGAAATTTGCTACAGGTGACCCAAAATGGCAGAATTAAGGAAACGTAAGAGAGCAAGTGAGTGTAGAAAGTTTCAGACGCGGTGTGCGATGAGAGCACAGCTAACAACTAATGACGATCACTTTTGTATCACGGAGGAGCTGCTTGATGTTAGCAGGCTAAAGAGCACCACAACTGGTGAGGATGTTTTTGAAGCTGTGCCAGGTTCAGTTGGCATGATGGGACTTAAATGGGACGAGCTGTGTGGAGGTACGACGGATGGGGCTCCAGCTGGGACAGGCGAGCGCAAAGGAATCTACGGTGTCCTCCGAGGGACAATAAAGTGGAGGTAAGGCTGTTAATTCGAACACCAGGGCTCTAGCACAGACTATTTCAAGCTTCCCTCTCTGATGCTGGTGCTGGCTAAGTCGTGGCTCTGTGCCGCAGCAGTTTTATTCCCTTAGATCAGAAATCGACCAGTTTTGAAGAGAGAAGGACCTCTTCATGAGTTCAGTGACCCTCTGTGGTTGTCATTTTTAGTGGATCTCACTGATCACCTGAACAAAAGCCTAAAAGGCAAAGACCAGCTTGTACCACAACTAATAAATGAAAGCCCACTAATGGAAAGGCTGTTTTTTTTCTTGAATCATATTCAGTTATCAAGCAGAATTTACCTACATTTGATTGATTTTG
Source organism: Pempheris klunzingeri (assembly GCF_042242105.1). Taxonomy (NCBI): domain Eukaryota; kingdom Metazoa; phylum Chordata; class Actinopteri; order Acropomatiformes; family Pempheridae; genus Pempheris; species Pempheris klunzingeri. Next base: position 29,673,702 of record NC_092012.1, on the reverse strand, counting down.
CCAACTTTAATCCACTAGAGGTGAGGCGATGTACATCACCTCTGGTGGATTAAAGTTAGCAATATGGCTCAATTCTAGTGAGTGGCCCAGCCCTTTGTATGTTTTTCTGTATGTGGCCCTCAGGGAAAAAAGTTTGGGCACCCCTGCATTAAAGGATAACTTCGGTATTTTTAAACCTGTGGTCTATTTCCACATATCTTGGGCACATACATACAAAAAGTTCGACAGCAGATTGCTTCAGTAAGCAGCCATAAACTGGCTGAAATGGCTGAAATTCTGGGACATTTTTCCTGCATCTGCTTCCAAATGTACATTTTTCTGCTGTGATGATGATGACGCCATATGATCAGAGCTTGTTGAGAAGCCGCCCTGGTCTAGTCATGAATTAAACAGACTCTACGTGAGCCTGTTGGAGTGTAATTCGTGTTTTGGTCGAGTTCTGGATCATTGGAACAGAGTGGACCAGTGAAGACCTTCAGCCGCAATTAAGCAAAACACAAATTTTAATTGAAATAATTAAAAATCTGGACATCAGCAAAATCAGTTTGTAGGGGTACAAACTGCAGCTATTACACAATTCAGTCAGAGCCTCTACTCAAAAATACGTGGTGAGTGTTGAGCAGTGTCATTTTGGAAGCTGTTGACTGGGAGCACTGGCACTGAATAAAATCTGTGCTGACATGATCATAAAAAATGCATGAAAGAAAAAAGAAACAAACAAAAAGAGAAAAAGAAAAAGAAAAGATGTGCTGTACTTCAGCCAGACCATTTTCATACCAGTTTCTAATGAAGCTTTTTAGTTGATGTTGATTTTTAGTTGATGTACCAGGTTGTCTAGAGACCATTAAACTGTTTTGAACAGGAAAACATGAGTGGACTAAACCTTTCCGTGAATCACATACCTGCTAAAGCTCTTTCCCGTTCTTCTTTTGTGCTGTTTGCTTTCTTAATGACTGTGGGCAAAGAATGAAAGGATGCATCACTGCCACGGCTCTATGGTAGCTAAGGAAACAACCAAAGATGAGACCACGTTTCTCTCACTCTGGTTCATACAAATGGTGTCACAATGACATCTTGGGATAGGAAGATGGATTCAAGCAACAAAGGTGGATTTAATTTAACTGTACAGGTTCAGTTAACATCATTGAATTTAGTTCACACTGGTGTGTTTTCCCCATGTACGTTTGGTTTATTTTGGCTGCTGTGAAATGTGTCAGTTGCACTCTGGTGCAGATTTAACAGCCACACCGACAGTGTTGGAGGAGTCAGCCCTCTACAGTGGGCTCTGGGGAACCACAGGACTCTACAATGGTACGTATGTGATTTCAGCATGATTCTAAAAGCTGAGCTGAATCCAAACCCATCAGCTTATTGCAAACTGACCTGGGAGCAGCATCTGCATCCCTATAGGTGATTTATATATTTCTGCAAAGCATTTGGTACCAGCACATCAGCACAGCGGTGACCCACAGCAAGAGGGTAGCAGGGTCAAACCTGCCAGTCGGCAAACAGGCAGCTTGCAGTGTGAACCTGGGTCCTTTCTGTCCAGGTCCTCTGGCTTCCTCTCACAGTCCAAAGACATGCAGGTTAGGTTAACTGGGGAATAAATTGCCCGAGTGTGAGCGTGAATGGTTGTTTGAGTGGTTGTCTGTGTCTATGTGCAGGCTCGGTGACTGACTGGCCACCAGTCCAGTCTGCCTCTCACCCAGTGTCAGCTGGGATTGGCTCCAGCCGCCCTCGCCACCCTTAACATATAAGCCTGTGCACATTAGCATGTGAGTGCGGGGATTTCCCCTAATCAAACAGACTGAGTCATCGTACTCTGCGTACTTTGGCAGTACATACAGTACAGTGCATACCTTAGCGATCCCACAACTATTGTGGTACATACTTCTTTTAGTCATTATTCATTATAATGCAGTTGATTTGCTGAATAATATTAACAGTGCTTGTGCTCACATATCTGAGCTCAAGATAAATACATATAAGCATTAACATGAATGTCTTGTCCCCCACATGGGGACTGACGATGCAGGGTGACATCAGCAAAGCTTCATGTTTACAGCTCTTGGTTGGTTGGTTGGTAACCAGTCAGTGTGCATGTGAACTAAAATGCAACAAATGTATCATCAGTGAACTGATGTGCAGGTGTGAAAGCACAACAGTGAGTGGGGGGGGGGGATTTCATTATCAGTGCACAGTTATCACTTTGTGCTACACCTTGGTGCTTAGAGTCACTGGTGCACACATTTCTAATTATCTTTGTTTACAATCCATATTTAATTCTCTTCCCGCTTTGTTAAATTGTCACTTTAATCTGCCTAAAGACTTTTTTCCCCCCACAGAAATAAAACAGAGCACAGATTAGGTTCATATATTTCCACTCTACCGGCTTTCATGGCTTTAATACATCGCTAGTTCACATAATTACGTTTACCAAAGATTACAATGAAGGGGAATAAAGGCTTTCACCTAAAAACAACAATAATCTTGCTTGTGCCCTTTACATTCTAGTGAGGTGGACTAAACCTCAGACTACTCTCAGTTCCAGATCATATTAAGCTCTGTAAAATGGCATCAACACACTGATTCTTTCCTGACTTTCCTGACAGTGAGGACAAACAAGCTGTCAACTTAGAGAATGAATCAACTAAGACTACTTCCTTTCTGATTCTGAAAGTTTGAAAAAAAATAAAATAAAATTGTTTTAGAGAAGCGAAACGGAAATAAGCAGTTGATTTCCTTTAAAGGGTCAATTCACCAGCATTATGAAAAACACATTTTCTTACTCACCTATAATGAATTCATGCCACGAAATAAACAGAGTTAAGACATTTTTTCCCTCCTTTCAGCATGAGGGCGAGCCAACAGTCAGTCAGAATAAAGGCCTGACGCTCGAACACAGACAAACAGTACGGTCAGACACGCACTTTCATGCATCCTTTATTCCATTATAAGCATTAAAACATCCATTGTGTTGCTTTCTTGCAACCACCACCACATGTATGACAATCTGTTTCACGGCATGTTTAAGGCTCATTTCATCCGTTTTACACACTATTACCAAAATCGGATTTTACAAGCTTCATCTGCCCTTCATTTGCATATGGTGATTCCAGTGTTAAAATCAATGAGACTAGAGTGCCCCTGTGCAGGGGCTAATATGTATAGAGAAGATACTGAAGTATAGTGTTACAGAGGATTATCGTACAAACCAGCTTCAGAGACAGTGTAAATCTATCAACATTTAGACTGGAAAACCTCGTAAAAATGTCAGTATCAAAACAATAATCAGGACTAAAGCAGGGTCTTCATTTCCTTAAAAAGAGGAGCTAGAGGAATTATACTAGAGATGATCGAGGGCTCGTTATCCAAAAACATCGGCCCAACATTAGCTATAATCAGAAAACACTAATACCCAACTGACAAACCACTTCACAGCAATACACTGATCAATCAAAAGATCATCACAAGTTGCTATGCAATTACCCCTCAACCACAATCCTTTTATGAAAACATTTCCAGCACTTACTTCAATGTGATAGCGTTATTTCTTTTTGTGTGTTTTAACTTCAACTTTAAGTGTTTAACTTCATTTCTTAGTGTTTTACTTCTTTTTTTTTTTTTTTCATTTGCAGGGGAAAAGAACAAATGATTTAAATACAGTCGATACAGGTTGAAATGTCCACGACGATGGAAGGTGATTTTGCATGCGTGACTTCCACGGCGTTCCATCTCCCCTCTGTGGTTCTTTCAAAATGTCTTTGGAGTTCAAGCTGGGATAAGAGCAAACTATCACAGGGCTCAGCAGACAACAGCGTCGCTGAAAGAGGGTGTTCATGGCTGATTCCTCTTCTACTGCGGGCAGGAACACGTGGCTGACGAAGGGGACGACAGTGGTCGGGGTGAATTTGGTTTTAGTACCTTTGCTGTCATGTCAGTATTCCCCAAACTGTCTGGCTTTCACAGTGATTGACTGATTGATTCCTCTGATGAATAGCAGCAGTTATGAGTCCCCCTGATGCCCGGCAGAGCCCTGCTGTAGTCGACAGCACTGTGTGAAATGTCTACGAACATAAGGCTTTTTTTTTTTTTTCCAGAGTGAAATGACTGATAAATTAAGTACACAGCCATACCCAGCGGCAGCATGTTCACCTTGAATACCTTCACATGGAGCAGAGTTCACAGTTCAGCGTCTGCTGTCTGCAGGTAAACCCAGCACCATACTCCCTGGCTTCAGTTTACAGTACTGAGTCAAGCGGGTTTCTGTTTCAAACAGATCAAGTCTTATTACCACATCATCTCCAGTTATGAAAATCACAGCCACGATGCCTGCTGCTCTCTCTTCTATTGAGGTAAGCTGACATTTGGGACGATCATTGCTGTGTTGCTTGGTAGCAAAGGTACGCACCTGGTGTGACACAATTTACAGATACACTAAGGGGTCGCTTTGACGCATTCACTAAATGTGCACAACGTGACCACTTTAATGTTTGTTAGGGAGTAATTTAACGTTTTCAGCAACGGCAATGAACATGTGTTTGTCTTCTGCAACACAGGAGTCAGTAAACATTCACTTAGGTTAAAATTCAGCATATAGGTGATCTACCAGTCACAAAGTATGTGAATAAACTCTTCAGGTTCTCTCTGCTCATTACCGCCCCCTTTCATCGTGTGTCATCTTTACAATTATCCTGAACAGGCAAATCAATTCTGAATGTTGTCATTTCACTAAAGTAAGCACTGTGGGTGCTGCTTGTGTGCTGAATTTACCAGTGGTGCCAAAGTATTCAAGCACTTCAGTAATTTCCTCCCAGAATTGCATTTGTGTTTGCCAATGAGCGAGGCATATTCTAAATTGCCATAGTTCTAAATGGAGTTTGGCGTTATAAGCTCCCTGTATGAGAGAGCAGCAGACATCAGAGCTACAAGGATCACAGCTACAAGCACAAAGACCAGGTGTGCTGGGCTGCAACCTTCAAACACACACACACACACCCACACACCCACTGAAAAAAAGAGGTTCTACCTGCAATTAAGAAAAACATGGAATGGCGATAACAAAAGAGATCAACATGTACGTATCCAAACACAGAAAAAATCATTACCTGAAAATATCTGCACACTAAAAGTGCAATAGTTTGATCACCCTGAATGGTAACTTAAAAACAGAAAAAGTAAAAAACTTCAGTTGCATCTCGAGGTGCAAAATTGATACTTCTTCACCTGGTATAAAAGAATACAAAAATCAAGCTTGAACATTGCAAAGACTCTCAGTCAAAAGAAGAGCAAGGATCATGGGAGAAACAGAGGGAAGAATAAGGACAATGTGATGGACCGAGGAGCACAGTGAAGAGCGACTGACAGGAAAGGGTGTGGGACACGGAGTGAGCAGAGGGAGCGACGGAGGCTGAGAGTTGGAGTGGAAAATGAATCCAGATTGAGCAGCGAGTGCAAACAACATCTAGGCTTGGGTTCATTGGCAAACTGTGTCCACATGTAGGAGCACCAGCCAGGTTTTGGGGACACTACATGTTGAGTCTAAGCTTCATGTCTGGCCGGTACTGGCCTTTCCCTCAGCAATCTAAAACCACCTCCTCTTCCAGTCTATGACACATTCCCACTCTGAAATTGCTCCATGGACAGGGGACTAGAGCGATCACTTTACTCCAGTCCTGCCCCTACGCTAAGAGATGTTAGGAGATGATAAGGAGGAGGCTTCTTGAGTGCGTTGAGATGAACCCTGGCCCGAGTGCTGAGCTCCCCTCAGGAGGTGGGAAGCTCAAAGGAGATGAACTGCTTGAGCCTCTCCAGATACTGGGCGTACAGTTCGATGTCGTTGTGGCCGGCTCCCTCCACCCACAGGGGCTCCACTGCACGGGGGCAGCGCTCGTACATGGCCAGGCCGTGGGAGAAGTCGATCACCTCGTCTTCCGTACCATGGATCACGAGCACTGGAGACGCCACCTTGGACACTTTGTCAATACTATGAAAGGGGAGCAGACAGAAAGAGATTAAGGGTACCAACAGTGTTCTTGCTGCCAGACTGTACACTTCAACACAGCAGATACACCTGCTCTCCTCACTAGATTGCATACATACATTTAAACAAAATCCAACATCATATTCCACACAGCCTCTTTTCATTTAGATATACCCCTTAATTGATAAAATAATGGAAAGTTTGAAAATCACTGACAACTGAGCAAACTCCATCAGTGGAAGAAGACAGGGTGATATGGTGAAAAAGTGAGCTAGGCCCTTGAGTTGAGATGGGTGTGTCAACCTTTTGAAACTTAATTTGGGGACACAGTAACAGCAATGATCTAAACAAGTGTGGGTTTGGCCGTCTTCTGCCATTACCACTGGCTGATGTGAGACGCATGCTGGGATTCTTTCCTGCCACAAGTTCATGCTTAAGTTGGCTCTCAAACCATTGTAGATAAGAGCAAGAACGATGACAGAAGATTAAAAGAGCATAAGAACAAAAGCCCCTCCAGTGGTAATACTTAAAAAGACACAGCAGACAGTAAACTTTTTTTTATGGTAAATTACAGGTTCCTTACATTCCAGTCAGGGATGTTCTAACTGACACTGGCAGATATTCACTGAAGTGTCACCAGAGACCATAGTGGGACTGGAGGCATGTCAAACAGAGGTAAAAACGTTTAATCACTTCATACTTGAAGCTATTCTGAATTATTCACTATGGCACTGTGCCCTTTCTGTTATGTCTTTGCTGGTGATCTCCTGGTTCCTATTAAGATGTTTTAAAGTCCACATTTCTAAATGTATAGAAAAGCTGGTGAGTGGAAACATTGTGTGTTGTTCCAAAGACAATAACATGGATGCGCAAAAGTGTGTGGAGTAACACACTCACTGCGAGTTACGTAAATGATAATAAGCTCTGCCTCGTGGCCTGGATGGAATTGTGCAAAGCTCCAGTCCCTGCCCTGCATACAAATTCCTTACTAATTATCCATGCCCATAACTAGGTGTAGCAGCACAGCCTCCATGCTGCCCTGGTGTTCAGATAGAGGTTAGTTGGAAGATTAACGCTGGGAATCATCGCGAGCTAATTTAATTTCAGATGGGGAAAAAAAGGCTATTACTGTTCACTTCACAGCTGGGCTATACAGACTGAATTGTGGCAGACGTGGCTGTCAAACACGCAGATAATCTCCCTCAAAATTTGTACGAATGTGATCTCACAGATGCACAAAGCAAACTCTGACAGAGGAGTGAATTACCCCTGCAACACTGGCAAACATTTGGTCTGCAGATGCTGACTATTTGGGCAGGGGTTTGACAGCATTTTCATTAAATGAGTCCAGTATCTAATCTTTTGAGTCCCTTATAGAATCTAATTGCGTTTAGCTGTCAACATTTGCAAATAACTAATGTTATGAATAGCTAAGGCTCCAGGGTTCAATGCTGATCTCTAATTACCTTTTGTAGGCTGTGAAGGACAAAACTGTGCAGTTTTTACTGTCAGACAAATAACATTGACAATCTGTAACTATGACAACCACTAACATGAGCAGAAGATATGAAATGTTGACTGAATATGTATCTGGCACATATAGTGATAGCTGTTGCTTACAGATTTTGAACACCTCACCTGGTCCTGATTCATACTGTTATAATGGGTGTTAAATTAGCTTAAACGGGAGATACTGGCTCCTGGATCAGGTGATCAGTCAAGATGCTGCATCTAATTGTCTAATTGGACAGCAACAAACACACTTGCGATGAACAGAGATGTCAGAGTGGTTTGCAAATTTCGTCAAGCAGAAAGAAATTAGCTACCGTTATTCAGAGAAGAGTCTTTGTGCGGTGTAGCAACTCCATAACACATCAGTCATATAAAACACAACTACTGAATGCAACTTTCTAAGACTGGAGGATCTAATTTGACTGCATTAGCTTTCCATACATATCATTTAACTTTTAATACCATGCACAAGCACCAAGGAGTGTCCACTGAGCTGGAGTCACTGCTTGCATGTAATTAAGTGTTTGAAACCTCTCTCCTTACAGCATATGCATTCAGGGTAGGAAACATGTTGGGACAGAATGCTTGTGTATTCTGCTGGTCACTTACTAAGATCACGTAATTTGCAACGGTTTTGCAGCGGGGCAGACCAGCCGTAAACATAGTGCAAATGGGATTTACAGGAACCACAAGGAAGATTGTTTGGTAAATGAAAGTCCATTGAGTATAGGCTGGGTTCAATGCCTTGTGTATATTTTATGCATCTTTGATCTCTTTTTCATTTCTCATGAATATTTTTAGTCTCCTAATGTATTATCATTTTTAAAGAAATAGTCTAAGTGCTTTTCACAGGTGTAGTTGAACCTCGGTCAGTCAATATTCTGTAATCAAAATTGCCATGTCATTTCTTATTTTCTTAGCTTAGTGACTGCTGAACTGCAGCTATGAGCATCCTTCCCTCAGACTGTGAATCTGAAGATATATATATATATATATATATATATATATATATATATATATATATATACACATTATAGGCAAAATTGGTGTCTTTCAATTCAGTTTCATTTTCCCGTTTTTTACGGTAGGAAAACATAGACTTGTTCACATTGTCCATCACTTGTACTCATTTTATTTTACCTCATCAAGCCAAGTTCATATGAACATTCTGTCTGAGTAAAGAGTTTCTGATCCTGGGCACGTGTCGCTAAGACTTTTTTGAAACTTCAGCATGGAGGTTCTTCATGGAAGGGAAGGTGTGTTCTAAATATGGACTAACAATTTATTCAGCCTGCCTCGGAGAAACTAGCTATTCATGCAAAGCTTATTCACACTGAAAAGAATCTCAGTCTGAGAGAAACTAGAAAAAACAAAAACAAGTAGCACTTGTGAGGAGTGTTGATACCAATATATTTGTGTCAGCCTAAAAAAAACAACAACTCTACAACTGATGTGTGACATACAGAGAACAAAAAAGTGGGCCAAACCCCAGCGCCACACTTGATTGGAGAACTTCAGATATATGCTGACAGTGGTCTCCTGCTGGGTTCTATAGAGGTCCAGCTGGGAAGCTTTGACACCAGACATCTCATCTTCCACTCAGACACACAATTAGAATGCAGAACCAGGAAACCTTGACAAAAGCACTAAAGTATGCAAAACATGCAATAAAAGTGGGTATGGTGGCACCACCAACACGACTTGAGATTATGAATGCATACAGCATAGTTGAACATGCTGAATAACAATACAGACATTTCCCAATGATAACCCCAATACAGAGATGGTAGTATTTTGGTTACATTTGGTTTCCCTGTGCACAAATGGCCATTGTTCATGCTTGTTGGTGCGGCAGTAAACATTATTTATTGGGGCGCATGTATTCCTTAGTAGGCCTAAACAAAAAGAAATCTCCCAACAACTTTTCTGACCAATACTGCAACTGCGACTAACTACTAGGCCAGTATTTGTGCGCTTCATAGTTATAAACAGGAATCACTTGAAACGAGCATAATCACAAATCATTCCACAAGAAAAGAATCAGATAAAATGTGGTGTTTTTGGTGAAGTCAACCCAGTGGCTTGTTTTCCTAGAACACAAGTCAGAAAGACAAAGTCTTCTACAAAGATTAACCTTAAACATAATCAAAGCTCACATTTATTGATGTGAGATATTAACAGTTAATTTGAAATTATTCAATAATATAAAATAAGGTGCTGCCCAAACTTCTAAAACTTCCTTGAAACCTACACTTAATATTCCTCACCATGCTACACTGCAGACTACAAATCTGTGGAGACACAGCAGACTCATTAAATTTTAACATCGTCTGACTGTTCATAATTTGGTCACACAAGCGGTGATCCCTTGTGTGACTAAATTATGAACCCTGCGATGTGGCATGATACTTCAATAACAACACGGCCGTTCCTTGGCTCTGAAGTAGCCTAAGCACCAGTTTTTGCTCAAACTAAGACGGTGGGTTGTGCTGATGCCACAACTGTCGTGCACAGCAAATAACAGCAAACATGCTTTGTGTTTGGTACAAAGGCAACAAACGCAAGAGGCTCATAAGAGTTCAGTGTTCATAAGTTAGTGAATTCTTAGCGGCTGAGTTCCTTCAGACACTACTTGGAGCGGTGCACAAGATTTCCCGACAAGTAGATTCAAGAAATACAGGGGCACTCACCAGTCATTACTAATCATAACAGTTTGGTTGCATAAAAAGCACGTTGCTAGGATACTATGATATATAGGGCTTCAGTAATTCAACATTAAAATGCAGTTAAGGTATGCTACTTTTTATTGAGCTATACCAAAACATTCATCTTCCTGATAACATCATGTTTTTTTTAAAAGTCACCATAAAAATATTCTTTAAAAAGAAAAAATGCTATACATACTGATGTTTTACTGTTTTGCAACTTTAAGACAGTGGATTAATGGCAGCACAGGTTTTTGGTGCTGACAGAATCATCATTGTTGCACAGCTACAGTTTCCTTGTTACAAAAACTTAACGTTATGAATGTATTGTTTTCTGCAGAAACGTATTCACCTTTGCATGTTGTGCCAAATAATCTAGTACACTTTAGCCGTGATATGAGTGATTTCCTAAATTCAGACAGTTGATCAAATACTTTTACTTCATGTACTGAAAGTAGGACAAAAAATGCAATATAACTTTTGGCTAGGGAACAGCCGGATTAGTGGTAGCTGATCCAGGTATTTTGTGTGGATCGTATTAGGTACGTTAGGCCCAACTCATTTCTGATCCTTTTTTAACTGTAATCTGTTGTGCTCTGGGTTCACCGGCTATCTAAAATAGAAAACACTTCTAAAGACACAGCTCTGTGAGCAACTGAACCGTCCAGATGTGTAGTAATTGCTGCTTTCCACAAACAGAAGTGGGTGTGACATTGATAAATTATTCTACATTAGGTTGTCAAACTCTGACTGTTTTATTAACACTAATTTTACAGGTGGTTTAACTAATGCGAATGATTAAAATGATCAATCCACCTCAATACTGTATTTTGACAACACTTGATATGTAGTAACTGCATGCTCCCTTTGCCGACTCCTCAGCAGTAGTGATAAGAAAGACCATCTGCAACAAGATGGATCTCACCAAGTAGCAGTTCCACAGAAACCTCTGCATATTAAAACCATTACTTTGTAGCAAGTGGGCTGTAAATTCCATGACTGGTGCCTTTTTCAGTATGAAAACAGTAACAGTTCCGAGGCAAGGATAAAGAGTGGTGGCTTAGGAAGAATCTTAATCCGTGACAGAATGAACAGTTGTTTCATCATTGTGATCAGATTATTGTACTGCAAGAAAAGAAAAATTAACCGCACAAACAAAAAGCGTGTGTTGGTCTGTATTCTCTGCACAAGAATAATGATGTTGATTAGTCACAGGGATTAAAGATTAAATATCTGTAAGCCTGAGAAGTTGTCCAGGAGGAAATGTGTACAATGTATTGAATTAAGTATTTAATGGATTTCAAAGTGCTCTCTGCCTGAAATCAGGCATGGTACCTGAAAACCTTCAGCCCTGTAGTCTACCTAACATAATTATTACAATAATAATGCTGATTAGTCAGTTACAAGAGACTTAACAGGTACATGAACATTAAGAGAGAAACATTACAGGCCAACATGCACATTTGAGGGTGATGTTTACACTCTCATGGTCCATCTACGGTTGACCTCAGGGGGTCTGAACAGTGGCTGCAATTTCCTTGGTAGGGTGTCTGTGCTCACCCTTAGAGACAAGGAGCTCAGACATCTGGAAGGAGCTGGGAGGAGAACCACTGCTCCTTCACATCAAAAGGAGTCTGCTGTGGTGGTTTGGGTGTTTAACACGGATACTTCCTGGACGCCGCCCCAAAGAGATATTCAAGGCATGTCCAATGGGGGGAAGAACCCAGGGCAGACCCAGAACACACTGGAGGAATAACATTTCCCATCTGGCCTGGGCTGGCTCAAGCTACCCCAGGAGGAGCTGAAGGCTATGGGGAGTGGGCTGTGTAGGTTATCTTGCTTAGTCTACCAGCAGAAAGTGGCAGCAGAATTGGTGGGTGGATGTTTGGATGAAAAACTGTGTTAATTTTGTCAACACCAATTCTGATGATAAGTGACTAAATTGCAATAATAACATAAATGGAAAACATACCGGCAACAAAAATGATAGCGAAATCTGTTCATTATATACTAACAAGCTGAGACGTGATGAAATAGTTGGCTCGGTTTAAAAGAGCCAACTAACTAACAGCGTCGGGCAAAAGCGCTGCACCTGGCTTCTTTTTTCAGGGCGCTGTGACTGTTTTTGTGAGGCTTCTGCAATGGCTTCTATTGGAAAATCTCTGACCCTTACTGGGAGGTTCTGGTCACTGTCACTCATTGTCAGGGAGCCAATTATATTTTGGACAGGGCTGGCATGTGGGTAACCAAAAAAATGGAGAACCTTGGTCTTTTATGTAAGCTGTTTATCAGCTACGTAGCCAACCCTGTTTTAAAGTAGCGTTAAGTTAGCAAGCTAGTTAATGTCTTTCTGTACAAAGTATAAGGGCAAGCATCCTCCAGTTGGTGCTCTTGGTGAAAAAATGTCAGACAAAAGGATACGGATATAAAAATCAAAAGGGGCTATGCTAGTCTCTCATACAGCAGCAGTCAGAGCTGTGATGTGTTGTCATAGAGACAAAACCCACATGCAGCGTTTTCTTCTCTCATGTCACAAACACTCCATCCCAGCATCTTTATGGGCATGGCCCTTACTGTGCAAACCCTCCATAAAGTACCGGCAGGCTATGAACCTCTCTAATTCATCACATGGTGCAGTGACAGAGGAGCGCTTCACTGGCCGATCATTTTAATACTGTATAACACCTGCCAGATAAGATGGTTGTGCCTAACCAAACAAGCAGAGGCCCTAAAGGATTGTTGTGCTGTAGATACATGCAGAAAATAAACAGGAGAATATAACTGCACGTTTTCATATAGACTTTAGTCAGTAACATAGTCTCAGTCTAGATCAGGGGGGTCAAACTCAATCAAAGAAAGGGCCACAATTTAAAACACGGTCGCAAGTCGCGGGCCAAACGGGCTCAACATTTAGTGAAGACTCTAAAAGTGACTCTTTTATTATAGTATATAATATAATATAATATATATTTTATCCAGAAATATGAATTTAAACAGCCAAACTTCAACAACTTTTCCTCAATAAAATAAATATAATTTTAAATAACTTTTCTTTTTTGTACTTATCCTGCCGTAGTGCCGTCTTATATTTATATTCTTTAATTATGGCCACATTAGCTCCACTAACAAGACACACGGGTTTACCTCCAATATCGACAAACAGGTAAAACTCTGCCCCCCCACCTGCTTTGAAAGTCTCTGTTTTCAAAGTCCACTTTTCGTTTAGCCATTTATTTTGGGGGGGGCTAGCTTAAGTGTCACTATAACATCACTGATCGATGCATTGATCCGCTGATCGATGTGTCATTATACCTGCAGGAGGAGGGGCTGCTGCACGGGTCTTGACTAGCACGGCAGCTGTTCAGTGCATTGTGGGATTTGTAGTATTAGAGGTGGGAGTGCTGTTTACCGACGGGCCATTCTTAATAGTGATATGAAATTATCTCGCAGGCCGTATATAATTGTCATCATTTTCCATGGGCACTTGACTATTGTGGGCCGTGGCCACAGCTCGTCCAGACATGCTTGTAACAATAGCAGAACAGAGGGAAGCACAGAGTGTAGATGTTTTTATAAAGCAGAGAAATTGTGATATTATCTAAATGAATACTATTTAATATGTCAGTTTCATCATTTTCCATGAGCACTTGACTATTGTGGGCCGTGGCCACAGCTCGTCCAGACATGCTTGTAACAATAGCAGAACAGAGGGAAGCACAGAGTGTAGATGTTTTTACAAAGCAGAGATTCTTAGATCGATATAGATCTGTAGAGTTGACATGATAAGAGAGGGTATAGACATGGTAGAAACCAAAGTTACAACATGGAGCTACAGATTTTAAGTTAACAAATGACTCATTGTTTAACTCTCAACTTCTATTAATATTTCAATTATCTTCTAATACGCTTATCCAAGAACATGGGTATTTATTTCATGAATGTTAAGTAAAACATGCTCAATAACAGACTGCATTGAGTTTCAGAAGAAAGTTGAACAGTTAAGTTGCAGGTCACATCAGGACTAAAGCTCACTATACTGATCCCTTTGCCAGCAGTTAATTTAGCCTATTTAAACAAAACAGTTTTTAAAAAAATGTTCATGACAAAAACAAGACTATGTAAAAATGAACCAGTTTTCATCACCAACTGCAAATTAAATGATGATCAAAAAGTCAGACGGATTAAAATGAACTAGTTTTGAACATACACAAAATGCTTTGGAGACAGAAAACTCGTGACAAAAATTAGACTAAAATGTCACTGACTTAAACTAAATCAAAACCAGGTGCCAAAATTAACACTGCTACCCAGGAAGTCCGCATACTTAGATATGGACGTGGCCTTTTGGTCTGGTCGCCAACAGTGGCAACTAAATTTTAACTGTTGCTGAGGTGTGCATGTATGATGTTGTGTGTGTGTGAGACCTACCTGGGGAAGGCATCGAAGCAGTAGGTCTTCCGTGTATCGGGGAAGGCTACCCGTAGCCCAGACATGAGTGGTGAGTGAAGGATGACAGCCGCGCATTCATAGCGAGCAGCCAGGTCGATGGTGGGCACAGTGCCGATGCTCTGACCGTACAGGATGATGTTCTCAGGTGTCACCCCATACCTGTACAACAGCACACAAACAAGCCAGATTTGCTTATAAAGGGATATTACGTAGAAGGAAAAAAAACAACATGTCGAGTCTGTTAATTCTATGTGTTTGTGTGCGCCATTATGACAATGATGTTACAACCAGCACCACAACCTCCCTATGCCAAACTGTCCCTTTAAAATCGAGGACAGTAGATTCTGTGGGTCATTTTCTGGTCCTGTACACTCTAATTAAGACAGGAGCCATGTACTGACTGACAGGTAACATTAGTGCATAGCTAACAATAGTCAGAATCTTTCAGTTACACTTTAAGCACATCAGTTACGTTGATCGCTTAATTGCCTTAATTAGGATCTCTGGGATTTCTGGACCATTCAGAGCTGAGCAGCAGCTTGTTCTGTCACTCTGTGAAAAAATAACATTAGATCAGCAGTAAAAGTGAGACACAGATGTAAACAAGATAATTTAGATGCTTGTATATTCACTTGAAATATCTTGTTGTCTTATTACCATACCCACATGGCACTTAGCACAAAATGGCCTGTTTTGAATGTAAAGGCTATTTGTGAGAATAATGTATCACAGTAATGTAGCCATAATCACCAGATGTGAGCTACAGTAAATTGGTTTGGTTTCTTAAATGCAGATAAACACTGAAATTGATTTCAAATGATGTACTATAACTAGTACTATAAACACAACACAGTTTTGTCAGCGACACAGCCCTGGTGAAACAAAGGGGCATACTTTTTTGATCACCCTATTTTTCTTTCATATGTTTTTGTCATTGATCCTACTTTCTTTAATGTAATCATAAACAAAAGTATCTATATGTAATATAATTTGTTCTTCATCTCATTCTGCCCATGTGGTTGAGCCTCGCTTGCTGCCCACTAATCTCTGTAATACTGCAAAAACTACTAATGTATACTTTTGGAATCTGACCATAATATTGTGTTACAATACATTTAGGCTGCAGGTTCAGCATACATAATCAATGCAATAAAATGCAATACTTTACTCAGCACTGTGTCATTAATATCTGATGGGGACAGCACTCACTGGTAGGTATCTAAATCTGTCTAGCCATAGAAACTGCACATGCCTGAACACAAATGACATGATATGAGAGCTCTATGGCATCGCTGTGGCTGTCTGCAGGTCTGTGCTATAACAAGCAGTAGAAATGTGGGAAAGAGGGAAAATAATGGTGTGAGAAATAGAAACGGGATAGACAGCTATCAGACAGATAGGAGGTTATAAAGAGAGTGAAGGGACTGCAAAAAGAGATGAGGGTTGTATTGCTGTAATGAGACTATTCCAGCGTCAAGATGGAGATTATACTCTCTGATAATCGGCAGCTGTTCGCAGACATGGCTCTATAACCCCTGAACAATGAGCCATTGGAGACAGACAGGCTGATTCTCCCTTTTAGGAACACAACCTAATCTCCACCAAATCAACAGACGGATGAGATATCGGGTACCTACACAGCATCCTATCTTTTGAGGATCTCAGTATGCGGTAAGGAAAGACTAGGACGTTGGGTCTGTGAGGTGGTCCAAGGACATCACCATCAACAGTCTGCGAATCTGCGTATGTAATACTGCAGCGCTTGAGGGCATATGAATTAGAAGGCCAGGTTTGACAGTACTCTCACATTGATAAAAATATCACTGTGCCATAAAGCACTAGGAAAGGTGCGATGAGACACGTGTCAGACTGAATTCCTAATTAACCTTCAAATGAACTAGGTCATACAAGTCGTCATTGAACCAAGTATCAAAGAATTTCTACCTGGTCTGAATGTCCACCCTCCAAAAACATGCTGCGATCTGTTTCACAAAGTTATATGAATTATTGGATGTAGCCTTCATGCATGATTAGATAAGCTGGCACTTTGTTTGAAGCAAACCGAGGCCTTAGTGCGCATTTTTTATTTTACAGACTGGCAGTTCAAAGACTGGTGAGTAAAATACTCCAGAAACACCGTACTGAAATGATTACCATCAGACCAACATCGAGATGGCAATAACTAATCTGGAATTTGCAATAAAAGACTGGATTTGATACCTCAAACTAATGTGTTTGTCTAACCCAATGTGAGCAGGAGAGGAGGCAGAGGCAGGGTAAGACAACAGGGTGAACATGTACTCGAACTTGACCGATGTTTTGCAGACTTTTACAAGAACTAATCAAATGGAAATATTTAACACAAATTAAAAACCAAAAAAGGTTTTTCAGTTTCGCAACATTCTACCTCAACTTTTTAATGTCAAACTCTCAGTCTTTGCCATGCAGCTAAGCAGACCAGATCAATAGGTCAGATGTGCTTTAAAGCTGAGCACAAAAAGTCATTAAAGTTTGCATAATGTAACCTCACGGCAACACATGGCATGTGGGGGAACTGTATATAACCAAATCATGTACTACTACCCACTCATAAAACACAGTCATATATATGAGAGAAACTTCAGGGCTACAAGAGGGGAGCCTCCAGTTTTCCAGCCTCCAGCAACTTATGACTGACTCTGACTCTAAAAATCACACTGACTGGATTATCACATAGAATACATGTGACACGTTATTAACAGGACAGATGTTGTGACCACACTGGTGTATATACAGTAAATTACTATAAATTGACTATTATATTACTATAAAGACAGTGACCACAATAAAGATGACTCAGGTCCAGTATCAGTTGCTGTAGATGACATTCAACTGTGACGAATGCAGTTTTGAACATGAACGTTAAACGGGGTTAAAAGCTGATCATGAACACTTAAATTATAATAATAATAAGAGCACTATGCTAATGGAAATAATATTTCAATGTTATTCTATATTTATCTATTACTAAAGGAGGTTCAGTGGGTTACAACTGCTACCAACTGGGGACAGCATCTTTTAAAAGTAATAAAACAGTCTTTGTGCATTTAGATGACATGACATCAACCATACTCTGATCCTATCCTAATATGTAGACTTGCTAGGAAGAATGTCTATCTGGGATCTTGTAAAAACATTCTAGAGACAGAGGGGATACACCTGGTGATGCACAGTAGAAAAGCATTAAATGTGATCTGGACAGTGGCAAAGCTTTTCCCAGATTCACCTCTTAAGGACTGCAGGGTGAAAGGCTATAGGAGAGGGAGAACAAGGACGGCCTGTTCCTCTGCCAAAACTCACAATGTGGGGAGGAAGCTTCAAGGAAACCCTCCCATCTCCTGACAGTGCTGGGAAATGAAGAGAGGCCGAGCAGAAATGTTAAGCAGCCTTCTGACAGTACACACATACAAAGAAGGATTAGACCCGTGCTTAACAGACAGCCATGACAAAGGATTTGGACGAGAGGTGCTGGGTTGTATGTGTCCTATGAAGTGATGCCATCATATGAGCTCCTCAGATAACAGCTTGGGTGTGACTAATCTGTTGGCCTGAACAAAGCCCGCTTCTGATAAGCAGTAACCAAATTGAGGAGCCATCCTGATAGCAGATTATGACCCCACACATGAATGGACAAAGTAGCCATTGGTTGGCAGCTGATTCCAAAAACTGTGGACTTGCAGTCAGTCTGGACTATGGACTCACTATGTGACTTTGAAGATGATTCATAACTGGATCAAGTACATGGACAGTCGGTGTTGGTTGTTCTGGTAATGAGAAGGAGTGAGACTTCGGTCTCATGATCCTACAGATACCATCACAGACTATCATTGCAAACATGTCATATGCATATGAGAATATTGTTAAGCCTCAACAATATCCAAGTATCATTTAAATACATGCTTGTGAGAGACACCATGGCAGGAGTTCCCCAAAATTAATCGCAGATACTGTGCCGGTCGTTGCAAAACAAGCCATTTGTGTTAAGCTAGACAAACATGTTCTGCTACCCACTCTAAAATGACTCATTAAGTGCAGCAGTCAAGTCATAAGTGGCAAATTAAGTTGCAGCCATAGCAGATTTCTGGTCAAAGTGAACTAAGGTATCACACGAGGCCAATATCTGCTTTTATCACTTATTTTACCGTCATAAAATGTTCGTTCATACTACACAATATGGAAAAAAGTGACACTATATCCTTTTTTTGTGATATATATTGCATTATGAAGAAATGTATTCATTCATTACAAATATATTATTAATGTCCTCTTCTGATAAAACTCTTTTGCTCCAACCACACTTGCTCCTCCACTTACAGTTTCATACTGTCTGTGACTGACAGGTGGTCAGGACAGGTGGAGAGAGAAAAAGGGCAAAGGTATTTGGGAAAAACAGCATGTCTCTTAATAAACTTGACAAACAAATTTACATTTAAGATACCATTTCTAACAATGTGCAAATGGATGCTTAAGTGCAGACAGATACATTTTTGTGTGATTTGTGTGAGTGTGTGCAGGGAACAGCTCAGTGACAGTGACTTTGTAACTTTTAACCACTGCCATTGATAACGGGAATATACACACACTCAAATCCAGCTCACGTAACTGAATGCCTGCCTCGAGCATCCTGGAGATATAACTTGCGACAGTAGGAGTGTTGCGTGCATGTTTACAGGCAGGTGATACTCAGACTCTGTGATCAGTTCGCCGTGTGCTCTGGCGAGGCGAGGCACTTGAGTTTATCCAACAACCAAAACAGTCAGCGTTCATTCTCATGTTTACTGGGGCCTGCTTTGCTTTCACTCACTGATAAAGTGACCCTTTCACCAGAGACTTTTCTTGTAGATTAGTCATAGAAAACAAAAAGATGTGTTAAGAGTTAATGTGCCTGACTTACCATTGCACATCCTGCAATGTGACAACTGCACGTGCACATCACAATGATGATGAAATGCTCATGCAGCCCTTATGCATACAGACAGTGTTTTCTGAAAGGGGTCCAGATAGACAATGTACAGAGTAAGCCCAACTTATGCAGTACTCATTTTTTTGTGGTGGCACAAAAAAAACTGAAATCAGCCCCTTCTCACACTAGCTAACACCCACACAGCTGCACACTTTTAGTGGGCGAAACAGTTTGATTTTTAATTAAATTACTGTGACACACTTCCATACAGCCTTCCCTCTGTGTGGTGATGGTGGACAGTAGGAAATCACTGGACATCAAGCAGAGCAAACAGCTTCTTGGTGTAATTATGTCATCATAAAAACTGACCAAGTGTTGACAAACACAGTATCAAAGGTCAAGGTCAATGTACTTTGGGGCAATTAGAAAAGTAACACCCACCCTGCTTTATAACACATAGGGAGAAACCAATAACTTTATTGTACACAGTGGCCGCTAAAACTACTGATAGTTGCTATCTGGGAGTGGGTGTTGTAGAGGGATGTTTGATATAGATAATAACAGTTTGAAGTGTCAGCATGTTACAGACTTAGCTCCACAGGTGAACGCCTTCATATAGAACATTGGCCCCTGGACGGACTGGATTACAACAATATTATGCAAAACCAAGGTGTTCACTCCACAAGAGATGGGAAGACACATAGTTGGTGGTTAAGTTGCTTACACTCAAAAGAAATGACTTGGGTTCATTCAGAGGCAGATGTAAGCACTGTTCATACAGATGTGCAGCTGGTCCTTGCCTTGGAGGACCACCTGGAGAGTTGTTGCAGGTATATGTCAAATTATTCATCAAGTTATTATTTCTTTTTGCAACTTTCCCATGTAGCACCACTGGCCACCTTTCTAATCTTTGAGTGGGCAGCACCAGCATCTTTTTCAAGGTGCAATTCCCAATACATTATCTCTAATGTTTGGGTCTGTATGTGTGAAAAGACTACACAAACCTGCTTGTCTTATCTATTTCCTTACAGTGGACAAAAGGGACTGGAGCACACTGATCGATGTTGAGCCTTAAATTGTGCAGACTAATGTTTCAAAGCTACTGTTGAAAATCAGAGTCAAAAAGTCAATTAATTGATATTGATTATGCCCCGGTGCTTGTGTATTACAACCACCTCAACAGCTACATGGAACTACAGGCATTGGTCTCCGTTTTCTCAGGGAAGAAGGCCAAATGAACATGTTAAGTATTAACAGGGCTCTAATTTCAGATACTGAGTTAATAGGAACTCCAATAGAGAGTGGAAAAATAGGAGATAGGGAGCTGGTTGAATAGTCCAGGAAGCAAACTGGTTTGATTAGATGACCTTCTGACCTTTCTCAAAGATATTCAATGCGTAAGTCTCAAGAGTCCCAGTTCATCTGGAATGAAGGGAAACAGAAACACTATGTTGAGTGAAAAAAAACACTTGTACAAACACCTGAGACTCTAAATGGAAAGTTTCTTTCAAAGAAATCAAGGTATGGGGAAAAGATACGGAAAAATAGAGAGAGCAAAGTTTCCATATGCAAACTAAGACCAATATAAAATGGCCAGTCAAAACATACTGTGCAGAATTTCCATGGAAAATGAGCACGGGTATGAAAAGCAGTCTCCAAGTGGAAGTATCAGAAATAGTTTTCTCAAGTTTAAAATGCAGCTTACAGGTCAGCCTATGTAAGACAAGGATTGGTGATCAGGTGCATGTACGGTAGATAATGAAACCCTTAAGTACTTTTAAAACTAAATAGACAGACTGATGTCGCAGACAAATGTTTCCTTCAACTTGAAAATAACTGATTTTTGAGCCCCGTCTCATCACAAGCTTAAAATCTCACAAAAACCAATCATGTCTCAAAAATGGAAATAAACAGGACTTCACATCTTGGAATGCTTTGGCAGGTCCTCTATCTCAGTAAATAACACTTTGTTGATATTGATAAAAAATGTCTCTGGTGTGGTTTAACAGGACCAGGGCACTAATGTCTAACTTATTATGTCTGGGAGGACAGACTCTCTGGAAGTCCCAGGAAACACATGAGCCTTTCAGGGAAGATGAAATAAATATCAGAGTTCATTAAGCAGACATAACTGCTACTTTAACAAAGCTTTATTGGGCATTGTATACAAAAGAAAGAGAAAAGTGACAGCCAGCATTACAAATCACTTTTGATTAAGAGTAAGGTGTGTATGCCCAGACTGATGCCGGAGGCATTCAGTAAAATTGCCAGAGGCTGCATTACGAAGGATGAAAACAACATCCATACTCTGAGACACGAAGCCCAATGCAAATCGATTTTAAACAACCCTGCCAAAAATACAATCATTAACAAAAGACATTACCACTAATAGAAAAAGGACTAACATTTAGAAACACTAACATCACAGACGCTCTCTGGGGTGCTTTCTAAGAGCTAAAATTGTTTGCATTCTGCTAAATGTACTAGACATGGACAAGCGGTAGGCTATATTATATTATTCTTTCTGCTGTATGTGAGCTTTTTTAAGACTAAAAATTAGCAATAATAAATGATGAAGACTTTGCTGACAGACATACAAAGTTTAATGATGTTTGATGCTGTGTGGATGTCAGACATTTGTATGAGTTTCAGAGAATTTTGAACTGTTTCTTCATGAAAATGTATGACCCCTGTCAAGGCTCCTCTCACCAATATATATTAGCGTTACAGCTGTATATAGAACTTGATCTAGCACGGTGTTCTTTTTCCAAATCTTTAAGACTATGCAATGCATAAGTTAGAAAAATATAAACACCTCAAGATGTCTCTCTACAGAAGGTAGAAGTCAACAAGTCATCATTTACTAGCCAATAAACATTCCTCAATAATAACTAAACACATTATTTGTCAAATTGCACCAAATTGTTTTGCTTGCCATGTCTAGTCTTTTCACAACCATTTGTCCAAACCCAGTCATAGATTTCTGACTTGCTAACATATTAGGACATTGGAGGCAATGCTGCAGCTCCACGAGCAGGAATGCTTTATGGCACAGAATGTCAAAGCACAGCTTGCCTCCGTGGCTGGTCACTAGAGAAGAAGTGCTTTACAGATGAGAGGGGATGGAGAGATAATGGCTTTCTGTATGACAGCTGCTCGCTTGTGGTCAGAACTCATCATAGGAAAACAGAATCAATTAAAGACCGCAAACACTCAAAAGCTCACATTAGCTGTTGTGAGCATTGTTTTTAATGATGTCATATGCTATTATGTTGTTTTCAATCAATCACTGTTGAAAAATATTTTGTCTTGGAAATTTTTTCAGTTTACCAGCTATTGCCAGATAGATCAAACTGTTAATTTTGTACTCTTCATTGGGGCTTTTTCAGTTTTTTCTGTCCAAATTAGAAACACAAGTGAACTATGCAAGTATCGATCAAATGAGTCTAAATATGCATTGTGAGGAACAGGATCCTTGGTTAGGTCACTTGGGAAGATCATCAATGCATGCTCACACTATTCTGCCAACACTAGTCACATCAGACACAAAGTGATGCCCAGCAGGGACAGACTGAAGCCCAAGCTGACAGGCAAGAGACTCCTATGTTTCATTTTTATCTCTCAATAAAAGCAGAAGAAGCTAAGCCTGGGCGGCTTTTCCAACCGACCACGAAGCCAACATTCACACTGATGTAATGAGGCTTGTGCAACACCAGCGAAAAAAAAAATCATGCTCATATAAATTGGCTTATAGGAATATCCAACCCAAATAGTGATGGGGTGACAAATCACTCACTTATTTTGTTATTGCAACCCAAATTCCCAAATGTCTTTCCAACCCACAGCGATGTTCTGCAAGCTGTGGTCATGAAGAAACTGTGGTGGGTTTAGGGGTACTGCTGGGCATTGTATTTTTTATCTTTTAAGCCCGGTGGTGGGAAATGCAATTTCAAAGAGAAAGAAAAAGTACAATAAATTGATTTAGCAATTATCAAAATGTCAAGCTAGCTGATCTTAGTGCAAACAAATCTTTATCTTCAAAGCCTTTCTTGTTGCTCCAATTCAGCAGAGCCCTGAAGGCCTAGTAGCAGGACTACCACAATGAGATTAAATTGCTGTTTAAGGCCATAGTTTTAATGATTTTCTACAAAATGTAATTAAAAAGATATTGAATAAAAATAAACCTCCCCCAAAAAGGTGCTTAGCTCCCCTAAGGAGAGCCTAATGATTATCACAGTGTTATGCTTGGGCGGGTTGCTCTTCAAAGGGTCAAGAAACAATGAAGTGTCTCCTTTTAATGCTGGAGTGGGAAGAGATGCTTTTGCTTTCCTTTCAGCTGCATTTAGACTACTGTATCTGTGAAATGGAACATTAATCTGAGGCGTGTTCAAAACGACAAACCTACAGGTCTTCATTTTATATGAAGTAGCCTGATAATCAGCCTTTGACCTCTATTGTAATATGACAGCAAGGTGACCATAACATTAGGACAATGACACTCTTGGCTCTCTATCACAGAATCTCTCCTAACACCTGTGATGTCTGAGAGACGTGCAGATATGGAGAAGGTTTTACTTTTGATTTTCAGCAGTATGTAAACTACATATAGTAAACCTTCTTACCTGCTGTCCTTTGAAATAAATACAAGATTTTCTGCTATTACACGTAATAATAATCAGAAAAATAAATGGTTCACATAGGGGGCAAATATACAATTCTTCGGTGGAGGGAGGTGTATGAGAAACAGCATCTGTGGTCACCTGTTCCAACTTGCATATTCCCTGTAACTCACTGCACTTTCCGATCATATCTATACCGTCCATTGTCTGTTTTTAATGTATTTTCTGCCATTTTAATGTATTTTATTGTCTTTTACTGTAAGGCGACCTTGAGTGCCTTGAAAGACGCCTACAAATAAAAAGTATTATTATTTATTTACTTTTTTGTGAGTCAGGGCCCAAACTACAGAACACACTACCTACTGGGGCGGCCAGCTCACTAAACATTTTTAAAAGTAAGTGAAAAACTTCACCTCAGCCACTAACTGGTTTTCCTGATACGAGCCTGAAATTCTTGCTCTCTGCTTTGACATTTATTCACTACTGGCCTTTACTTGATTTTATTATCACCGGTGGAAACATTGGCTGAATTATTGCTGTACATTTCCCATATTAAACATACTAGATTTGCAGGAAACAATGAAATTATGTGCAATGCCTGCAATCCTGCACTGAAATTCAGGCCCTTCTGTCTTTAACGATCACAACTGAAAACACAACAGGGCAGCTTCACCACAACAGAACTAAATGACAGGCTATTCTTCCTTAACAACTGCACAGTATCCACATCCAATAGGCAAATAGTGTTGTCACGGTACCAAGCTTATCATTTCAATATGATGCCTGCCTAAATATCTTGACATCAATACTGAAATACCACAGCAAAATCCTAAACATCAGGAAAAGTTTTCAAAAAATGACAAAACCTGAAATGTATAATTTTTTTATGGATAAATTATTCTGAAGTTTCAACAATTTAATGTTTCACTTTTCAGTCTGATAACCTTGAGAGAGCCTGTTCTCATTCATTGTCATTCTTAAATCTAATTTTACTAAATAAAAGACTAAGAAATCAGAGTGTATGAAAGAGGTGGTCACACCCACTCGTCATTCTTAAAGAATGTGTACTATGAAAATGGGGTGTAGTACCACTTTTAGCGGCAGTGCATTCCTAGTATCGGTACACTGCGCAACACTACATACAAATCATCTCAACAACCCCATAAATGACAAACAAGCTCTGCATTGCACGGTGTGTGTACCAGTGCAGCAGAGAGAGAGGGACAAGTTACTGATGCAACAAGCTGTTGAATGATACACATGTGCTGCAGCAGGACAAGCTTATAGAAGTTACTAATATATTGCTGTTTCACTAGGAGTTCGATTTAAAGTCACCCGTTGCAGAGCACCACGATATTCCTGCAATTTAAACAGTTTATCAGCTTCGTCTTATTTTCCATCTAGTTGTACTGAAGTTCACTATGGACAGATTCTGCTGATCTGTAATAGTTAATGATGTAATGATGTCAACCAAAGGAGATACACAAGGGGAGTGGTGTTTCCTCTTCTTTTTCCTTCTGACAAAACAGATGAACATAAAACCCAGCATATGAACTAGAAAATGAAAATTTAGAAAAAGAAGCATATGAGCGAATCACAGAAATTGGTGACACTTATTGAGCTACACATTGCTGATTTTGAATTCACTGTACTTTTACTGGTAAAAGCTCCATAGTGTGTTTCACTACAAAATTGTGCTCGTACAGCATTTTGGACCATGACGGCCTTCCCCAGTGCAAGTGTTGACACACAAGAGCCATTCTTAAGTCCTGGACACACACACCAACTTCTGTTTTTCCCTACACCTTTGAACCACTGACGTCGGTGAGAGACATGTTCCATAATTTAAGCAGTAAACTTATAAATTTAAAATGCTGCACACTCATGCACTTTTATTAATATGTTCAGTCAGACATCGACATTCATCAAACCAGCTCAACTCCCAGTGATGTTTCATGTTGCATCTAATCTCATTTTTATTTCATTTCATAGTTTATTTGAACAGGGACACAAAGAAGGTTCACTCTATAGGAAACAAAGGCCGATGTGATGTGCTGGGTTTCCACCTGTTATCAGTGAAGGAGGAGTCACAGTGACAATGGCTCCGCCTGTGATTAGTGTGGGAACCAGTTTGGGATCAAGAAGGCCTTTGGGTGACCAATGTAAAATGCAAATAAAAATGTATTTTCATCATCTGAAATGTTGGTGCAACATCTTTAGCTTAGAACTGTTTTTCACATTGTGAAGGTGACAGCTTCCACAGCACAACAGTATGTAGTAACTGTATGTTTGGAGGGGGAAACATGTATTTAGCTGATTTTTAAGCTTTGTCACAGAATTTCACAAATCCAGTGCACATCCTCCTCAGTATGAGCACGTATGGGACTAGCCTACTGCATGAACACCAAACAACTGAGGACATTAGCTGATCCACAACACTCACTTGTTCCTCAGGACCTGCCAGGCCGCCTCGATGTCCGCATACAGGTTCTTCTCTGAGGGCTTCCCGGTGCTGACTCCGTAGCCCGAGTAATCGTAGGAGAACACGTTGCAGTTGATCCTGGAGCCGAGGCCGATGTAAAAACTGCACATCTGTCCCAGGTCCACGGCGTTACCGTGGGAGAACAGCAGCGTGTACCGACTGTTCGGGGCGCAACGCACAAACATGCATCCGACCCGGTTTCCCCGGCTGCTCCTGGTGCTGAACACCTCCACCGCATCGAGCTCTCGCTGGGAGTACTGCCAGTCCGCCCGCTCGGTCAAGTGTAAGCTAGTTACCCCGTTAGCATCGGCGTGCACCGAGTACGTGGGCTCCGGTGGGAGGAAAGCTAGCTTGGCCGCGATGCGACTGGGACAGGGCGGACAACAGAACAGCCAGCAGAGTTCGCCGAGAGAAAACCCATTCATCCTGGGGCCTTGTTCGGGCATTTAGGCGCGGGGTTACCCGGTTAAATCGACTGCTTTTGAAACAAAAAGACAGTTCTCTTCCGGCTTGATGTCCTATTTCTTCCCAATTAGCAGACTTTAACGAGCAGCGTTGGATGACAGGTGGCTCAGTCTCTCGACCCCGCGGCTAACGCGCTAGCCGGCTAGCAGGGAGCTAACAACAAAACTCAGACCTCATGAACATTAGAGACGAACGAAGGCGCAACGTTTAACTTCATGTTATTTCACAGCGCGGAAAAGAGCAGCGCTGGTCTCGGTAGAACAATTCCGCCAAAGTAACATATTACAGGCAATACGTCAAGGCTCGTTGCTAATACATTGCAAGAGAGTGAACGGCCATTTCTCAGGAACGGAGACAATCCGGTCTTCCGGTCCAACCGGATATCCTGTTGGACTCCTGTTCTGTTTGTTAAAGGTTGTCTACTTTAGATCGCTGATTGTTTCTTTGTTACATAATATTTATTTAGTCTTTAATCTTTTTATTGGCATGACAGAGCAGAACCCTACACTGCCAGAGCATTAGCAAAAGATAAGAAATAAATATGAAATAACAAATATCAACAACCAGAGCAGATAAATCAGAATAATTGAAATATACAATGGATTTTAAGACAACATTCAAATTGATATGTATTAATCATATATACAGTATAAAGGCTTACATTATATCTTACTTATATATGTGTGTGTGTGTGTGAGAGAGAGAGAGAGAGAGAGAGAGAGAGAGAGAGAATAGCATTTCAATCAAGTCCACTTCATTTACATAATGTAACACCTGTCAGTATGATACAGTCCAGTAGAACTCAACACTTAACATATAATTGAATGGACACATCTTAGAATAGGATTTCAAACTGGACAGCGTAGGCTTCGTGTGGCTAGATTCTACGGCAGGGCTGTTGGTTGTTTCATTTACGTAAACTGTTGTTATAATTACATTTTCCTCATCAACATTTCTGCCCTGAAACAGATGTGCACAAGCTTTGCATGCTGCTAGAGGACAGGGGGTAAAGCACAGGCGACCATGTTGGGGACATCTATGAACACGGGACTCCTCCTGTGCACATCCACGTCTCGTGGGAGAAGCACGAACAAGGAGTGGCTGGAACCAGGTCTGACAACCATGTGCGGAAGGTGGCTGAAAATGACTAATGGTCCGATCTTTAGTGTGTTTTTTTAGTGCTTATTTAGGCTCCAGTGCACCTCTGGTGGTAAACGTTCATGCTCATCAGTGTGAGCTGTCATTTTATAAAGGAGACGCAACACACTAAAATTTGTACTGCAGTAAATCAAAGGCAGTTCTGCAGAGGAAAGTGAGAATTTGTGTGAAGGTCTCCAGCTGGATCGTGTATGAACTTGGTGCACCTGATCGTTTGGGGACCTGAGGCTTCGCTGCGTTTCAGCCATGATAAAAAGCCGAGCCAAGCCTCCTCCAGCGAAGCACCAGCATGGGGAAAAAAATCTGCAAAATCTGTCAGCATATTATCTGATATTCAGGGTCCAATTAAAACTTTGCATAACAGAGGTACTAATTGGTTCAGTTAATTGTTTGCCCTGTTACTTTTGGTAAAGTGACAGTTTCCAAAGATTTTTAGATTTTATCTATGTGGTTTTCTTGTGTTTCTATAATGGAAAATTATGGGTAATATATCTTTTACTCTCTCTAACCTGTTTATTAACATGTTGCCAGTATTGCTTTAATTTTTAGTATGCTGGATTTATTATTCTGTGTTTCTAAGCTCTTGGTCAAAACACTTTTGCTTGGCAAAAGGGAGTGGCCTTTCTATTTGTTCCACGTATAAGTGATTTTATCCTCCTGATTCAACACAAGAAAGGATGCAGGCCTTACTGGAAACCCAGGTGAGCTTGGCTAGCTTTCTTCCACTCCACACATCCCCTGCGGTGCTGCAGGGAAAGTCTGCTGCAGTCCTCCTCTGAGGTCAGCGAGCTTGCACTGAGCTCAGTTTGTTTCAATTAATTTAGGCAAGAATGCAGATAGACACTAAATCAAAATACTTCAGAAATGAGATTCACTTCACAACACCTGACACTACTCTGTTATCAGCACATACACCAGTCAACATACAGCAGGCATTGCACTCACAATGCAGAACACAGGATGTCGCGACTATATTTCTGTAACAGGAGAAGCATGTATCCTTAGATAACTGAAGTACGGCAAACTCACCTGAGAGGCAGAGGAGGATCGATTCCACACGCACATTTCAGAGCTGTCACTGATGACCATATGGAGACGAAAGTTGGCTGCATTTGTCATAGCCTGGAGGAGAAGAGCCATTACTAGATAGTCTAATGTGTTCATATCTAACAGACTGCAGAGATGGAGCATGTGCCAAGCCTCCAATACAAATACAGCAGAAAGAAATGCCAGTTGCTCAACACCATATGTCTGATATTTAGCACAGATAGGGTAATGTTATATTTTTCCAAGCATAAGTAGAATATTCATGAGTCTGACACCTAACCTAAGATCCCTTACAAGTGTATCTTGTACTAGAGTCTGGAACAAAGGCTCCACACAAATATGGCCTGTCAGACATCCAATTTATTCAGAAGAAAACAAGACAACATGGGATCGTAAACCTGCCAACATGAAAATCTAATTAAATCCAACCCTTCACCTCATCGCCCGATGATTCATTTAAATGGTAAACTTTTTTTTCTTCTCTTTCTCTTTCCATCCATGCATCCATGCAAGTGTAGCTGAAAGCAAAATGATTCATTAGGATGAGAGAAAAGGGAGATTCAAAAGGCAAACCTGATCTTCGGCGTCTTCGTTATTAGGTGAAAACTGGTGCTGATATTTAAAAAGACACTTAACCCTTACATACTGTTCGGGTCAAATTTGACCCGTTTCATAACATTATAAAGGTACCTGAGCTGCCATTTCAGTGACATGGCAGGAAGACTTGGTGTGCATAGGCTATTTAGACATTCTAAATAGATCTGTAGTTCAAAATTTGGTATAGACGCTTACTATGAGGGAATTCTTGGACCATGCTGTGAAGGCATATAATGTGAACAGTATGTAAGGGTTAAGAAGTAAATCATGAGCACAGTCACATTATTATACTGTCAATATACAATCATTGGTCCCAGTACAGATGTTAAGTTGCTCTACTTAAGAAAAATGGTGAAACAGAAAAAGTGAGACAAGCCAAAATAAAGTTATTTTTAAGAATATCACGGAAAAGCACATATGTAAATATGTTCCTGCTGTTGTTATCTCATTAGGTGAGTCATTCCAAAGTCTGGTCTGACAGAAAGAAAGCACCATCACCTGTCTGAATAAATCTTGACCTGGACAAAAATAGAAATTAAAAATGTGCCCCTCCACTAATGCCCACCCTTATGTGAACAGAGTAGTTTACAACAGCTAATCTCATTAATATTATAATATTAGACCGCATAATACTCTATTACAAAATGAATGTTTTGTTGAGATGACCTAAGGACAGCTCATCAACCTCTGCTCTGATCATGGTGTGAGGACCTTTACACCTTGATCTTTGTGCCTGATGGGGGTGCCAGTTTCTTCAGTAATTGCAGCAGAGTGCAGTTTCTGTAGGTGCAGTGGTCCCCTATGAAGGCTGATGGCAGCACTGTGGGGGGAGGGTTCTGGTTGGGTGGTGTAGACTGGAATTTGTTAAGTGTGCTTTATTGTCTTTGTGATATCTACATTTCTATGTGTTTTTCCTTTGTTTCTATGTTGATTTATCTGTTAACTCAAAAGCATTTACATCTACAATATGACTATAGAGCATCTTTCTAGGGATGTATTTCAATCTTTTCTTGAGCAATTGTCTATGCAATAAATGCTTTCAAAAAGCCAAGCTCTGGTGCTTAGTCCTATAATGCTGTGGATATGGCCGCAGTATGTGATGTGGTTACTGCTTCTATTAACATTAGTCAAGAAACCATTGTTATGCTACACTGGACCTGACTCACGCTGTGTTCACAACCTGGGGCGGTCTTGTTCATAATACATTGTACTGTATCATGACACAGCTCAGCATGTCCCACAGTAATGAAAAAAATATTGCAATATGATGCAAATGTATTGCAAGAAAACACCAGAATAATTCATTTAAAAAGACAAAGACAGTTAAGAAATTCAGTCGTACTAGGTGGGTAATATAAAAGGGTTCTAGGACTCTTAGATGGTGGAAAGGTTCTGGATACAAACCTCAGAGAGGGTTCTGGGTGGGGCCATTACACAAAAGTGTTCTACATTATCTATCAGAGGAAGTTCTGGGTAGAACCTTACACGGATGGTTTCAGGTATAACCCTTTTATGTTGGGTTCTATGTAGAACCATCTGAAAGAGTTCCAAATGGAACTACCATCTGCCATTCTACCAGGAAACCAAAAAGGGTTCTTGTAAGGGTACAAGCCAAATAACTTACATGTAAAAGTGACCAGGGCGAACTGACAGATACCTTGACTGCAACCAGTGCTGTTTCCAGTGTTTTACACATGATGACTGAACTTATAAAAATAGTTGGGGGGCGGGAGGGGTATGGAAAAATGATCTATCTATCACTGCCGATGAACTCTGCTGAATGCTCCACTTTTGGCAGGACAGGTTATTGACCCCCTGAGGTCAATTATGACATACATTCCCTAACAGATCTTCGGCTTGTTTAGGTTCATCCATCTCTAGGTGTTTTGGTTACAGACTGACACTCATTGTATCTGAAGACAATACATTTAGTGATTAGATCCAGCTGAGCATGTTTCTCAGTGGAAGGCAGGATGCTGGGTTCCCTGCAGACTGGGTTATCTGGAGGCAGGGATTGCTGAGAGCCAGAGGCTGGCTGCAGGCCAGTCACTCCAGTACTATGAGAGTCTAAATGTGACACATCCTGCCTACCTCACATCTAAACTGGCTTTTAAATGGGCCCATATCGCGACAACTTGGTATTAAAAATGCATACATTCCAGACATGACTGATGAGTTTTGACACTGGCGTGACAAATGTGGGGGGTCATCAATGCCATCTGCTGGAGGAATGTGACAGTCTGCCCCACATCAAGCTCCGACACACACTCAGAGAAAATAGTACAAATGCATAGAAATGTTTTGTTTTAAAAAAAACTCCAGCTAACAGTTTTTTGTTTTATTATATTTCTAATCCCCATTTGGATTGCTTCATACTTTGCTAATGTAGATTTTTAATCTAACTTTTATTTGTGGCTGCCAGTTTCCTTCGATGGTGATGACCAAAAACATGTCTGTTGTCTGTGTGTGATATTATTCTTGGTGAGATAAATCCATTGGTTAGTCTGCATCTCAGCATCTCAGACTCAAGCCTCCTGGTTACAGTAGGTTTAGTGATTCATGTGTGCTGCAATATTTGTATAAATTAGCTTTTAATAACAAAACTAAAAGTTGATGATAGACAGCTGAATATTTTCAGACACTTCTTTCACTTTCATTCTCTCTTCTATGGTTAATTTACATTCCTTACACCAAGTCAGTGCAAAAGCATATTTTTCCATTTCAATACATAATATAGGATTGTCACATGAAATGTGCTGTATGCAAACCAATAGCTGCTGCAAAGGCAGGAAAAATGAGTTGAAAGTGATAAATACTGCTGATGAATTGTGAATAAAGACCTTATCTTTATCTATCTATCTATCTCTTGGTTGGGAAACAGCAGTCAAAAGATTCAACTCTGATTTGTAGCTCATGATATTTGTTTTTGTGTCCCGTAATCAGATTCAACTGTTCTGTGAATGTCCTTTGTTATTCTTATGGATGTTTTTTGTTCTTGGCTCTGTCTTGAACCACAGATCAAGATCTCAATGAGACTCTCTGATGAAGTAAAGGCTGAAATCAGGAGAAACATTCACTATATCAAATGTCTGCCTGAGCAGTCATTTTGAAGCCATATGCTTGATCCAACAATCAGATACAATATTTTCATATGGCAGCATTTGAATTCTGGTTCCTCACTCACAGACATAGCAGTGATAGTTGTGACTCTGGAGATTTTATCTGCAATTCAAACAAGCTGTAAGAATCAAAGCAAGCTGACTATAGTGAACATAAGCAGAATATATTTACATTCCTTTACTAAACCATTCTTGATTCCTCTGTGTCTCAGCGGTCCTGAACAGCCATGTCAAACTTTATTTCTATAGCACTTCTCTTTAAAAGGTTACAAAGTACTCAGGAAAACACAGATACAACAGCAGATAAAGATGATCCAAATAAAAACAACACGGGGATCATAAAACACAGGGGAATAAAATAAAGGAAAAAAAAAGGAAAATGGCAGGATCAGAATTGCAAAACCCGCTCATGTATATGAGCTGCTAATGCTATAGCTTCTCTGGTTTCAGTATGTAGGGTGTTCCACAATAACAGCAAATGCCCGCTAAGCTTTGGTCAACAGGATCTAAGAACAACCAGCAGAGCTCCATCACCCAATCTCAGAGAATACCCACACATGTAGTGAGTCATTAAACAATAAAGGAAGAATATTGGATTTATATCCTTTATGTAATTTGGAGCGAATCCACTTAAAGCTTGATATGAAGAAGGCTGGTTGGAAATTGACCTTAGATTTATTATCATTCACTTTCAAAACATTTTGGAACGTCCAACATTTTACATCACCAAAGCAGGAAGGCAGGAAATTATCTAAACTGCTGGAGTTGCTAGATTGGAACATATACCTGTGTATCATTAGCATAACAGTGATCGGAAACACTGCGGTTCTGGGTGATTTGGCTGTGAGGAAGCATGTGTATTGAGAACAATAAAGGATCAAGAATGGACCCCTGAGGAACACCACAGTCAGAACCAGCAACAGCGGAACTGGCATTTGCTGTAACTACCGCACTTCTTGTCACCACAGATGACATCCAGGGCTTCAAAGGAATGGGTATGGAACAGTATCTTGGGGAGGGGATTGGTTGTAGCAGGGCTGCACTGAGCAGACAAAAAGTTAACTGAAAACTACCTATGATAGCAGAAGCGGGATCTAGTCCATCAGCCAGGTCCAATATGGGACAATCAAGGCATGATGAATTAAATTGTGACAGTTTGAACCCTGTAAAACAGGTAACATTACTAGTAACTGGATTCCTGTCAAGTTTTTTCTCAGGCTGCGACCACCCAGTCTACAAGCAGTCGGCAGGTAGGGGCTTTCAAGTTACCTCCGGCTGTGTATTTCTTTTGAGCATCCTCAGCCATCCACTGATTGAAGGCATCATGGAGACTTTACTTGGAGGGCCTCAATATATTTAGCACAGCCTCCGGGATCATTGCTATTATGATGTTGGAGCAACATTTCACATACACATACACATTTCGTGTATTGTGTATAATAGTAACAGGGGACAACATGTCAAACCAGTCTCGTCCATTGCAATGAGGCCCCTCTTTAAAATCCCTTTATGGGTGACAACCCTGCCAACAAATGAAACAAGTTTCTTAGTAAGTGGATTCAGGGCATTCTGGGCTGTGATGGTGCTGTGAGAGGTTGCAGGAATATTTGTAGCCAACATCTTGCCATCACTCGCTGAAGGGTAGATCTTTGTTATCATTTTTCTTTATACTGTTGTGTTTGTCCTTGAGTAAATCCACGTTGAAAGCCTTCCCTCTATATTTATGCTAACTTTCTGCCACCCACCTCCAGTTAGCCGTGCCCTTCTCTTGTCAGCTAACAGCAGTTTGCCCTTCTGTTTTCTTCAGTATCCGATTGGTCTCAGGTCAATGTTAAAGTGCCTCACAGCTTTCTCTCATGAATTGCTCATCCCCGTGTTGCATAACTCTTTTTAAAAAAATTTTCAATCACACTTCCGTCTAGGTGCCATGTTCCTCACGTTCACCCTCTACTGTTTTGTGGAAAATCAGTGACTTGCAGGATACCCATATGGTACTTCAAATGTAGAAATTGCTACCTTGTGCAAAATATTTTCTAGAAAATATAGTTTGGCTGAGACATTAACACACAAGACACCCACAGTGATGGGTAATGGACAATAACACTTCAAATGAGAAATCCAGAACAACAAAGTGTTGAAAATAGTAGTTAGTTATGATGTTGAATTTATCATTTAAAAGTGGCAACAAATGTCCATTATGTATGCACATTAAATACAACAGAAATGTCTCCATTCTTAGTTTTTCAACCATATTTTTTCATTTCAAACACATCTCAGCATTAATTTAAGGCATTGTTCTTATTTGACGAGTGGTTTATACTTAATAATGTATAGTAATGTGGTATATCCTCCACGTGATCTTTCACCATTCGGCCAATCCTTACACTCATATCTCTGGGAGGTTAGTGGAAACACCATGATTGGTTGAGAAGCTGGAGCAGCGTCTTGTCCAGACAGCAAGTAGGACATGAAATATAAGTGCTACAGCAAACTGTTATTTGCATTCTGAAATATTGTATCAAGGTCTGCCTTGAAGTCATGATGAACCGAGGCAACGGAACAGAACTATTTCAAGCTTGAGTCTCAGTAAAAGATTGGAGACATCCATACAAAGACTTTTGACAGTTCCCCTATTCTTAGATCTTCAAACAACTGTGAGACTGACAGAAATCTAGATGGAATCATAAAGCCTCGCAAGCAAGAACATTTGTAGCTTCTTATTGCAGTTGTTCAGTGAATGCTGGGACACTTTTAAAACTGTCCGATATAGCAAGCAGTAAATAACTGTAACATCATTACTTTGTTTCATTCATTTCACATCATAATCCATCATCAGTGAACCGAGCTGTCAACAGTTTGCACTGGAACTAATGTCTACTGAAGAAATGGTGGAAACTGGAGGTGTGTGGATTGTGCAGACTTTCTGCAGGAAGATGCTTTTATTTATCTACTTATCCACATATTTATTTATTAAAACAAAACCTGTACAAATAGAAAGAAAAACTACCCACAGTAAGTAAGACTTTCTTTTTTCTTTGTATTTTTAAGTAATTTGAGTGAAGGGAGCCTTTATGATGATTGACTTTCTACTCCCAGAGAAATTAATTAACACCAATGGCTTCCTGCAAGGCAAGAATATGTAAATCTAAATGCTTATCGTACATGCTTTAGAAAATGCTTCTCAGTGAGGCGTCATAAACATTACATGGTTTGCAGTTGGGCTAAAGCATGAAAATGCAGAGGTATGGTCCCTCAAGGTGGTTCGGTGCGCTTTCCCATCATCATCGTCGTCAGTTGGTGTGTGACAGGAAACCCTGTTGTCTCCCAGCTACACAATCAGGCACTCTCAAAACAGACGACCGTCACCTCACCACTCAGTCTGCAAAAATGTGAGAGTAAATCAGCTTTTATTGCTATAACCTCAGCCTCCTGTATTAGCATAATAAGATAAAAGCAAGCCAGATGCTGGAATAAAAGTAGCTTTCCATAAATGGCAGCTTAGCACGCAGTGGCTTAGGGTCACAACAGAGCAAGGATCACTGACTGGGTTCGTTCACAAAACAGTCACACACACAATAACCATGCTTCTTCATTGTCAGAGTGGGTTAGATCAGCAGCAGAGGAGGACAAATGTGCCTGACTCACTGTGCCGGGAAGACAAGGAGCTCAATCTCTTCTCTGCATCACACGCTGGCAATAAGACGGGGACTTTTGTAAAGCTGTTGTGAATCTAATGAGAGTTTATTTCTGCAGGCAACAATAATGGTCAGTTCTAACGTCAAAGGTTTCTACTTGGCACCTGGCTGAGACAGCAGAGTGGAGTGTTCCTCTTTTCTCAGTGCCTCCAGGAGGAGTCCAACAACCCACAAAGAAAGGTCAACTATGTGTAGTTACAGCTGTTCTGCTGGGATAGCAGTGGATTAAAGTGAATGTAACAAACAGCAGACAGCGTGGTATTATAATTCTGGCCGGGAATCGGCACAGGACAATCCCTACACATTCAAAACACAGTTATTGAAATATTTTTTTCCTGTTTATTGTCAAATCCATCTTAAACTTTATTACAGCACACAAAAACTGCTTCGAAATGATGAAAAATCTTTACAAACAGCAAAATCAGTGTATTTGTCAGTCAGTGTAGTTGTGTTCTCTCACTTTGTAGCATTTTTTCACAATGCTGCGCTTGTGTTGTTAAATTGGTGAAGATGTTTTCTGCGGTTTGTCTGTTTGCATTTGCTTTTTTTTTGAAGGCAGGGTCTACATCTTATTCTAGAAGCACTTTTTGTTATATTGCTTGAAATTCTCAAAACAGCGGTCGGTAAATGAAATAGTTTGGAACTAGTCGCACAAAAATGTCAGAGAAAGTGCCAAATTTAAAGTTGTTTAGTTGCTCTTTGTTTTATTAGTGTAAATAGATCAGTAGCGTTTTGTGTGTATATCACTGAAGCTGTAGGGATGATTGATTGAGCAGTTTTAGCTCATGTCTTTTGGGATTAGTCAGCACTCTTTTATTTTTCATGAGATTCTTTTGGTTGGTGTTTTGACCTGTGCTCAGCCTGAAGTCATCGCTTCCTGATTAGCTGGAACTTAGTTTGGTTTTTCTTTAATTAATAATCTCTGTCTTTAAGTTCCATAAGTTTCCGTCTGGCCACAACACTTCATCAACATCACAGGCCACGTTTTCCTTGGTCAGGCAGTGTGGGGGGGGGGGGTCCTCTAGCATGGTGCATCCAGCCTTAAAAAGCTTCAGCAGCTCTATCCTCACATGGTGGGAGATAAACTACTGAGATATGTGGGTGGTCAGTTGAAACAGTTGCGGATCACGGTGGGACACATGGTCAGGGTGAAAGATGTGGTGGTGCCCATCAACAGAGCCATGGGGTCTGCCAAGTCCAGGATCCAATCCAGCATTTACTCCTGAAGCGTATTTGTAATAAGGTAAAACACCTCAGTCTCATCAAAAAATAGATATGAGACAGACATCAAGAACATAAAACTGACCCGAAAAACCGGGCTGTCTGTCGCTAGTCATTGTCTGTGCCAGTGTACAGGCGCCAGGTGAATTATTAAAATACACTGACAGTGAACACAGAGAGCAGGAGGACACTAAACAGAGCTGGAACGGGCCGTCACTCAGTAACTGGTGAGTCTGTGTGACGGCAAATTAAGAGGACAACCGTCTGTCATCTCCAACTTTCTCTGTGATCGCTCGTTTTGAACGTCGACACCCTCGATGATTCAGCACAGCTGCTGTCATTATCTTGGGTTTATGTTGATTTTGTCAGACAATTATGTGACTGTAAAATTCGGATTTGGTAAGAAGGGCTGTCTGTCTGTCACCGTCCGCCACTCCTCACCAGATGTTGGCTGTGATGCAATTTGCCAACTGAAAGAAGGATGAAATTGATCTGTTTTTCTGGTGTTTCGTCGTGAGCAGAAACCACCTGAAGACGCTAATGTGGATGCAAACAGTGCCTTAAAATGTAGACATGTAGCGTAGACTTAACACAGGCTGTTAAATAGTGATTCGCCCCAAATGATGGAGCTCAAGTAGTTCTTGTTCATTGTGTCAGCAATGATGCAGGTGTTATACTACAACTGTGGCGAAGGGGCAGCTCAGCCTGAAAGCTCTCAATCAACCTATTGATCTCCCTTCCGCCCCTCATCCGCGACTGTTTGCTTTGGGTCGTTACCAAAAGAGTGAGAATTGTGGAAAGAAGCTTAGACACCCAGCGGGAGAACTGCTGCTCCTTTACATTAAAAGGCTGTTCAGCCATCTTTCAACTCTCAATTCTGTCTTTTCATTCCGAGAAAGAATTGTCGATAGGAATTAGGCTTGCTGAGCTCACGCCAAACAAGAATAAAAAGAACCCCCGGAGCATGAACGCCTTTTAAAAATACTTGAAGTAGCAGCTATGATGATAAATATTGTGCGAGGAAGTTAAAAAGATGGGCAGCAGAGTGACGGGACAATATCGTGTCTCTTTTGCTGCTGTCTTAAAAAGAGAAGCCTTTGCTGTGCAGTCTGTCGTGGTTTTGACTTCCCACTTTAAAGAAAACAAGCTCTGTTGAATTTCCTGACTGTTTATGACTGATCAGTTTGAGGAATTACACACACACAGACACCTGGACGGATCCAGAACACAGTGGAAGGATTATATGTCCCATCTGGCCTGAGAACACCTCAGAGAGGGGTGTCTAGGCTATTTATATATGTGTGTGTGTGTGTGTGTGTGTGTGTGTGCTTACAATCCGTACTGTAACTGTGAGCCGCAGACTAACACATTAATACAGTTCTGTCAGACAGCTTATGTTTGAACTATGTATCACAGCAGCAGGACATAGTTAGAGTTTGTCACCTGGAGACCGAACTCATCAATCTCTGCCAGTTTGTTTACATGCAATATTGAGGAGTGATGATTAAATATCTCCCCCCCCTGCCCCCCTCTCCCCTAGCTGGAGCCTGCAGGTGGGTGATGGGATGGTGGTGGAGCAGAAGGAGCCGGCAGCATCACTGATGCAGGGCGGCGGCGACAGCACTGACAAGGCGGAGGGAGAGATGGGACTTTTTCCCAGTTTTGAATAGACAGCCAAATTGAGAGGGTTTGTTATGTAGATGATCTGCAGAGCGAGGCATGTCATGTGTGCATGTAGCAGTAACGCTCCAGCTGACTGCCTCATCTAGCTCGCAGGCGTCGCTCAGTTTTGTCGAGAAAGACGAAAACAGAGAATAACGGCAGCTTTATCCTTGAAATATCATGAGCCTGGGTGACGCATCAGCTAGCAGCTAAATCCTAAAGTATCAATGCAGGCAGACATTATTATTCATTACATCTAAGTTCAGATTTCATTTTCCAAACAGTACCAAAAGGAAAACAGAAGAATTGCAAAACCTTTCTGGAGTCCTGAGTGAAGCTTATCAAAAGCTATCTTCTCGAAGAAATAAATATGGTGAGAAAATATTCACTGTCCAGTGGAAATGAAGTGGCCTTTTCATTTCCTGAAAGGGAACATTACTGAGGCTGCGTGCAGAAAGGGCATCGCAGGCCTCCTCCAAATGAGGGGAAAACGCAAACAGAGAGCATTCATATGAGGAAAATGTGGGCGCTGTCTAGAGAGAGCTGCCAAATGCTGAGAGACGGCGGCGTAAACCGGGGATGTGACTCATTAGCCATAATTAACACAGGACCTGACACAAGCAGTCGCTGTGATATCAGAGGTGTGAGCACCTACAGTGTGCACAGCACAGAGCACATGGGTCATTACTGTCATCCTGCAACACAGGGTTACAGAACAACAAGTCGTAGTTCATTTTGTACAGGGAAAAAGAACTATTTTTATGGTGGAGTGCAAAGGATGAGTTGAGGCGTGTCACAGCCTGAGGAAAGTAGTGCTCTGTAGTCTGGTGGTTCAACAGCAGATACGTCTGTAACTCTTACCGAACTCTTACCGCTCTGGTCTTTTAACATCTTCTGGCACGTCACCTCGCCGACCTCACTGATGCTCGGTGAACAGGTAACAACGACGCACCAGACGGCTTTAATCGCCCGCTGCAGAACCCTCCTGGTCTGTCACCAGTGTTTCCAAATGCTAAACCCAGTCCATGTGAGGGGAAAGTGTTTTTCTGTCAGTCACAATCTGGTCTGATTACCAGGTGAGATTACTTGTGTGGAAACGTACAGGCCACCATGTGGTCATTGTTAACAGCAGATTACTATGGAGACTGTGGAGTCTGTCTATGACAAACCTGGTAGGTGAATGTGAACGCTGATATTTTGTTCAGCAAATCATTCCAGTTTGTTGTTTTCACTCTGAACAATCTGCACCAGAAACTTGCAGGTGAAAACACAGGCTGACCAATCGCAATTCATGCATTCCCTCACATCTACGGTGTTTCCGTAGCTGCTGCAGCCCCGGGGTTATATTTTGGAGGTACAGCCTCAAAGCCCTTAAAGCAGAAGTATAAATTCAGCTTTAGCCGTCTTAATAAATTCGGCCTTTTTGGCCTTGTGTCAGCCCTGAACATGAATCCTTAACTTCCAGTGTAAATCAGGGGTGAGTGGCCCTCAAACACACCAACATCCAAAAGATATTTCCTGCTCTCCACCTCTCCGCTTCA
Source organism: Pempheris klunzingeri (assembly GCF_042242105.1). Classification (NCBI taxonomy): domain Eukaryota; kingdom Metazoa; phylum Chordata; class Actinopteri; order Acropomatiformes; family Pempheridae; genus Pempheris; species Pempheris klunzingeri. The sequence goes on along the minus strand of NC_092012.1, from coordinate 29,632,505 downwards.
CCAGTTTCTTGTAATACACAGTAAAACTCAATACAACACATTACTAAATAATGCTACAGTGGCACAACACAACCCAGGGAATAAAAGTCTGATGAGTGTAAAATGTTGGCTCCCGTGTCTGAAAACTGGTTCAACACATCGAGCACAAAGTTCAGAAAAGCTCAGTAGCCATCTGCAGCATGGGGGTGGGGGGGGGGCAGGCTCTGAACAGAGAGACAGAGAGGGACTGGGCTCCCGTTCATTGTGCCACCTCACACACCCGTCCCCAAGCAGCTTGATTCAGCTGGACGAAGCCAGAACACACACACACGCACACACACACACACACTCAGGACTGTGTGTGTGGTTAAGTACCAGCCCACATGGCAGGTCCACTCTATCTCCAGCTGGTGTCTGAGTCAGTGCACCATCCATGCAGGCTGATGTGCCAGAACCAGAACTTGATCAGTATTTCTATGATTCCACATGCGACAGTGGTCAGTTGCATCAGTGGGGGGGGGGTCAAAAGCTAATAAAAGATAGGTTTTCTTGTGTCGGCCTCACAGCTCTCTGAAAGCCTTCATCGCAGAGCAAGGCTAAAATGAAGCTGATGATGGGAGTCAGTATCAGTGGGTGTAATTGGAGGCCTGAGGAGCAGTCAGCTGAACAAAAGAGTCCCAGAGCTTTAAAGCAGGCATCAGAACAAAGTGAGTGAAGCCAGGCTTTGTTGCTTTTGTTCTCAGAAGCCATCAGTCCTCTGACGGGAGGCTTGTTAATCACAGCCAATTAGCTCTTAAAGCTCTGGGGACGGAGAGAGAAACAAGCAACTGATGCTGTTTTATGACGGCTTCAGTCTGCGGCTGAGGGCTGCTGCACTATATTAGGTGCACTTTGTGATAGCATAATTGCTATCAGTAAATAGAGGCCTGTCCAACCCTGCATGCGCTCACAGAGGGCTCAGGCTTTTCATTTTTAACCACAGCTTTCACTGACGACTGCTGAAGGTAGAAAATACTAAGAAGTGTTGACAGCCGGGCCTGTTAAGTATTCAGGTTATGGCTTTTCAAATTTCATTTTTTATTCTTTCAGCACTACAAATCTGTGGAGCAAATATCGGTGCTGACAGAACTGTTAATGCCACCGGATGAGCTAATTGATCCAACGTGTGTTTGTGAATAAACAAACAGATAATCGATTACTGGTTGAAATATGACGCCATTATATTTGAAGTTAGATGTATCATAAAGAGATCAAACCTGTAGCAGCAAAGAGGGATTTACATTGTGTATATCTGTTCATATTATAAGCAAACATGGTGCATTATGCTTTAGTGCATTAGGTGGAGCTTAGGTACAGGGGGGGGTCTGTCTTCAGAGTCTGCAGCACATACATTGATCTGCAAGCGCCCATCATAAAAGCAAAACTAAGTGGGAGGTGAGGAAAAAAAGTTAGACTGATATCTGGAGCCATATCTATATTTCTTGGTGGTTATAATAATAATAATAATAATAGTAATATTAGTAATAATACTAATAGATTTTATTTCTCTAGCACAGTCCATGCATACAGAGTGCTCCACAAGAGACAGATTACAGAAAGCAAATAACTGTAACATTTACAATAAAATAAAATAGTAGTAAAATGGGAGAAGATACAAGGATTAGAGTAAAAACTATGTCATTATCTCAATGAAGACCGTGTTCTGTGGACGTCTACAGATTAATCCCATAAACCCTCAGACACACTGTGCCACAGTTTAGGTTGTAGAGACAAAAGCCGGCGCTCCGTGCCTTTTAGTTTTCGCCTCAGGAGCAGTCAAGAGGCTTAAAGCAGAGGATCTGAGACACCTGGGATAACAATGTCAGATAGAAAACACAGGGCCGACCACTTATTTTTACTAAAACCAATAAAATAATCCTACAATCAGCTGTGTGGCAGACAGGAAGCCAATGGCAGGATGTTAAAATGGAGGTAATGTAGGTTTTCTGTCTGTCTTTAATCAAATAGTTTGATGTGAACAATATTTCCTCTTTACTGTACATGAGTCAGGTCACAGTTCATGTCAGATCGATCACATGTGGACACCTACAGCGAAGTTAAAATCTGTCCTCCCTTAAATGATATTAAAGAAACATCAAAAATGGAAATATACCAGACATCAGTTTTAGATTTAAGTCACATGGAGGCTGTTATGTTACCTGTACACCAAAGAGAACAATTCAGCTGTTCTGCACTTCAATTTCTAGCAAATGCTAATGATTTCATTTCCTTGGTATGAAGCCAGTGACCTGGTTGGTGACGTATCAGGTACTGCAGGGTTCTTTTAAATGTCACGTTGAATCTCCAACATCTTGTGATTAATCTTTAGCTTTTCATGGCGCGCAGAAAGCTCACACTTCTCAACACTTGACTTGAACCCGTGACGACGATTACAGCGAGAGTTAAAGTCAGTGTCGATGGGCTGTGAGAGATATTCTCACCGACCGCGTTTACATGCACCCCTGTTGTCCCATGGCTAATGAAAATGAATACTCCTCCATGTGATTAAGGTGGAACAGGTAGAATAGATGCACTCACATGTCATTTATCACGTCATGTTTTGCTTCTTTGTGTCGAAATAGGATTTTGTTTTTTCCGTTTCGCCTCCGTTGTGCATTCTTTCAGCCACCTTCTTGAAAAGTTCGGCCTTGCGATCTTTGCAAAAATCCAAAAACGCGTTGACCTTCAAGTCTTCCAAAAGTAAGAGCGCTTCCCTTTCCACCCAGAAATGTTGACTTTCCTTTTGGGCATGCATCTGTAGCCCGGCCTCACAAAGGGAGGTGAGCTGATTAGTTAAAACCCCAAAAATAACATCGACATGGCACGTCTTAACTGGAAAATGCTACATTTGGAATAAGGCCTAATTCTGGAGTGGGAACAGCGTTTATGTTCTGCCAGAGCAGCAGGAAAAGACCGGATGTTCTCCTGGACTTTGTTTCACTTCCGGCATTTTCGTGGGTCACGAACTCCTCGCAGTGTCCCCTGGTGCGCAGGGGCCGTGCGGTGAGACAGGTTACGCTCACCTTCTAACATCACACACACGCACACTGTGAACACGGAGCGCTGCCCGAGCATGATGGGAATATGAAGGGAGGAGGGTGGGAAATAGCAAAGTTGGGTTGGTTGTGTAGCTGAAGGTAAACAGGCAGTGATCTTGATAGGCACGTTTTTTTTTTGTTTTTTTTTCCCTCTCTCTCTCTCTCTCTCTCTCTCTCTCTCTCTCTCTCTCTCTCTCTCTCTCGCTGTCTCTCTCTCTCTCTCTCTGCGGTTTTGAATGTTGTCACTGCGTTTGGAGGAGATTCACAGCAGCATGATTTAAGATAGACCTGTCAGCATGGAGACACGCTGACTGCAGACAAGCATGCAGCTATGCTCCGCCAACCACAATGCACACACACACACACACACACACACACACACACACACACACACACACTCATATACACAAGCCGCATAACATCTCAGTGGCTTATGCAAATTGAACACTATCTCGCACGCACACACACAACACACTCCGACACACGCAGAGCTGCAGAGCGTCTCGGTGATGGTTTCAGGGCCCGAGGCGAGGCGCTGCAAAGAGCCCAGATGCCATTCGTACGCTATTTACAACACTTGAGTTGGAACTTTTTCAAATAAACACCATCTCGGCAGTTATCAGCTAATGACAATCAGGCAGGAGATGTGGAGTGGAGCCAGACGACGGCAGCATGTAGATGCAGAATGAAGACATCCGAAGAATGAAATGCTTCTTCCTCCCCTCCCTGCCGGTCCATCACAAATGCTGCAGAGCTTAGCAAATGTCAGAGGGGAATTTAAGAGGCTAATCGGAGTGCATGTCATGTCAGGAAGGAATGTGGGAAACTATTTCTTTTCAAATCACCTACCAGCTTGTTCAAGAGCCAAGACTGAAGAAAGGTGTTAAAGTGCCAAGCAGGAGAGATGCCAAGAGCTGCCAGCTTGTGTTTATGGGAAAAAAACAGATCTGAGCTTTGGCATTCCACACATACTTGACAGGCTTTAGAAAAGTTTTCATGGCTCATGCAGAGCTGATACAGGCTGAGTGGGAAGATGAAATGCTACGGGACAGTTAAAGGAGACAAACTGTTTTTTTCACAACATCACTGATGCAGTTCAGGTGAAAACCAAAGTGAAGATCTCACATCAGCCTCCCCGTATGTTACCAGTCAGAGCTGGGTTTCATGGATTTTGCAGACTCTGAATGATGACATGGCACTTTTTCATAATAAAAGAAAATATCCATGGAATATTTGCACTGTCGTGGTTGCTACTGTAGAGCACAGTAGCAACCACACCACAGCCCTGTGCTGCATATACAGAAACTAAAACACTAATCGCATGCTATAAAACATGTCTGTGCTCACCTGTGTTTGTCTTTAAAGGACACACCTTCTCAGGGATAAAATGATTTTTAAGCTAACATCACAGGATGTGCAGCAACAGGGAGGGAAAGAGTACGAGAATGTTATACTCGAGTAAAAGCTACTTTGGAGAAATGTCGTTTAATTAAAAGCACTTCGGTAAAAAGGATCTCGGATGACAGTTACTGCACCACATTAAATAAATGTTACGTCATGATGTCTGATAATGCCATCAAATGAAACAACGCATTCAGGCTACAAGATAAAATGCATTAAATGTTAATGTATACACTAGTGGAACATACAAATACCAATAAATTCTAGAGATGACATTTTGCAGCCCGTGCACACAGCTGATAATGTCAGTTATGTCGATTCCAATCATGCAACGGCCTTCCACTGCAGGTAACCAGAGAAGATACAAGACTGACACAATTAAACAAAAAAAGAGAAACCTCTATGGACACCACGTCAAGTACTAATAGGATGCATATATTAAGTAATTATTATAGAAGAAAACATCACCAAGGCAGACAACACAAAGATGGATAAACAATATAAACTCCACAGTGACTGCAGCCCGCAAACACACTTCTTAAAGCAGAGAGAGCTGCACAATAACACACACACACACACACGCTCCACTGCTGGCAAACACAGTAGCTGTTGTTGATGTTCTCCTCTGTACAGTGAGCTGCAACAATAGGCGAGTTTGTTGTCACCTGTCTGGACAAGAACAACAACAGCTGCGTCCGTCATTCTCTCAGCGTTCTCTGGATACAGTCTCCACTGTCGCTGCTGCTCCTGGCAGTGTGCCGCTGCATCTGACTTCAAGTCCAGCCCAAGACATTTACTCCACGTCACCCCCCCTCTCTCTGCTCACCTTCCTGTCTATCTACCCTACCCTACCCCACCCTGCCCTACCCTACCCTATCGTATCTACCCTACCCTACCCCACCCTGTCCTACCCTATCGTATATACCCCACCCCACCCTGCCCTACCCTATCGTATCTACCCCATCCTACCCTACCCTACCCCACCCTGCCCTACCCCATCGTATATACCCCACCCCGCCCTACCCTATCGTATCTACCCCATCCTACCCTACCCTATCATATATACCCCACCCTGCCCTACCCTACCCTATCGTATCTACCCCATCCTACCCTACCCTACCCCACCCCACCCTACCCTATTGTATCTACCCCATCCTACCCTACCCTACCCCACCCCACCCTACCCTATTGTATCTACCCCATCCTACCCTACCCTACCCTACCCCACCCTGCCCTACCCTATCGTATATACCCCAACCGGCCCTGCCCTACCCTACCCCACCCTGCCCTACCCTATCGTATATACCCCACCCTACCCTACCCTACCCTATCGTATCTACCCCACCCTGCCCCACCCTACCCTACCGTATCCTACCCTAGAAGAAGACAAAAAGTGATGGATATGTGGTGCAGTTAGATGTAGGGTTGTAGCGTTTTGCAGACTGGACAAACCTCAAACTTGAAATGTGACGTAGTGAAGATGGGCAGCCCCTCCCTCATGCAGGTGTGGTAATCCTGTTGTCCTGTTCTGACACACACACCCCCACAACACTAGAATGACCATGCTGTTGAGAGATGTTACTTGCTATTATCAAAACACAGTGCAAAGTTCTATTTATAAAGGCTATTATCAATGACTGAATCCCCCCCCCCCAAGACATGAAATTCAAACATTTGTCATCAGACCTGCAACTGATGGTGTGACGGCAAGCTGCTTGAACTGAGTGACAGCAAGTGATAAGAGGGAGAGTGTGTCCCAACATCCAGTGACACACACACACACACACACACACACACACACACACACACACACACACACACACACACACACACACACACACACACACACACACACACACACACACACACACACACACACACACACACACACACTTTGCAGGAGTGCCTGTCTTCACGCATGCACGTCCAAACTTGTTTCTTATGTCCTTATGTTAACATGTAATAAGTCTGCGAAGTGCTTTGGCAACACAGACACGTGGATCCTGCTGACAGAGCTGTTCAGGGTCTGACTTGGGCTGCAATTAAACTCCAACAAAACAAACGGGGATTTGTTGTCAAGCCTGGCATTCTTTCTAAATTACACCTTTCTCATTTTGGATAGACAAGCCCTCGAATACTTCACCCTGACAGCGGCCCAGCGTCTCCCTCACATCCGTCTCACGTCCTACCGATAAAGACGGACTTGCTTATGCTTTGGCTCTGCAGGGTCCTCTGATTGACACTGAACCAGAAAACCAACAGCATCAGTCATTTGTTCAATAAACCGCATCAGCAAAAGTTATCAAAAAAGAAATCATGAATAAAGGGCTTCAGATCTGTAGTTGGAAATGTTCATAAAATGTCAATAGATGGAGTTTTGTCCTGAGTTAAAAGAGCAGTGTGCTGTGAGCAGCATCTATTCAGTTATTCCTCATTAAAAGGTAATTGATGATCACACAGTAACTTTCCTCCCATGAGTTTAGAGATAAAGACGCTTCTTTGTTCCGTTTCTTCATCATTACGTATGACCGAGGAGGTGGAGGTGGTCTGGACTCATCTCTTATCACTTCATGAACACGTGGCTCAGCAAAGTGCTGCGTCTCCTGCTGTCAGTCAGGATTTCCTAACATGGATCCACGTTATACTGATGACACAGGATGACTAAAGCTCAATGAGTTACCAGTGAGCCCGAGACTTCATGTGTTCGTCTCTTGGTTTGTTTGTAAAGTCTGTGTGAAAGACACCAAAACAGCAAACGAGCTGTCAACAACTGTAAAACCCCACTGTTTTATTAAAGGGTTATAACGTGGCTATACAGCATCAGTAGATGATTTGAGCTTTAAGGTGAGTTTCAGCTCATTGTTGGGCTGTCAGGCCCCAAACTTTTCTGTTTTGGTTCAATCTGCTCAGAGGGACACAGAGAGAGAGCAGCTGGTGAACACAGAGGAGCACTGAGAGCCAAATATTATAGTAGTCGTACATTTTCAAGGTGTTCAGACGCAGTCGACTCCAAATGAAGGATCATGTTTCTCCGCTTCTCTGTTTTCTAACACGTGTATATACTTGGCCAGACAATCAGCTTAAGTAAAAGTAGCAATGGGCAGCATGCTGGTGCTGTGGTTAGCACTCATGCTCGGTTCTCCAGCCTCCTCCCACAGTCCACAGACATGCAGGTTAATGGGCGACTCCAAATTGGTCGCAGGAGTGAACGCTCGTCTGTCTCTATGTGTAGGCTCTGTGATCGAGTGGCGACCAGTACAGGCTTCAGCCCCCCTCCCCCCCCAGTTAAGAGCTCATTAAGCAGAAAAATGTCTCCTGTTATTCTATCAGTTATTATCACTGCTGATGCATTAATGTGGATGTGTCATATGGAGCTCACAAGTTCACAGACTGTTGGTTAGTTTAATCCGTAGAAAACTTTACACGATGACCCCCTTTTTTTGTTGGTAACACCTTGATCTTGTAAAAAAATACACACACACACACACACACACACACACACACACAGACACACAGACACACAGACACACAGACACACACACACACACACACACACACACACACACAGACACACACAGAGGACCCAGCTCCACAGAGGGGTGGTAAATCATCCACTCCTCCACCACCTTCCAATGTGGCCTTTCGCCTGTTGCGTGCAGGATTGTAAATCTTGTTTCCACAGTTGAGACCAAAATATGGGTTAAGGCAGAGAGAACTTTGTGTTTTAATCTACAGTTATACAACTTTTTGAACACAAACCTGATCACAATGAAGGATTTGACCCAGTTCTGCATGTGAAGCACGTCTGAATAATGGAAGACTAAAGCTTTGAGTGGAAGCCACGTAACCAATAAGAATTTATTGTCACAAGCACAATTTGTTACACAAAAATAATGGGTCACATTTACACAATTTATACAGGTCTAGAACTCAATGTACAATTAACAGACTAACTAAATACCAGTAGTTAAATATGTACTCACACTGCACACGATATCATTAAAACCTACACAAAAAACATGTACTGTGTGAAAGTAACACGAGTCGACATAAAAATCACATTATTTACAAAAAAAACATCAATTTGAGATCTTTAGCAAAAGGACTCTGATGTCTGTTCAAGGTTGTCCCATCCGCCCGTCAGAGACATTATACAATCTATCATGTAAAAGCTCCCCGCTAGAAAGTATTATTCAGTCTCTTAATAGTTGAAAAGATTATAAAGTAATAAAGTCAAGTAGCCAGAGCTGAAGAACACCAAATACACTAGTAAATACTGCGCTTTGCTTGGACGGTATGGCGGTTTTTCCCTTTTAAAGCAGGCTGGTGAGATTAGCAGTTAGCTTCATGAAGTGCACTTTAAGCCTTAGCTTAGCAACTGTCTGCAATGAGTTTTTTTTTTTTTACTTTTTCATTTATACATAGAATCCTTCTATACTCGCGTCAGGTTTTTCTCTAGAGTTCTGGACATCACTACATATAGGTTACACAATAAGGTTGATGGAGGTCGAGGACAGCAGCAGGTGGAGACGAGCAGCTTCTCCTCCCCTGCTGTTGCTTGGCAGAGTCAGTGGTGGTGCGCGAGAGGCCGCACCAGGCAGATGGAGGTGTGAGGCTTCAACACTCACGGAAATCTTACAGCGTTTTACGTGGGAGCGTGTGGTGATGGAACTTCCTGGCGTGCACATCGATGGAGTCGCCGACCAATTCTTTCTACAATCACCGCAGGCGTTACCAGAGGAGGTGTTCAGCTACTGGGTTATTGGTCCTATTGGTCTTACTGAACTGTGAGGAAGTGACAGCCTGTCTGGACGGACACCAGGGGGCATTCGGAAAGCAGAACCGCGCACAGAGTCTTCAGCTGACTAACAGTGCTGTTATCTCAGTGGGTCTGAAATATGTGCACATAAAGCACAATTATTCACGAAATGACTGTGTCAAACTTTGGCTGAACATAAACCAGAGCTCTTCTTAGTTTGGCACTGATAACATCTGCTAATACCACTAAAGCAGCCGTTGTGTCACATCATGCACCGACACACAGGAGCGCCGACAGCCTGACTGATGGCAGGCAGCTCAAATGTGTGTGTGTGTGTATATCGACCTGTGTACTCGCACTATAATATGATCATGCTGGGGGGCAAAGGGACAGTCAGTGCCCACATTTGAGCAGTACTAGTTACTGTATGGGATTGTGCACAGAACAAACTAATGTTTTGCTGAGCAGCTGAGCAGGAACTCTGACAACAGTTCAGGCTCAAATTCCTCAGAAAATAAGTAATTTAAGTAAAGTAAGTAAAGATGAATTACCATGATGCTACTTTTACTTGTTGCGGTTCTGTGAAATGTGAAGATACTGTGCAGCAGAGAACAGTGTCAGCTCTACATCCACACCGTCACTTGGACCGGAGAGTTAAATGATCTAAAAGCGTCTTTAATAATATCATTTATATTCATGTATGCATAAAATAGTATTTAGGTCAGATTTACAGCAGCATGTGTAACTTGCTAGAAGCTGAAAAGAAAAAAAGCCTATTTATGGTCTAATTAAGAGAGAGTTTGAGAAGTTAATACTATGCAGCAGCTGAGGAGCAGACAATCTGTGCCCTGACATACTGTAAAACAGAGGTGGATGCAGGCTGCATTGGGTGCAGCGTGTGTGCAGTCAAACTTTAGTTGACTTTTTGTTGTTGTAACAATATTGATACTGGTGTCTGACTGACCTCCTCTGGTCACGCTGATGCTGACTGCAGAGAGCTGAGTCTGCCCTCCACCCTTTAGTTCAAAGAGCCGGCGGTGTCCAAAGCGCTCATACGGGTCGGGTAATGCTCCTTCCATCTGACGGCAGGGTTCCCTTTCGCAGCGATGAGGTATGTGTATGTTCACAGACGTGTACTGCAGGCCTCGGAGCCCGGACATTTAGTGGACCTCGTGTTTGTATGTGTGCGAATGACGAGTGCACCCAGACATTCACCGTGCGGCACATCAGCTGTGTGTTGGTGATCCAGCAATACAGAAAAATGAGACAACATGAGTGATGAATGCAAACATCAGTTCAGTTCTGAGAGGAAGAGTGACGAAGAGAGGGGGGCGGGGGGTATTACTCAGAGAAGGGTGGGAACATGCCAAGGTCAGCGAAGTCCTCGATGTTGTAGTTGGCTGTTCCCTGGGTGGGATCTCCAGCCATTGGTAACATGTCCTGCAGAAACACAGGGAGGGGGGGTCAGAGGTTAGGGGAGTGCTGGGGACGCAGCTCTTCTCAGACATATCACATATCTGTGGACACTGGTCTGCAGCCAGCGCGTGGAAAACACTCTGACACACTACAGGAGGGTGTGTGTGTGTGTGTGTGTGTGTGTGTGTGTGTGTGTGTGTGTGTGTGTGTGTGTGTGTGTGTGTGTGTTACCTGGAAGACTTCTGTCTGGCTGGGGTTGGGGTGTGTGTGCTGTTCCCCGGCCTGCTGGGAGTGATGCTGGTTCTGCCACTGGGACCAGACCTCACTGGGACGACCCTGGAACTGGGCTCCACTCTGGCTACTCTCCCCTGACACATCTGGAAACACACACGGGGTCACACTCATTACCGAGAGCAGCTGTGTACTAAAGGGCTCCGGTTAGAATCGAGAATGAAAATGAATTTAACCAGATTTTCCTTTTATTTAATATGATTTGGCTTCAATGCGACACCTTTCTTTAAATTGTTGCTATTTCAAAAGGCTTTTTATTTTACTTCACTGTGTTTGAACACAACATCAGTAACATCAGTAAACTAAACACATTCAAATGTTACTCTTAAAGGTACACTGTGTAGGATTTCGGGGGATCAATTAGCAGAAAGTGAATATAATACTCATGTGTTCAGTAGTAGTGTTATCATCGGCTTAGAATGAGCACTTGACATCTACATAGGTGAGTCCACCATGTTGCATCACCGTGTTTCTGCTGCACTCTGCGTGCTGTACTGTTCTTTAATCTTCATTAGGAGCAGGTCCCACTGTATATACAGTTAAACTGTCGTTACGTTTAAAAAAGTATTTTAAAAAAAATCAATCAATCAAATCAGTTGATTAAGCAATTACTTAACGGACACAAAATTAATTGCCAACAATTCTGATAACCAATTAATCATTCAAGTCAATTATAAAGAAGCAATAATTGCTTTGCGTACTTCTGTGCTGTATTTGTATAGTTTCTTTCTGGTCTTTATAACCGCTGTAACACCACGTTCATATTCACCACGTTCACACACTGATGGCGGGGGCTACCACACAAGGTGCCAACGTGCTCATCAGCAGGAGACATGCACACACTGAAGGGCTTCAGTATTTTGCGCCCAGATGTTCACCGAAGACACCGTGAGCTGATCAGACAAAACGCGTTCTTCAAGGACGTCGTCTTGGGAAACTGTGGCGGACATTTTTCACTACTTTCACTTTATAGGCTATTCAATTGAATGATTTACCAACAAATGAATCAATGATGACAATAATAATTGTTTGTATTGGCAACATGAGTTGTATTTGTAGTAATGTGTGGGTAGGTATGTAGATCACCTTTTAGTTAGGCTCATGCTCTACTGCTGTAGAGCTAGATGCAAACAGATGCTCAAATGCTAACTCTCTGACATTCCCCACCGGATTATCTGGTAGAAGGATGATTCTATCCAACCGTCACAGCTCACAATCTGTGTTAGATACAGATGATGTTGAACTTGAACACACCACGGGGGTGGGAGGGTTTCAGCGTTCGAGCAAACAGAGAAGTTCCAGATGCTTTTCTCCCACACTGGCAGTTACACCAGCAGTTGTCATAGTTATGAAACAACCGTTAGATAACGGCCTTTGCTTTGAAGGATGGCATTTCTTTCATTATCCTTTTTTTGCTGTAGAAGGCCCTGAGGCCTCTCTAACATTCAGCCCTGGCTGCTGTTGCTCCCTCGTGCTTCAGAATAGCCACAGTACATCACAGGTGGATGGTAGCGCCAAGTGTTTAACTCTGACCCCAACGGGGAAAGAGTGGAGCTGTTATCTAGTAATTATAGCTTCTGTATCTCATAATTATGATTCACTTTCAGGTGTTACAAAGTTTTTTTTTTCATATTTTACTTAGATGTCTCTTAGAATGTCTCTCATTAACTCCACCAGTACAATCATGGACTAATCACTCTGCTGAGAGCACGGCCACTTTTTAATGGAAGTACTATTTTCACTCACTTGTAGAGTCAATTACATCTACTTTGCTGTTTTATTTAATTCATTTTTTAAATCCATGTTAAGCCAATGTCAATGATACTCTTCCATTAAAAGCCTGCCAGGAAAGTTGGAGAATATGCTGCTTTGCTGAAAGGCTCTAAATGTAAAACATCTTCATTAAGTGTCAACTTATATTAAAGCAGAAACAAACAGGACTCTGCTTTCCTCCATGCTTACCTTTCATCTTCATAAATTCAGAGTTGTCCCGAGCTGCTTCTAAGTATTGGTATCAGGGATGAATAGGGCATATATTAATGCACCGGTATCAGCTACAGTAAGTCGATCAGTTACCGATCTTTACTTAACTTTACTGCATTTTGTCCATCTCGGCCTACTAGTGCTGCCTTGCTGCTCTCCTTTACAGCAGTCTGCAGTGCAAGTATTTTTCTCAGAGTGAAAATGAGCTTGAAAAATGATTTGGACCTTGGTAAATGACTCAGAGTTCTGTTCAAAGCAAACACAAGCACAGGTTGGTAAAACACATGGATCTGCGTAACTCTCTCTTCCTCACTGGGAAGGCGCTGTGTACAAATGTGCAGCTCACGGTCACTTTTCTAGGATGAAAAGATAAAAATTAGCCCGCAGCTGATCATATCCGCTGTATGTAGCTCATGTTTATTCTGTGGGTGACTTGATGACAGACAAAAATGAAAGTTGGTCTGTCTGTTCTCAGCCAAAGATTATTTATGAGGCCAGAAACTCCACTCTACTCCCACACTGTACAACTCCAATAAAGTGACATGTCTTCTCTTAAGCTGATCACATCATATCAATTTCAGGAGCCGCATTCTTAAAATGTCATTCATATAATATGAATAATTCAAACTCATACATGTTATAGTTTAGAAACACAACCTTCAGTACTTGGGTAAAGTTACTGATGAAAAATAAGGTGTGCCAAGTCTATTAGCTACACCTGCTATTGCAATGTGCCAGATACATATTTAATTAGCACTGCATACCTTCTGCTGCTATAAGTATCAGATTGGGCTCGGTACTGGCAGATACCCAATGCTAATCAGGGCCAAAACAAAAATTTGATCAGAACATTCCTGGAGGAAATGCGGCATTTGCATTATCAGGAAGTTAAAACCGGAGCAGATCAGAAAACACAGCACTATTTGAGAATTTATTGTGGTTGAAATGTGCATAAAATGACCTTTCTTTGTGCTCTACATCTACACAATCTAATAAAAGTAACAGTGCGCGCTTTGGGAGCGTCTTCTTGCACCTCTATCTCTCTCATACACCAGCAAATACATTCCTTGACTGACAAAGCTGAGCAGTAGCTCCACACTTGTGCACAAAATATGAATACACACACACACACACACACACACACACACACACACTCTCCCTGCGAGGCTGTTTTGAGTGTCTACTGAGTACATTACAGCAAAGCGGACTGATAAGCTGTCAGCTTCCCTGTGCAGAGGAAAATTTTTGCTGTTTCACTATAATAAACAAAATGCTCATCTCATTTCCATGGAGATACAAGCAAAAGGCTGAGCCACTGATGGTGAGAGGAAAGAGGTTACATGTAAAAAAAAAAAAAGAAAAGATGAAGAGGAAGTCATTAACACATAGCTGGCTGGGAGTGAATACATGGAACGGACAGCAAACAAGATAAGGAAAAACAAGAGCTCGTCTTGTGTGAATACTGAAAAGCACATGCAACAAGGGAGAAAATAACTGGCTGTAACTGACTTCATCCTTCAAACGGTCTGACAGGCAGAGGAAGATCAACAGTGAATAAAAAATGGACGATGTGTAAAAATCAAAATCAGGAAATCAGCTTAAGAGGAAGAACAAACGGGAGGAAATAAAGAATAAATGGATGAGTCAGTAGAGAGAGACATAATCCATTTGGCTAATGTGTGTGTCCATTAACAGGCCCTCAAGTAGCCTTTGCATGCTGGACGTGCTTCATTCCAACAGCCATGTGGACAACAAACAGCAGGAGCCCGAGCAGCTGGCTGATGAGCCATCACTGACTGAACACACACTAAAGCATTCTCAACCTTTTGTGTTGTACGATGCCATTGCTACAGGCTGGCAGTGTGGAGCTAGGAAGTGAGGCACTGGCCAGTTGGTCAGTCAGCCACTCTGGTTCAACTAGGGAGGCGACTTCTACTTTTGATGATAATGGCAGAAAATACTTCCATTATTGATTGATCTGCTAGCTATTTTCTGAATCATTGTCTTGATGAGTCAATTAATCAGTTAATCAAAGGAATGCCATTCAGTTTACTAGCATAGGGGAGCTGGAACCCGTCAATTTTGGCATCACCACGATTGTTACTGATTACAATGTTAACTATTTAAACAGCTACAGATGTTTATAGTCCCCAGAGTGAATCTGTGCTGGGGCTGTGCAGTAAATCATTTTGATTAACTTGGGACTTTTGTTTTTGCAGGATGTGTACGTTGCCATGTTTTCTTAGATTGTGGCAACTATGCAATAAATAGTTGTTTTCTTCACTGGGTCACATCTGTCCTGTATACTGTGATGCGATTTGCGGAGCTGCCACAAGGTCTCGTGCCGGCTTATGAATTTAACAGTGGCACCAACTAAAGGTACAAACTTCAAGGCAGACTCACTGATCTATGCAGCTGGTTTGCTTTTGCTTATCTACACTGAACTATGCGCTGCACACATTCAAAAGGCAAACTACAGAATCAAAGTAAAGTTATTATAGTTTGTTTTTTTTATCAGCGTGACATCAGTCAGAAGTTAAATTCCAGTTTGAGGGCTGCTGGAAAAAAGCAGAGTGTGGGATGAAGTGTTAGAATGTCTGTAGGCGGCTGTGTTTGTTTAAATGTACGTGTCCTCTGCAGGTAAAGCAGATATTACCTTTCTAAGGTTGACCTGCACTTACACTCACTGGGAAGAATCAGTCTTCAGCAAATTATGTGTAAATGCTGGCAGTGTTTACACCGGAATCAATTTGAATTCAGTCCAAAGTCCCTAAGGAGTCTGGAGTGTACCACCAGAGTAATGACGAGTACAGACATAGACAGTGATTATAGTTCATTATATCATCAAATGCTTCAGTTTTAACATTGAGTTTGAGATCATTTAATGTTGCACACTAAGGTGGTCAAAATCACAGGAGTCAAAGACTTTTAGTTCCTGCTGTGGGCCAAACATCAAAATCACTAAACTCTTGTATCTCTTCTTTTGAAGAGAATGAGGTGAACGATCATGTCTTTCATCCTCCAGTCTCAGTCTGTAACACAGGCTTTCTGCAGTCCCAAGATTTATTAGCTCTTCCCTTGACACACTCAGCGCTCCAGAAATCGCAGTGCATGAAGAGCAATAAACAATGGCATGTAAGTAACTGGACATTCAAACAGAAATTCTACTTCATCTAAAAGTTACAAATATATATTTCACATGTGAAACAATTTGGGCAGCACACCCTAACTGTCATTAGTTTTAGTCTTTTTAATGACAGATGTGTCAAACAACTTCTTGAATCCAGTAGAGCCCTGATGTTCATTTGTCACAAAAATGCATTTATGTGCAGTTGTTAAGACTGAAAAAAATAATTCCCTGCTCAGACGTCAGTTTGTGAATGCGGCACCGTCTTGCAGCTGACTTGTGAGTGTGCAGTGTCGGGGTGCGATGCCACAGCTCAGGGTCGGCCGCGACAAATACGGTCTCAAGCTACCGTCAAATACGATGTTGGGTTTCTATGCAGGCAGGGTTTGAATTGGAATGCAATGATGCTCAGCGTTTTTCTTTTTTTGGGAATAATCCAGCATGCAGGCAACTCAACAGAGGCAATCTGACAATATTCATTTATGCCAGGCCATCAATGGAAAAATACTGAGCAGTGTTCAGAAGCACTTATCAGATGCAACCTTGTTGTGTTATTCATGGAACTCATAAAAAGGATGTTAACATAGTGTGAGATGAGAAAAAAGCTTTCAAGGCCACACAGAATAATGTATAATAATGGTGGATGGAATTGCTAATGAGTGACTTTGGCTCTGTCTGCTTGGCTCTCCCATCCATGTAATTACCTCTGTAGCAGGACAAAAAATAAGCCTGTAAGACTTGAAAGCAAGGAAATGGCTTGTCTAATTGAACTGAATTCATGGCAAGTGTAACCTGGTCTCAGTTAAAGCCTCATATACCAAGAATCCTTTCTTTCTTCTCCCTTTGGCAAATGTGATGGTTATTCATTAGATTTAGATATGGATTTAATGGAGATCCATATATACAATTTTATAAATGGTGAAGCTCATGGAAGCCCACATTCCTACTTTACTCTGCTTTTGTAACAAGTGAATAATGATGAATAAACTACAACATGCGTGTCAGAGCATCCAGAGCTATAATGTGACCACGTGGAAAACTAACTTTATATTTATATTGCTCCAATACAAAAATCATAGATCATAAGTTTGTTCTGTAGATGTATGATCACAAGGTGGCACGTAGCACTTAGAGACTGGAGTTTAATAGCTCTGCAGCACATTCCCGTCCAGACAGCGGAGCTCTGAGAGAAGCAGCACGCCGGTGTTATCTTTACTGCTGTTTGCTTGCTGTAATTATCACAAACATCTCTGCCTCCCACCGCAAATGAAAATACCTACAGTTTAATGGTGATGTCACTCGTGAGCACATGAATCAGCTTGCAGGGTAGTCCATACGCAGACTAAGACTTTAGTACGGGAGTGTAAATTCTATTCAGTGATCTCTTATTATTAGTCTTGGATAAGGCTGGATGACTAGCTGCCGCACTGCCTAACAGCAAACACACACAGGGGTACTGAGTTCAGAATAAAATAAGGGCCATATATCTGAGAAGCTGGCTGACTTTATCATTTGCGACTATATTACCTGTCGAGAAGACCCAGTGCAACCTCTGTATCGTGCTTTCTCCTTTACAAGGGCTTCTGCAACAATATTCAGTCCTATCTGGAGACAAGTGCATCTCTTTACACTTTGGCTTTCTTTCTGCCTCAGCTATATGCAGTGGTTCAAACTTTCAATTTCAACCCACCTCTGTGGACTGAGGAAGGTGACAACATGGAGAAAGTGACATATTTCAGCTGTGCTGTTGTGTTTTACTTCTAAAACAGTGACACTGTTGGAATGCACATGTCCAGCCCACGTTTTAATCACTTCTATACTGAATGAATCTTATGGTGATGATACAGTCATATGGATGCATTTGCAATATTATAATAAATAGTGAAATGGATTCTTATTAATGGTGACATTGATTTCAATGTTATTGCCAAGCCTTCCCTTACAGAACAGAACCTGTGCTGTAGGTGTGTTTCTATCACACATTGGTCCTCCGTTACTGTGCTCATTAGATGCATGTCCTTTACCCATACCATACAGGTGGGACATTACCATCGATCATCAGGTAACATATCAGAGTAAAAGATACAAAGGGCTCACCAAAAGCTGTGCTGCGGTTTGTCAGTCCCGAGTAGGCGTTGCCGCTGGGGGAGGAAGTGGCTGGGGATGACAGGGGACTGTAGGAGGCCGGGTCGGTCTGGTAGCTGTGGCCGGAACCGATACCAAATGGACTGGACTGGGCTTTACTGGACTGGAGAGCACAGACACTGGTTACATATGCAGAGTATCAGGGCTGTAACTGTACAGTTTTTTTTAAATTGGCCTTACAGTAAACCTATATTGGTACATCGTTCAAGACAGCCCTGTGTTTCTATATTTAGCAACACTGAGTAAACCACTGAAAGGAAATTTTGGGACTGAGTGTACAGAATGGAGAAAAACATCCGGAACAACAAGAACAGATATAATGTATCTCCAGCACATCTGTTTGCGCAGAGAAAATGTATAAATACAAGACTGGCTAGTTGTTTAGATTGCAGCTGTTTATAGCAACAGCTGCTCCGAATGGCCATAAGAATTCACTGAATCTTTCAATACTGAACATACAGACATGGTTGATGCTTTTCAAGACGTCATATATCAACGACCTACAGACTGATGTTCCTTTACTTTCCCCCTGTAATTCAGGCACCCAGCTCTCGCAAGGACATTAGAACAAAATGCATTTTGGGAGCTTGTTATGGTCTTGTTAAAACAACCTGATGACTATGTGGCACGGCCTTCTTCGTCGTAAACAACTCATTGTTTTCGAGAACACTTTGGACAAATGGGCTGCCGGGCGACTGCATTGAAGAACTGCAGGTTAACTTAGGTTTTCCAGGACACATGGAAACCCTGTATGATGTTGTTTCTAAATGCCTGGTCTGTTTAGAGGTGGTGAAAACATTCAGGCCTCTTTTCCTCTAATGTCATCTGGCTCAAGTTATTGTGATGCATTCAGAGGTTACTGAACAACAAAGAAAACAGTCCAGTGAGGTGACCTGAGGAGTGCGGCAGTGCGCATGGAAGACAGATGAGCCTGTTAAGAAGCATATGCTCAGCACATTCTCTTGTGGAACTGGCACACGCGCGCACACACACACACACACACACACACACACACACACACATATATATATAAAACATGGAAAATAAGAGTCCATCTGTTACCAAGCACCAGAGATGTGAGTCTGGGGCACAGGAGGAGAAGGGAAAATGTGCCATTGAGATTGCTGATTTTATTATTGATAGAGAATGTGTGTGTGTGTGTGTGTGTGTGTGTGTGTGTGTTACCTGTCCAGAGAAGGGAGGTCTGTTTCCTGACCATGCCACCTGTCCTGGGTTGAGCTGTCTGGTGATCTGAGCTAGATTCTGATTGGATGAGCCCGATGGCTGGATGTCGTTCACGCCGGGGACGTGGATCACAGAGGAGCTGTGAGCACAAACAAACAAAAAGAAAAGAGTGAAATGTGAAGTTCAGCCATGGTTCTCTGGAGAGATATACTACTATTACACAGGGGGCCTAACCAGGCGAGTTATGGATGTAAGCTTCTGAGCATTACATGCACTAGCACACATCACTGACATATACCTGAAGCTTTTGCCAGAGTGTCCCTGCTGGAAGGGAGAGCTCTGTGAGTAGAGCTGCTGTCCTCCAGCTGTAGAGGAGGGAACCATCATCTTCTTATCTCCCGCTACACACACACACACACACACACAGAGCAGGGTCAGCATTGCAGACAGAAGGACAGACAGAAGAAGATAGAAAGCAGGTGAAGTATAAAGCCACATCACTGACTGTCACTGAAATACTGTGTATGAGGTGTATGCCGATGTTTGTGTATTTGTGTGTGCATGTGTTTCTCTGTGTGTGTCGTACAGCCAGAGATGCCGGTGTACATCTCAGCGAAGCGTGGGTCTCTCTCCTGAGAGAACAGGGCCTCTGTCTTGTCAATGTTCTTCCCCGCCTCGTGGACTCCACTGCTGACACTGGCCACAGGCACCTGAGCGTGGGCGTGAATGTGGAGAGGGTGGAGCAGTGGTAGGAGGAAAGAGGACATTGAGTTTGATATTAGGGGATGATGTGAATTGTGACAAAATGTAATGTCCTAAATGTACTTCCTACTCTTGACAAACACTGGCTTTGAGGTAGTGTTCATTTAGGACTAAACTCCTATAATATCTATGCATCATGCAAATAAACTGTACAAAGGACAAATAAAGTTATTTTCTGTGTGTTACCGTCCATGAACTACTGTCATACATTCATTCATGGTGATTCAACACTAGTTATCTGGTAATTACATCCAATTATCTCAACTCCAGTTCCCTAGAGGCATCTTTCTAACCAGCTAAGTGGGGTTGTGATGTGTCTCTTAAGCAGAGAGTCACCTGGGAAAGATCGTAGGCGGTGAGTCCATCTCTCTGGTGAACCTCCAGCTCTGCCTGCTGCTGCTGCTGTAGCTGCCTGTGAAACAATACAATAGATAACTAACATGATGAATAAGCATTTAATATAACTAAGTGTTTCGTGGGGCAGGAGGCACTAAAAATATCCATTCACACCACAACAAACCAGAGTCAGAGAAGAACAAGGGTAAGTACAGGGAGAAGAGCATCAATCACTTGTGTAGAATCTAATCCCACATTCAGATCAGGTGAATTTCCTGCAGAGAAGCAGTGTACAGCAGTTTTCATCAGCTCCATTTCAGTTGGAGACATTTGAAGCTGCTTTCAGGTGCATTTACACAGATTAACTTTCAGACCTGTGGGTAAGAAACATTCTTAGCTTTTAGTTTTGATCCTGCTGACTTATTACAAACACACCAAGAGCTATAAACATGAGGAGACCATGGCCTGACGGCTAACTCAGTGATGTCATCCTGCATCATCAGCATTACATGGACCCGCACGAAGAAATGAAATTGCGGTTACGGACAGAAAGAGAGACAGCACTTTGTGGAATATGATGTATTTATTGTCTGGCGTGACAAAGCTCACCAAAAAGTAACTGGTTACAGCAAAAGAAATAAAGTGGATGAAAAAGCCAATGTTCTACTGTGTTATCCCAACGTATAACTCACTTTTAAGGAGGAAATGCCAAAATGCACAAACACCCAGTTTTAACTGCTTTTTCACACACAAAAATTCTCTAACTGTCTTCATGGGAAACACATCTGCACCTACATGGGATATATAGATCTGGCATGGTTGAAAGTGTCTGACTCGACTGGTTCCCGTCATGTGAAGCAGCAGTTTTGTTGAGCTTCCTTTAATTGTCTGAGCTCCTCATCTTGCCCCTTAACCCTTTATCGGGCAAGGGACCATATTTGGTAACTTAAGTGGGAGTTCAAAATGCCACCCCTTGCCTCACCATGAGGCTCCAAGCCAATCAGCAACAATCACGCTACATGACAGACCAGCAAGAAACCATATATGGTAACTTCACTGACCTTGATTTTCACCATTAAATTGAATTTTTTTTTTTTTTCAAACTCACAAAAGTAAAAAAGTCTTGTAATGACCACCAGTAATGGTCTAGGGTTGAAATTTAGAATTTCTAAATATTTCAATGAGTGCCCTGTAAAGGGTTAAGGCAGAGGTATGCTTCAAATGAACTGGGTTGTAAAGTGTTGTCTGACCATGTCTAAAGACAAAAAGTATCTCTTCATGTTTTGAACATCCACACTCAAAAGTGGGCTGAAATCCTTCCCTCTCTTTTAGAGAATTGAGGAATGATGAATCGTACAAATGGTGCACAATTTCAGACTCTTTCAGTCTCATCTTGAAGGCGTATATGCTGTTGCACTCATGAGAAGTGACAGAAGTAGTGATGCGAAGAATAAGAAATAAAAAAGACATTTTCCCCGTGAAGGAAACTCATTTCTGCTGCCAGTATCCATGATCAGGTCACCACCCAATGCTCATGACCATGGGAGTGAGTTAGAGGGTAGATCAGCTGGTTAATCGACAGCTTTGCTTTAATGCTCGGCTCCCTTTTTAACCACAGGAGACCAGTACAATGGCTGCCAAAGCTGTTCCCATCCACCTGTCAATCTTACGCTCCATTTGTTAGAGGAACACAGAATGGCTGCACACACAAAACCTGACATTTCAGTTGACTTCAAAAACCTTGCATAGATGGCTTGTTTTGTGCGCAATTGACTGGAAGTACATTTATGTGAAAGGTTTCAGGAGTGAGACACCCTGCTGCTCTAATGGCTTTGGACATCACTTCGGGACCAAAATTGTCTACATGTGGAGTTAAATGAGCTCTTACTGCAGACTACTGCTACAGAACTGAGCTATTTGTTTACTTCAAAAAAAATCATTCTTGTTGAAGTATTATTTTGGTCTACATGCAGAAGTAGATGCCAGAAATTGATGACCATGTCAACTTTATGAATAGTGCATTAAGTACCATTTAACATCACTGGCTGTGCACTCTTTTGCTGCAGGACACCCATACACTCAAATCCAACGACTAAAATCTATGAATCTATGATTCATCTAATTACTTAATATCACAAGACAGGACAGGTCCTTCGAAATGCTGAAGGAAACAATAGCAATAGATGGCAGGCATGCAGGCACCTCTGCCTCACCACCACAACTCACTCCGATGCTCAGGACCACAAACAATTGGAATGGAGAGTATAAATAGGTGGACTCCGCTGCTTTAAACTACACTCAGCTATGCTTCTGCCAAACAGAAATTTCAACAAACGCACATTTTCGATGTATAAGCACAGGCTGCCACTGGGGTGTGACAGACAACAAAAGAACGTGATGATTTCTTCTTCTGACTAGTGTACGGTATGCTCTTTACAAACATGAGGCTACAAAAAGAAAGAGACTGTGGGGCGCAGCACAGATCAGGCTGCTGTGGTCAAAACCTCACAGCTGGGATCTTTTTGGCATGGTGCTAAAGGGATAAAGTTACTAGGCAACTGCCAGCTGGTATAGGCAAAATAAATGCAGACATTTCCATAATGCCTGTAGTTTCATTTACAAAATATATAGATGCTTTATGAGTGCACCCATCTTACATTAAAAATGCATAGACTGGTCTTTATGTCTTATGTTTGTAGAGTGAGTCTCTGTGGTAGACAGTTACCTTGATTATAGTGGAAATGTGTTGCAATTGAACTTAAAAACAAATCATTTCTGTGCTCTACGGGCCTCTTCTCAGACTCAGATGAAATAAAATAGAAGAAAACCGTTGGAGAGATTTAAATATGTTGGACATCAACAGATTTCCTGGTAAAAACAGACATAAAAAAAACCCTCTTGAGTGTCAGAAATGTACACCTCTGATACAGCTTTGTCCTCACAACCCAAGTTTGAAACATACAAGGAGCAAAAGGGCAGAAAGAAGTGATCGCTGTGAACGACGGCTCCCAGGTGCCAACCCTGCAGCTGACCCGATGGCAGCGGTGCTTTGTGGGTAGCAGCAACCTGTGCTCCCATCCAAACAAGTGGGGCATGCAGGCAGCTCTCCATAGGCCTGTAATGAATTCACCTGAATTTAAAATCAATTTGAAAATCTAAATAAGAAAAATACTGAAATAAATGTCTTACTGGGAAGATTGAATGTCTGCAAAATTGAAGGGCAATTTAGGGATATATATATATATTTAGGGATATTCTAAGTCATTACAGCAGTCCAGACACAGAAACAGGGTGATTATAACTCCAACAGCAGACTACTTACAGGCAACACATGACTCATTTGAGTGAAATTATAATAACTGATTTGATGTATCATATTTGACAATAAATGATAACATCATTTCTGGGACCTCATCACCAATGTCAATGCTTCTTTGGGATTATCTATTACATGCAGTTGTCACTGAATTCTGTATTCACTAAACGTCTGTCAAAGTATCTCCACATAAGAGATGGGGATTCAGTGTTAACTGCACCTCTGGCACAAGCATTTTCCAAAGCATGTACCACCTCAGTACACACAAGTGCTCAGTGCGCACACTGATACTGCTACTGCACACATTCAACACACAGGTCATTAATGTACTCCCTCAACAGTATAAGGCAATTTCCTACTGTGTTCCCACACATAACCCCTATGTTTGCGCACATGCACACAGAGGTGACATACAGGTATTCATCACGCTGTGAGGAGCAGGAGAAAGTGTTTTTTTTTTATAAATCTAGCACATATTCTGGTAACACTCTAGCTGCCATCTCAGCCTGAGGGAGCTGTCGGCAGTGATTCATGCCTGTAACACGCATGCACGTGACTACGGCTATTGGCTGTATGTTTACATTGGTAATCTAGGGAAGATAGAGAGCACATATAGGAGGACCAGGACATTGAGTGTTACCAGGTGGAGACTGAGAAACCTGACTACGTACAGTCTACAGTGTGTGTCTGTACGCCGTGTGTGCCCATTCACTCACATATGTATCACATATCACACTCTCATATGTATATATGGTTCACAGTATGTGTGCACAATTCCATTCCATAACTCTACAACAGTGACACCACTGCCTCCTGCTGCTAAACATCTCTGCATGCCACTGGCTACACAGGAACCTCATGTGCTTTCACAACAACATCACAACAAATTCAATTCATTTAAATCCATTTTTGTCAATCCAAGTGCAGACAGGCAGTAATATGTTTGGGTTTTAACTATATGTCAACAGAAGATGAGTTGAGTATTGAAGACTAGATGGGTGACAATTATATTAACAACATAGACGGTGTCATTTAAATAAAGTAATGACTTAATGTTTGTATAAAAATCTTAACTTATTCTGTTTAGTTCAAGTACTAACTGAGTAGCATATCTTTTTCAACTTATTGCACTACACCAATTCTCAGAAATCATGAAACAATAAAAGTCACACAGTTATAAGATTATGACAGCGAAGCCTTCTAAACTCTGTGGGCGTCAGTAAGCTTAACAAAAAATATGGCCCCTTCACAGGAGTAATATTACCTTAGCTCCGCCACTGAGGCCTTTTTAATGGCTGATATCAATAAAACTCGTGATGTTCATTGAAAAGAAAATTGCACTGGTAATGTTAGTACATCTATTAATGTGTCTACATTCTACATTCTCTGCCTGCCACTTAGGCAGCTGTTAGAGGCTGTGATGGATGCTAGATGAATGGATGAAAAACTGGTGTGTGTGTCTATTAATCTATAAAACTTGTTATTGTGCTTATTGTAACATATAATGTTATTCTATATATGGATATCCGATACATTCCGATAGAAAATCATCCCTGATGCCCTGTGGAACTTACGTCCTTGAATCTTTTATATCAAGGTATCAAAATTTATATTGTTACTGAAAAAATGTCACATTTGGCAACCTTAATTAGCATATATATTTTTTGAAGGGGACAGCATATGATAATTTAGATAATACTGAGCTTCCGGTTTTGTTCGAGAATGATGAACCTACCCTGACCCCTTCTACAGCTAAGAAAGTCAGAGTGGCAGCCTCACCACTGTAGCCACTCCCAAAGTGACGATAGAAGGTTTCTAGTTCCTCACCACAATGACAAGACAACGGCCAGTTTCCCCATGCCTATGTGTGGAACACTGGTCAAGGCTTTAATTCTCTGCCATGCCTCATTGGGATTGCAGGTGGCCAGATAGGCCGTATGGCTGTACTGGTGGAAATGTCGAAGAGAGACACACAGTAGCTTGATGTCAGGGGGGACAAGGGTGCTCTCTCACCACTCGTCCCTGACGAGGAGGCAGACATTAAGGTCTCGGTCAGCCCTGAACGCAGAGAAGCCTGAAGGCTCCACAATGTTTCTGTCCAGCCGAGTCTCAGTGATCGCCAAGACGGATGCACCTCGATCCTCTTGCAGGTAGCGGGTGTTGGCCGAGGGCTCGTCTGTCTGTGCTCTCAGGGGCCACGTTGATGAACATTGGTAGTAGGCATGAGGAGTTTGTTTTTCAGCCTCTTCGGTTGGTGACGCCCTTACATCCATGTTTTCCACGTAGTACCTTTCTTTGGATTGACTCTAAGACAGCCTGGTATCAAGCCTTCAACAGATGAACAGTCTGAAGATTTGCAATTGTGTAACAGCATTACGGATTCTCTGCTGCAGCGGGTTTCACTGGCTATGCCACTAGCAACATTGCAGTGGTTGAGTCCTTGTGTAAAATATGTGTTTAAAATCACTGCAAACAGTCCAATCACGCACCATAGAGCGAAATCCATAATTGAGGTTTCAGTGCAAGCAAGGAGCGAAGTAAAATCAATCACATCCACACAACCAGCATGATAAAAACACACAAATGTCAAACATGGAACGCAGCAAGGTAGCCACGGAGCAGAGCCCAGAGGCGGTGTAGCTGTGTGTGTGTAGGTGGAGGTGTGGGCGAGTGTGAAGAACCTACTTGACGTTGGTGTTGGTGCAGATGATGTACTCTATCTCGTCAGAGTATGGGTTCTGGAAGGTGAAGCTGCTGGTTCGGATCAGCATCCACTCCCTGTTCTTCATTCGGAAGCGATACATTACCGACAGGACCTGTCCCTTCAACTTCACCACCTGCAGAGGGAGGAAAACCTCTGGTCAATAAAGCTGTTTCCGTCTTAATTATCCACCTGGGTCTGGGAGTTATAACTACGGTGAAAACTGCTTTATGTATTTTTTCATCCCATTACAATCTTCAGATTTGCAGTAGAGAATTTCCAGTGTGTTCACCAGGAGTGAAGCATTCAATTAGCCACTAAATTACAGCATTTTAGCAGAGCAGTGTGCCCTGAGTAAAGGGGAAAGCCATTTATTCCATTTCAGTTTCACAACTGGGTGGAGGGCAAATCTTAACTGTAATTAAGATTAAGTCTAATCAGCAGCAATAACCTTGTAGACCTTATACTAAAGAAAGCATCTTTAAATCAGCGACCTCTCTTTCACTCTCTACTGATAAGTTGATTACAGATTTTTTTTCTATATATACTCATCGTTTTAAAAACTGTTTATCAATTATATTGATTGTTAATCAATCACAGGCCTTTACTGTCACTAGGTTTCAGCTTATCTGACATCTTGTATGGAATCTATTTTATGGCTGTGGGGAGCAGTTTTCATGTCTGAATCCTTTTAATGTGCTATACAATAATAACTTATTTTATAACTCAAAACTAAATCTGTCATTTTGTTTTCCTCCTCCTACACAACCTAATGGCATTGGTAGTGGGTGATTTAGAGAAGGTGGTGTCAAAGGGTGTTCTATTAGGGTATTTTGCAGTAGATGTAGAAAGAATATAAAGTGTAGAGAATATTGGAATTAAATGTGATGATACTTTCTGAAGTCACCAGCAGCAGCCCCCACCGACAGAGTTCTACAGGGGTTTGGAAAAGGATGCTCACTTCATTTTGCTTCCCATAAATAATCTCATGATGCTGAACAAGAGTGGACCAAGTGTCCAAGACAACTGAGAGTGACTTCTGTGATGTATGTCGAATCTCCACTACCAGATTTATAGACGATCTGACCGCAATTCATCAGCTCAAGGCACCGCATATTTACTGCGGAGTCAAAGTTAATAGCAGTAAAATCATCTTACTGCAGTGTGCAGCACAAAGTGCTCAAACCTCACTTAAGAATTAAGATTGTCTCTTACATCAAGGCTCCTGGGCTCATGGCTTGGGATTACATACGTTGTTCTCCATGTGGCCACTGACACACTGAGTTTGGACACACCTCTTTTTGTATGTGTGAAGCACTTTGTAAGCCTGTTTTTTTTGAAAAGCTACTTACAGGCTTTGTGGAGCAAATCCCTCAGGTTGGTTTTTGTCTTTTTTTTCTTTTCTTCTCGTCTCTCAAATCTTACTCTCATAATCTCTGCTGTCGTTCTTTTCACTTGGCTCCAAAAAATAAACCTCAGTCCATTTAAAAGCTACGGCCCCCTCCTACCTGTTGGAAACTTTCTCTCAGGTGACTCTGGTCCTCAGGATGGCAGAACTCCAGGATATCTTTCCCCAGCAGGTCCTACAGTACAATGTAACAGCCGGTTAACAGGAATTCATCCAAGTGAAGTATACTTTGTTTAACCAAATAAGCACACAAACAAAAAAATAAAGATATGTTATACAGCTCACTTCTGAATCAAAGGTACAACTGCAGCCACAAACTATGTTGGTAACATAATGCTGCATTATTTTATAGACATCTGAATGTCATCTAACTTGGTACTTCTATGTTTTCTTCTTTGGGTGAATGAATTAAATGAATCATTCATCAAGATATTAACTGCAGGTTAGTTGAGGTGAGAAAGTGACTCAGACACTGAGTTTCTCTCCCCTAAAGGTGAGACGTAATTGCAGATGTTATAATGCAGGTGATATAATAAATCTAATGCCAGATATCTAATTTGAAAAGCAAGATAAATGTGTTGCGGTAAAAAACAAAAAAAGGTCAGCAAGAACTTAATGAGTCACGATTAAGTTCTTCTCCCAAACAAGGATGTTTGGGTTTTGAATAATAATAGAACAGAAATAGAACGCCGTGAGCCAGCGAGTCATTCTACATGGTATCTTGTTGAGTAACAGAAGAAGTTGTCAACAAAGGCACAAGGCGCCTGGCCGCAGGAATGTGTTTGTCATACCAGTGCAGGCAACAAATGTTTTTCATCCCAGTCCGCTTATGTCCACTGTCAACACAGAAACTCGTGCGCATAGCTGATAATGCAAAGCACTGCTGACTCATGGGTTTTGCTTTGAACATGAGGAGTTCATCTGAGACCATAGCGTGACTGGGGTATTGCAACAGAGCCCACAGAGTGAATTATCTTAAGGTCAGGGGTCCAAGTGGTTGAAAATAAGTGTTTGTAATTCACATATAAAACCTCTGAAAACTGGCAGGTGGTCACTTCAAAGAACTGGCCGCTTTTCAAATCTTTAGTTGAAGCAGCAACACATTTTAAGATTAGTCTGATCTCATTTCATCATGACAGGGTTACTAAAATTACCCTCATGCATCTTTCCACAGCAATTCCATCAGTATAACGGATTCATGTCATACTCACCACTCTCATTATTTGTGTCCTACGGAAACAGGATTTTCATTGACAAACTAATTGTCAGTAGATCCTGTTTAGTGGGCCTTTTGCTTGCTGGTAAGTCACTAAAATGAAATGCTACCCTTCCAGGAGATGTTTCACATTATTATAAGCCTTCCAGGAAGGCCAGGAATTATGGCTTTGATAAACTTTAATGTGAAAAGGAAGAGTCGAGTTTCACTGATAACAGCAACAACTGAAAAAATGTCATAGTTGAAGCAAGTGGAATTCATTAGTGAGTGAAAAAAGTATTTCTGTTTTCTGATAATGAAACAAAGAGTGAGCAGAATGGGAGGTATGACACGACTCTGTTCTTGTACTGATAGAATTGGTGTTGTGGAAACTATATTTAATCAATCGTTATCATTTATTATTGATGACCTTATTCAGAAATACTGAAATGTACTGAATTTATCCAGGGGACAAGCAAACACTGGCGGCAAGGTGTTGTGATCTTCACCACAGTCAGGTTTCAGGCCTTTAGGGTAAATTGCCTGCAGTGAATGTGTGTCTGTCTCTGTGTGTCGGCCCTGTGATTGACGGCCGACCAGTCCAAGGTTTTACCCTCCCTCTCGCCCAGCGTCAGCTGGGATCGGCTCCAGCCCCCCGAGACCCTCTAAGGATAAGCTGTACAGATAGCGGGTGAATGGACAGGAAAACATGAAGAAAGTGTTTGCTGCATCTACAGCAAATTCAAATAAGAGCAGATGAGAAAACAGGGAGGTTTCTTATAAGGATTTGGTCAAATATTTATCAGGAAATTAGGAATTTCTCATATGCTCTGATATAAGGCTGTTTCAAATGAAGGCTTGGTTTTGTCTGCACTTGAAGTAAATTATGCAATACCACTTTAAATTAGAAATAAGTTACTTTAATTAAAAACTTGTGAAAGGTAAATGTTGCCAAATTCTTGTGGATATGAATGTTAGACAATACAAATCTCCCTTATATTAAACTTTTAAAGAGTTGATAACACTATGATCTCCAGAATTCTGAATGGTTTTAGCTAACCTGTGGCTGATAACCAATGACGTTGATGCAGCGTGGGTCGACAAAGGTGATGACACCATCCGAGTTGTGACGTGACAGGAACTCTGTGGGTACCGACAGGCCGTTCATATCCATAGAGACTGGAGAGCTGGTCACCTGAGGGAGGGCACACACACATTTCAGAGATATTTAAGAGAGAGAGGAAATGGAGAGTTGGAGTGCTTGTGTTTACACAATAGGTTACTGTTGACTCCGCTAACCAATGGCATCACAAGCATCATATAATCCATCACTCTATGAGAGAACAATGAGATGATTCCCTCTATATGTTACAGGCTGTGACTATCTCTAACCAACACGCTGCCAGCTCAGAGTTTCAATGGACTGTGGCAGACAATGAGATTGAGAACAAAAAGATTCATGAATATTCAAAAGTGGAAACAGCAGCCTCCAACTAAACTGAACTATTATCACTAATATGAGCTGTGCCTCAGCTCATAATTGTTTTTACCCATCAAGTATGAGAGAAGGAAAATGAAAATGAAAGTAATAAAGAGAAAATTCTGTTAATATATATATAAATAAATGAAAATACAAACAAGTGCAAAGAAATCTGTCAATGAATAAGAAAAGTATTGAGTGAATAAGTAGTGGCCTATAATGAATAAATAAAATGCGGTACATTTCCTTTAAGTGACAGTCTAACTCAAATCTTTACAGACTATGGTAAGCTTGACTTCACCTTGGTTACGATTGATACTATAAACATAAATTAAATTAAATCACAGAAACTCCTTAAACCATGTCTGTAGCAAATCCATTTCTTCACTTGACTTGTGTGTTCATTCAGTCGGTTCCTTCAAAATAAGGCTAAATTCCCAGCTTCTCCACCTGTCTCCTTCATTGGAGCGTAGAGGCTCTAATGGAAGCAGCATATTTAGCTACAATCTGCTGAAACGATGATTGTCAGAAACAGAGACAGAGGCCTACAGAGACACATGACACGTGGATGGTGCTGGTGGGGTGGTTTAAGAAGCTTCTGTGGATGCTATTAATGTGGTTCGGTTGAATGTTCGATCACACCCACCTGCAGTCTTCCGATGGCCACTAGGCAGTATTTTCCAGTCTGACCTGCCTCTGTGTCTTCTTCTGGTATAGTCATACCTGAGGAAAAGAAAGAGAGGGAGAGAAAGAGAGACAAAGAGAGAGAGAGGGGAGGGCCATGAGTGCCATTTAACAGACTTTTCACAGGAAGTGTAACCTCTTATTTTTCCATTTGCTACTTGAACTTTGCAGCGGTGAGAGGTAATCTACTGGCTGACACGGCCATTGCTCCTCTACAATGATTTATAAGTCATGTTTTCAACATTAAGCCTCCACACTGCAAGATAGATTTCCGTCACAGTAAAAGACTCGTTCAAACAAATATTCAAACGTGCTCTTCTCTGTCTAATACAAATAATTCAGTTAAAGGGAAGGAGGAAACAAACGCTGATACAAACAGACAAATCAATTACACTGTGAAGGCACCGCTCCCATAATAACTTTTCCACTTTTTGCTTTGTGCTAAATCAAATATAAAGTCATTAAATCAAACATAATTCATCTCGGTTAGTTTCAGTCAGCCATCCTGGCCGTCATTGACTGAGATAACTCATGTTTTCGTACCAAAAATGTTGCATTTTAAACTACTGAAGCTGGGTGGGGGCAGCTGCAGGTCTTGCCTTACCCCGGGGACACGCTGCCAACCTCAGCAGCACATGTGCGTCACAGGACGTGTTTTTTTTCTTTCAGCGTTACAGTGTTTACAGGTTAGAGCGGCCACGCAGCCCATGTGAGCAGCTCAGCTTCTGCTCATCAAAAGAGTGTAGCCCATTTTATTTTTTTTTACAATTCGTGGCAAAAATTGTGTGTGATATCAACACCATGTGTGATATCAACACCATACCAGTAACATTGTGCACCTTTCACAACAGTTTCAATGTCTGTGCCTGCAGAATATGGTACGTACTTGTATCGGTTTAAAATTAACAGCACTGTAGCATTTCTGTGGACAGAATCCCTTCATTTGTTAACAGGGCTTTTATTTGATGGCCATTATGGAAGGCAAAGAAAGATAGGCAGGCTGCAACAACTACACTGTGGACACCACACACACAGCGAGGTAGCCGTCATGCACAGCTAGAGGTCGGCAGTGTGCCCCTGGTGTCAGGTTTACATTACAGTAAACCACATTTCTCACACAATAATATTGGAATATGATTGCTTTTAATGAATAAAAATACAGTAATGGAAAATGTTTTTTGAAAATCAGTCACAGGGCACTTTTAAAAGGCATTACATGTTAATGCAAACTTAACAAACCCTGTAGGAAGGAAGGTTGGCAGGATTTTAATCAATACAATCTGTATTTTATATCAATATTGTATGTTAATTTGTGTTCAGTGTGTTCAAGAACTGCAGGTTGTGCATGGATCCTGTTTACACTCACGATTCAATAAGCTTATGTCTCCTGTATCTCTACTTTCTTATTACGGAGGACTCACATAATCACTTGTGTATGCCTTCTCTTTAATGCCATAAATATAGTTTGTTTACCACTGAAACTCCCAATAAATATGCACCACTTCAAAGTACATGCGGATCCGGTGGAAACCCCGAGTGGTAGTGTTTCCTGGGTTATACTTAAGCATTTTAATAAACTATGACAATACAAATATTCTATCAGATGTTTTTAACCCAGGTTATAGCAGTTTCACAACCTTTAAAAACCTGGATCATCCCAGAGATACCAAGAAGAATATCAACAACCCATCCAAAGGCCACAGTGGAAGGTCTTTAACGAGATAAAACCACAAAAACAAAACCATGACTCTTTCTTCATTCGTGGCTGCATTCCTCTCCTCTAACACAGTTCAGCCAGCAGAGCAGTACGGCTGCTCAATGTGCAACAGATCTGGGTCCGCAGCGCGTGTCTGTCTGTCGACCATCTGCAATTTATGAGTGTGCATGCGTGTGTCTCGCCTGATGACCCGTTTGCCAGCAGTATTGTGTCCAGAACATTCCACAAGGGTATTTTTAGTGCAAGGAAGTGACCCATGTGTCAATAATTAAACACATATGGTGTATGTGAGTGTTTGTGTTAAACCTAGAAATATTCCAGCATGACCTCAGAGTTATAAGAGATGATTTAGTAATGTTTGACTTGATGTTGTTTAGTGCTTTACCTGATTAGCCTTCCAGAAACCTGGTTTGAGACCAAGGGGGTGCATTCCAATCCCTTTCTTTATAAACATTGCACAGTTTGTGTGTGTGTGTGTGTGTGTGTGTGTGTGTGTGTGTGTGTGTGGACGTCAGAGAGTGCATCTGAGGCCGTCTGTGATCCTAGAACTGGTGTGCCTCATATCCACTGCGTACTACAGGTATAGTAATGCATGTTATGAGGCTGAAATTGTCTTAGCATACAGAATATAGCAGGTAAAATGATATCTGACAGTTTTCTGACATTTAATAATCCTATTCTATAGATTCTCGTAAAACTCTTCTTAAGTTATTTTCTTTTAAAAAGTAAGAAGAGATTTTGGAGAAATCAAGCGAGGTGTTTTCATTTGTAGTAAAAGCACAGTAGGTAATTCTAACCCTTTCCGTGTTTTAGTTTTTCTTATTGTTAACAAATCCAACAGTGTGTTAGCCTGTCTCTCAGTACTCTCTGACGTCCTTACCCTGGAACTCTCAGCTCCAAGCCCATTGTTTCCTCATGAAATGTAAATCTTAATATAAAAGCAGCTCCACTATATATAACTGAAATATGAAAGCTATAAGCTCAATAACTTCCTCAAACAGATGGTCCTTGTAGCTTTTGGCAAAAGCTACTTAAACAGAAGGGAATCTTTTTTGCTTTGTTTTCTGGACTAATTTCAGTGACGGATTAGTCCACATGTAGAGCTCTGCTCAGGTATTTCCAGTGTGATATTGATCATGTAATGAAAATGGTAAGGAGTGAAAATGTCCCCAAGTGTAACAGTGTGGCTCACTGATGTGTTTAACAACAATGGCACAGAGAAATAAGACTTGTGAGGCTTTGGATACACACATAATACTTGTTAGTAGGATCAATTAATAGTCTAAGTGCACCGGTTCCATTAAGTCACTTCGCTGACACTGATTAACCTAAAAGGAAGTTGAGTGGTGAAGTTCACGAGTAGTGAAATAGAAATGAAAAATAAACATTGCTATTGTTTTGTGTCCAAGGACTCGGGTGTGAGAGCTGAGTGAAATGGTTGGACCGGGTACAGGAGAGCTCTGAGAAATATCTTTATCGGAGAAAAACAGTCATTATTGGAATGCACTGTAACAAATGTGTATTCTGGTTGACAGCAGCTGCTGTTCATCATAGAGGAGCAAACTACGAACCTTTAACAGCCACGTTTCAAACAGGGGGGGGGGGGGGGGGGGGGGATGTGGGAGTCGAGCAGAACTGAAATTTCTTGCAAAAGCAAAACTCCAGTTTTACTGCACAACAAATGTGGTTAATGCATTTGCATTCAATAACATAACGTGATATTTAGTGGCAGCCTGAATACAGAAAATGGTTCAATCAGACGAATGAATTGCGTCTATGCTGTGCTTTATGACTCCACTTCCAGAGACAAGAGCAGACAGGAGATCAGAGGAAGAGGAAGACCTGCAGTTCCTGGGAAGTTCCTGGTAGGGAGGACACACTCCACACACAGGCTTGTTGTTACAGCAAACATCCGTGCTCTCAGTTGGGAAATTTATCAGCCAAAAGGCAGACTGTAAAAACACTCCGGCGGTCAAATTCACACAAAGACAAATATGTGAAATGTTTGCTTTGCAATGTATCTGAACACAAGCTCATGGGATGAAGTCTTCGGTCAGAAGAGAACACAGACGTTCAAAAAAGCTGCCTGGATGGGCCGCTGTGGATCTGTGGCTAAACCCAGGTCCTGATCCAGAGCTGTGCAGAGCCCACAGCTGCTTTGGGTTAGACCAGACCACACTCGCTCTGGGCAGAGTGAGGTGAAGGCTGGGTTAAGCAGGGATAGAGACAGGAGCATCCAGTTGAAGATGTGGATGAGTGGATGGCTGTTTGTTTACCTGCAGGGGGCCAGGCTTTGATGTAGCCAGTGCAATGCACCACAGAGTACTGAGCCTCTCCTTCTTTTGAGGGTCCGAGGCCGTTCCTGTCCATCAAACACACACACACAGACACACACAGCAGCACGTTAGGTACTACAATACAGGACATTTAATACTTAACACTGTTGGCTTCCTCAGAAGTTTAAACCTCAGAATCTGAACAAACTGGAGAGGCTCTGTATGGAGGAATGGTCTCAGATTCTGTGCAATGTGTTAAGCAACCTCATCACGGATTAGCTGTACAAAATATGAAATGAAAGGGAGCCAATAATTGTAGCACACGAGTTTTTGAGTATTCATTTCATTATAAGAATGTCACTATGCTACATCAATTAAAGGTTGGATTTTTGTGAATGTTTATGATATATAGGATAAACAATAAATACATTTTTTCACATCTCATTTTGCTCGGTTTTACTAAAAGAAGCCAATAATTCTGTGTTCATGTTTAGGACAATATTATTAATTACATATTGTCAACCAGTCATTTAGTGTTAAATAGTGTATACAGATCTTCACATGTTCCTAAAAACCTGCAGCAGCCAGACAATTAGGGCGGTCTGCTGTTACCTGAGAGGCAAAACCCCAGGACACAAAGTCCTCCAGGCGCTTCCTGCTGATTGTAAAGCTCAAGTAATAATTGGAGGTGACCCAGACAACACTTTTATCAACTCCTCTCAATCAAGGGACATAACCTCCCAACTGTGTAAGTACACCGGACAGCACGCTCAACCAGCCATCAGTAAAAGTGGAGTTTTGGTGGCAGACGACGACAACGATGTCCCCCATCACCGGGTAAATGTTAAGGGATATTAGGCAAGGACAGAACGTGAATGTAGAAGGTGGGTGAGACAGAAAGGAATCACAGTGGACCACAAACATGACTGTACCTGTATCTCTTCCTCATGTTAGACAGGCGGTTTAGGGAGATGTGATCCAGAGGAGCACTACCGCACCTGCAAATACAAAATGAAGACAACAGCATACATTACACTCCATTACATGACAGTAGCGCACATGCAACTGTGTGTCTAACAATGGCCACCATGACTCAGCTCACATGTTCCCCTCTTGATTGAAATGTTTTGTAACATTTTGGAACCACAGAGTTCTCACAAACAATGTTGCACTGTTCCACTACAGGAATGTTAATTCTTCAAACACTTTAGCTGGTCTCATTGGTTTGTATTTGTGCTGGAGGGACGGCATTACCATCTCATTTGCTTTTTATTTTTGCTGCAACTATGTATTCCATTGACTTAATGCAATTCACCACATCTCCCACAAAATGTGAGTGTCACACAGTGCAGTGCCGAGCTGCCTGACGTCTCAGAACTAATGTGCTATTGTTTCATTAATGTCAAAACACTACAGAGGAAAAAAAGAACGGTTCTTGAGATACTTGGTGGTCCAGTTCTCCTGTGAGGGGAGTCTGATTCAAATATATCATACATTGAAAGAAAAGGATGGTACGTAGAATTAAAGATGAGCTTTTTACTTTTGAAAGGATAACTTTTTGACATCCTCTTTTCCCTCTGTTTACTTTGTGATAGCCCGAACTTGCACTTAAAGTCTGATTTGAATTAGCAAAATAAAACGAATAGAGATTTCTCAGTTTGAGACCAGCTGAATTGAACTTTGGAAGTGATGCTGATTCAATCTCAGATGCGTTCAGTCTGAATTAAGATGGGAATATGACCCCATACAATTACAACTTCACACTGTCCCTGAGCAGAGCTGGTCAGTGGTGGGCTGACCAGCTCTCGATCACGCGTCTCGATCACGATTACCGCAGAATCCAAAATCTATCAACTACAACTCAATGCTTTCCAGGACGTGCTTGGCATTTTCCAAACTTCCAAAACTGTAAATATGTATTGAACTTCAGCTTTTCTGGGGAAATATGAGTTACTCCATCTCAAAGCATTAGCCTGTGACCAAAACCCCTCCAGGCCCACAGCAAACGTGCACAATGGCTCATTTACAGCTCAATACAGGGAGCGGTATTCAAACAAACAAACATCTTCCCTGTGCTTCCAGACTACAGCCACTGAATGCACACACACACACCCACACACACAGTTGATGCAGAACTTCTCTTTTATTATTGCTTAAATTATGTGTACATATATATGTAATATTAATGACACTGAGCTTGTATTTCACAGGCCTACACTGATGTAATAACTTGCATCTAATATAGTTACTCACTCCTCTTACTCAGGTAGTAGTTCTTTTACTTCCACTTCGTCAGTACAACTATAAAGTTACAACACTTTTACTTGACAATCATGTTTGTTTATTCTGCCCACCACTGATGATAACAGTAAAGTGTGGAGGCTACAGCAGCTCTACAACACTGTTTTGAGTGCACAGACTGGCATATGTTCAGAGATGCCACCACCCAGGAGAGCCGCATCAGCCTTGAGGAAAATGTGTCGATGACGAGGTGATCACTATGACGATAAGATCATTCCCCAACCAGAAAACCTGGATGAAAGCAGAAGTGAACGCCCTAACCAGAGCAGAAGCATTCACCATCGCCAGAGCAAGACTGAAAGCTGGCAGCAAAAGCAGGGCTTTTGTGCTCTTGTGCTTTTCATGTGTGAGGCCACTTCACCAGACGAGCTTAACATATTCTATGCTCGCTTTGATGTCCTCAACAACGTGTCAGCTGTCAAGTCTTCCCCACTGTCAGCATCCACAGCAGATGGAGCGAAAACCCTGATGAGGGTGAATATGAGTAAAGGTGTTGGGCCCACCCCAGGCCTGATGATGTCATCAGTGACATATTTGACGTATCACTCTCGCAGGAGAGTGTTCCCATGTGCTTCAAGACAGTCACAGTCATCCTTGTGCCTAAAAAGCCTGCAGTTTGGGAGTTTAAATGACTCCTGTCCTGTGGCACTCACCCCTATTCTGATGAAGTGTTTTTAGAAACCGCTTCTCTAGAACGTCAAAAACAGCATCCCAACCAGCCTGGTCCCACATCTGTTTTCATTCAGAACCAACACATCCACAAAGGATGCTACCTCCACTATCCTCCACTCAGTCTTCACACACTTTAAAAAAACAGCACCTACGTCAGAGTGCTTTTTGTTGATTTTAGCTCAGCATTCAATACGATCTCCCCCATGAAACTGGCAGACTTTGAGCCTCTGAGCACTCTGCGGTTGAATATTGGGCTTCTTCAAAAACCACCAGACAGTTCAGACAGTCACCTCCTAGTGTTGAACACCAAATGCGCCCAGGGCTGTTGTGAAGTTTTTGCATGACAACCTACTGCTCAACAGCAGCAAAACCTGATCAGCTGACCACTGAATGTAGAAAAGGGTGCCTGCTCAGAGCCCAGTGGACACTGGCAAAGAAAAACTCTTAACAGGAAGAAACCTCGGACAGAAGCTGGTTCAGCAATGGGCGGCTTTCTGTCGGGGGCCATGTTAGGTGTGGGTAGGAGACTGTCAACTAGTGGCTAGGGAGGTGTCATATCATATTGTTCATGATAATACTGGTATCAGTCTTCATGTGATAAAAGTTCGCTGTATCACAACATTATAACATAATACAGCAGGAACAGGCATGTTCCAAAGTGTAACTATTATGGCTTCTATGCAGTTTCAAACACAAACAACTTTGTTGCTTTGGAAGTGGTTTGATAAAAAGAGCAGATGTGCTAAACTCCACAACAAAGGCCACATCACTGTCATCTACCAACTAAATTAACCACAAGACAAGATACATCAAGTTCTATTTCACATTAGCTGACAATGATTGATTGAGTATTAGATCATACATTTGTCTTGCGGTAATTAATCAGCATGTTGCAATGTCATAAAAATGTAGCCTTCTAGTCTGGAAAAGTGGAAGGAGATGGCTGAGTCAGTCAGTCAGCTGGGGATGTGTGAGGAAAGTCACCACACGAGCAGAGGAGGGCAAGCAGTTCAATACCAGTTTGACAATCACCAGCTGGACTTGTTTTACTCAGTATGGTCTAAAAGCACGATTACGGGCCGGGGTTATTTTAAAGAAGAGCACGGAGCCCCAGCTCTGTCTGTCCACAGAACACAGGGACTCGCTGTACAAATTTGACCACAGTAGCTGGAACACAGATGAATTGTATAATTATGAGCAAGGCTGTGACTAATGAGTATTGTCATTACTGATTAATCTGCTAACAAATTTTCTTGATTAAACGATTCTATAAACTACCAGAAAAAAAGGAAAAACACATTTACCCGAATGGCATCTTCTAATTGCTTATTTCATTCGGACATCCAAACAGTCTAAATCCCAGACATAATCAGTTTAATAACTTATGTGACAAAGGAAAGCTTCAGATCTTCACATTTGAGAAGCTGCACCCTGCAAACATTTAGCACATTTGCTTGAAAATTAAATTAATCTATTATTAGCTGCCATGAGTTCATTGTTCTGTCAATCAACTGACTAATTGCTTCGGCTTCTAATTGTAAAAAACGTTTCTATTGTGTATATGTTTGTTTATGAGTGGTGACAGCAACACCAAATAATACATTCAGATCCCCATACACACTTCCCTCTTGGCCTGACACATGAGTGAGTGACAACACTGCAAATGGCGGTGGGTCCATTTCTTGCGGTGGCCAAAAGTGGCCTGATTACACGCCATCCCTGCTCAGTGGATAGAATGAACCACAAGTCAAACAGGTTACTGGTGTTTGAACCCTGGAGGCAGCCATTGCCTCTGGTTGAATTTCCTTGATGCCCTCTGTATAGTCAGCGGGTGTTTTTCTGTGAAAGGCCAGTCTTGTGGCTGCACATTACATAAGCCTGCCTGGATCTAATAATGGCTTCTCTGAAATGTTAGCCTGCAGATCATGCTGTGTTCCCCTCAGCCGTGTTTATGTACGTGTCACAGAAGTGGTTG
Organism: Pempheris klunzingeri; assembly: GCF_042242105.1. Classification (NCBI taxonomy): domain Eukaryota; kingdom Metazoa; phylum Chordata; class Actinopteri; order Acropomatiformes; family Pempheridae; genus Pempheris; species Pempheris klunzingeri. The sequence continues at coordinate 29,592,319 of NC_092012.1, read as the reverse complement.
CGTTTCACTGTTTGCTTGCAGTCTCTTTCAGAGTGTCCCAGCAGCATGTTGTTTGAATTATGCAGAGCCTGGAATAGCAACAGAACAGGGGAACATGCCAATCCTACAAACTCCTAACAACATAACACAGTGTGGCTCTCGTGCGACTCGTGGGCCTTTGTGACGCATCCAGACGAAAACGAGGCTAAAGCAGCCCCTGATGACTCTACACACTCTGGCACCAACATGACCACAACGTGTCACAAAAAAAAATAGGAAAAGGTGTGTTGTTTTGTTAAACTAAACATGAGATTTTCCAGACCCTCGAAGCAGTCAAATTTGCTTTGATGTATTTTGCAGCCAGTGAATAATGAGGGCTGTGGGGCAAACTGGGTGATATCCTGACATGGAGAAACACAACAAACTGGATTTGCAAAGGGTCAGAAACTATGAGGTGGAGATGGAGCGATGTGCAACAGATGGGAATAATTATCAGAATATAGATGGCAAGCCTGCGAAGTCTAATTATCTATGAAGTATGGAAACATCAGTCATTTAACCAGCAACCTCTGGGGAGCAGAAATATTAATGCTATCACGCCAGAACTAGAACGGCATGTGGCCTGAGGTTCCTGCGGTGTGAAATAGGTTATGGGTCCATGAACATCTCAATTTGAAAGCAGAACTGAGTCATATATTGTACTATTGCTCTGTGGTATTAAGTATCCTGATGTGTGCATATTGGCACAGCTGTCTAGGCTCTAAACCAGTTACAGAACAAGAATTTTACTGTCAAGCACATTTGAACTCAATCAATTGTTGTAAATTGTCGTCTGCAGAATACAGGTACTTTCTAAACTGCACAGAGTTTGTGCAAACTGACTCGGTGCAGACTTATGTGGCCCATTAGCAGCTGTTCTGTAGCTTTTTTCTGGGCACTTTAAGGACTTCTTGTCCCTGTTGGTTTAACATGGAAAAGAATTTCTTAGCGCTAAAACTCATATTTTCATGATAACACTGCATGAAATGACAATGTGAAGTTTCATGGCATTGTTTTTGGCCACGGCAGGCAGTTGTTTTCAATAAAGCTCCACGCCCATTTGACTTCTTTTCAAAAGCACTGTTCTGTTATCTTCTTTACTATTCTCATTGCTACTTCATACTTTTTATAGTAGTTAAACCTTTATGCTTCGCTTTGTTCAGTTTTCTTGTCCTTGTTTTTAACTCAATGTCTATTTCTGAACAGCAAGTTTGGCCATACTTGGCCAATAAAGATGACTCTGATTCAGAACCCAGTTAAAGCTTATTGAAATGCAATGTGATGCTACTCTCTGAAGAAACCCCCACTCCCTCCTTTCTACGGGAGTTTGGAAAAATCCATATTTCCCCAGATGAGACAAGAATGCTCAATTTATTTGGCTCAACATACATATGTGAGCAAACATTTTCTCTTATGAGACATGAGCCGAAGAGTCAGCGCTGTGATGTACTCTGAATCTCCTCTGAGCTGACAGCAGTTTTTCAGTCCACAGCATCACTGTTCTCATTAGTGCTATTGAATAACGATACATTCATTTTATTGCCGATTCAAGTATGCAGCACAAAGTGTTTAAAACGTGCTCATTGAATCTCTAGAGTTAAAAGATTATTTTTCAGGACTGCACTTTATTTCAGCAGGTGGCCCCTGGCATAAAAACTTTGGACACCCCTGGTCTATAATGTTACCAATTAATAGAACTGTTCATCCAAAAAAAAAAGATGGAGTTGGATTTGAATATTTCCCTCCATGAAAAGATACCACTTCAGTAAATAGCTGGAGCAATATGACACCGTCAGAGTGGAATAAGATGATTTTAACAACCTCAAAGCTACTTCAGGGGAACAGACTTTTGTCAAACACTGGGCTTTTAGTGTCTTTTTATTACAGATCATGTAGGCTAATTCTCTTTAAGGAGAGTAACAAAAAGTAGCATAAAGTGTCTTCACTGTCACAGGTTCTGCTTTGGTTTTCACTGTACTCCACCTGCGATTCTGAGCCTAAATTTCAGCACTGCTCAGGAGGCCGTACTAAATTCAAGTTCAAGGAACAGGCGGCAGTCTTCTGTTTTGTCTGTGCATCCCATCAACCTCCTACTGTGGACATGGCTCTTCTCTTGATTTAATGTTGCTGGCTAACAAGCATGTCACGTGCATTTCCTTTCTCAAAAAACATTTACATGACCAATTTTTGTAGTATTTAAACTCCAGTAGTGTTCACTACTACTGCAGTATTCGCCTTCCCTGCCCTTTCTGGTGTGTTGCAGGATATCTTATCTGGAATAGTGTGACACCACCATTGTGTGTCATGTCAACCATGTCTGTGTGTGTGCATCGTGGTGCACGACATAAACAGATCAGGAACTCCATGTGCTACTTGACCTTTAAAGGAAAACTCCAGTATTTTCATGAATCAGATCCGACTCGGTATTGGCAGACACCTTGAGCTGGTTATCCCTACAATAGTCATATTGTTATGTACAGTATAATCATATCATAAATGTAATCTTTCTAATGTTGTAGTGTATTATTAAATCCTGTTGCTCGACCTTTCTTTTCACCTCTGTTAGTATCTTCGATCTAGTTTTGTCAGCTGCCTGTGACTCATCCTGATAGTTCTACACAGGCCTGCACATTATGATTAATTGTGGGAATAACAGCCTGAACACCACAATCAATCACATATGAAACACCATTGTAAAAGCTTCTGTAGGAGCTAATTAGAAACAGCTCAGCAGGATTCCACTTGGATGTCCTGTGTAGGCCGCTGCTGAAAGAAAGAAAACTGCCATTCATGTCTTTGTAAACGTGTAATGGCTGTCACTTTGTGAGCTACTTACTGTGGACTGCCTGTCCCATTACTTAAACCCCTGTTGTTTACCACTGTGCACCATTTCAGCTTGCTTGCACGTCAATAGATTCCCATTTAATGTAACAAAGCTGACGTGACCTTATATCAGAGGCTCCATCTGTTTTCAACATGCTGCAGTTTAGCCACATCTAATTAATTTTAACAAGTCATTATCTAAACATATTACTAACACAATGATTTATAATTAGCAATTAGCCGAAAATTACATCTGTAGAGCATGCTCATCATTTCTGTGAGCTTCACAAAGATACATGAATTCAAAGGAATTGTAACACTTACAAAGGCAAATTAAACCAATCTGACAAACAAAATCTATCTGGACTTAAAAACGCTATTAGAATGTGTGAGTGGACTAATATCTGACCTAAATATTTCAGGATTTCTTGGGTAAAAAGGGCAGTTGTGGGAAATATAGTATCATTGAGAAATAGTGTTACTATTCCAAGAGTGAAGATAATAGTATCAGTGAAGAATATAGTATAATAGTATAGTATAATAGTATAATATAGAGTTACTATTTCCAAGTGCCTTATGATGTGTGGAGATCATATTGTTATTACTCATGATGCCCTATTTTGTACCTTATTCACAGATTTGTATTTACAGGGACAGACACATATTGCTTAAATGTATTGCTATAGAGTTGGCCAGCTTCATAATGTTAAAGACAGGACACAAGCACTGACCCCAGGTTCTGAAGGGTTAGACACATGAGAGCATGAGAGAAGTCTGGCACACAGCTTCCATGCACCACACTAGCAACTCCATATAAGGGAGCTCCAAGGACAAGAGATGCTCTCTCTGAATGCCACTATCGTAGAAGTTAGACAAGATAGACACAATAGGGACAGGTTGCACTGAAAGATGATCATGCATGAGACTAGAGTAGGGAGGGTATTTTTTCCAGGTTGGGCTTTACTGGGTTGGAGGTCGTGATGCCAAGAGGCTGGGAGCAGCCTGTGCACCAACAAGGGAGGGCTAAGTCTAAACCATGGTCTCCCCCACCTAGTCAAAACAAATCACAATTCTATCCACAATATCTGAATGGACAAATTGATGCCTCACACAGAGCCCGGGGCTCACTCTGCTATCTGTTGGCAGCTTGCTGACTGTGGTTTTCCGAGAACAGACTGAGTCCATGGCCATGCTTATGTTTTATTCTTACAAATATTAAAACACCTTAAATGAGAGAAGTTGCCCGTTTTCTTTCGGAAAAAACGAACACGACACAGTGAACGGCTCAATGTTGGCCTTTTTTATCATCTAAGTTAAAAAAACACTTCTACCAAGTCAACAGACAGAAACAAACACACACACATTTAGTCACACAGTCACACACACCTCAAGCGGCAGATGAAGGAGCGTCGGGAGCCCATGCACATCCTCATGGAGGACTGCTGTCCCTCCTTCTTCACTGTTCCAGTCTTCAGGTCCAGGATCCGGCCTGTTAGCAAACATACAGCAGATCAAATTCAAATTAGTCATCAGAAGTGCACAGATAAAATCAACCAGTAAACCAGCAACTGTTCACCAGTGAAGACTAGTTTACATCTTATTTTCTATTTGTAACCTGTATTCTTATTAGCAACCCTGCAGGAGGGTGAATGTATTTTCAGATCGTTAGTACCTGATATGATGAGCGTATTTTAATATGAAGAGTACAGTATGAACAGGAGGTGGAATTTGTTTATATGGAGCTTGTCTTTAGTTACTAGTTTAAATTACTAATCTGCAGGTATTTATAAAATGTCTTTTTTAATCTGGAACAGAATTTAGAACTAGTATAACAAAATAACAATGCTGGGATATTTACCATTTATCTTATGATAAAACTTAACCCTTAGCCTTTTGTTGTGACCACATGACCGACTGACCCACACCCCCCTGAAGCCTTACAACAAGGGGGAAAAGACAAGTTAATATAAACAAAAAGTCACCGTAAAGTCACAACAGGGGACCCACAACCCAAGTATCTTATAATATTGTCATCAACTTAATTAGTACACCAAAGTTCATTTGTCTGGAGTTCCAAAACGCTTCCCTGTACCCACACCTGTTCAGATAATATGAAACAGTCAGGTTGTTCCTTTACACATCTATATTCGTCTACACTATTTAATCAAATTACATCACATCAATCACATGAACTTGCAATAAAAGGCCCTGAGGGGCCTGATTTGTCAGACTGGGACGAACATCAAACTGCCATTTGTGTTAACTAAGCGCTCAGTAATTTCCTCAACAATTTTATTTACTGGAATTGAGACAGACACGAAAAGAGAAAAATTCCAACAAAAGCCCAGAGAGACAGCTGATCACTGGAGCTGCCAGAGGAAATCTAGTCCAGCACAACACTGAGGTCTCCACAACACAGAGAGTTCAGAATGAGCCTGCAAGTCTTCATTTGGTGTTCCAATTTTAGAACTGTCAGCACATTTCCACAAAGGTGGCCAGAGTGAAATATTCAAGATGTATTTTTATTTCATAACTGACACTTCTTCTTCTTTTGAATTTAATTAGAGTCTCATTTTGTCAAGGGACACAAAGGAAGTCCTTCAAGGACGCTTGAGGGTAAATTACAGGGACACTTTAAGCAAATGAACAATGTTAAACTTTCCTCAGTGTTGCCTGCAGTGAGAGCCCCCCACTCGACATTTCTCTGATTGTCATATAACAGCTCTGGGGCTGTTCGATTGAATAATGATAGCAACTAATAGCAAAATAACAGTAATAATTTTGCTTTTTTAATTAAAATGTTCAGGTACTCAATCAAACAACAGCCGTTTAGCCAGTAAACAACAGCTGGCTGACAGGCAGGGAGCTCTAGCTGCACACAAAGTGGGCTGAAAAACAGCAAAGTATCCCTTTAAGTATCAAGTATGTGCAGGATAGAGGAGAAATGGAAGGTGAGACCACATAGTTTGACTTTGTTACTATAACCTGCACGATCAGTAACCATCATCATTAGAACTGGACTGATGCTTTCCAGATGGAAAAGGAATTCTTCGTATTTCACAAATATGAAGCTGACTGGAACTTCACACGCAAACACACAACTTTGATGAGGTTGTTTGGAGCAGATGCAGATAAAAGAGAGACAGGCGATGACCATGGTAAACACAGAGCAGACCACATTACATCACCAACAATTAGCCGAGAGAACACAGGAAACAAGCACATGATATTCTCTGTCACTCCAGCTATTTTCCTCCTGCGTGACTATGTATGCTGTCTGTAACAACTGTTCTGGACACTGTATACTGTACACCCGCACTGTTCCTTAATGATAAACTCAGCATCAGTGCACTAGTCGTGGTTTGCACTACTCAGCCTGTGAACAGTTGTATATTGTCTTCTAGGGCTGAATAAAATATCTAATTACAAATTCATGAACAACATCACAGCTGCAATTAAAATGCACCATCATGCATGTTTAAAGACCACCAAAACTTGTGCTCACTGACTGTATCTGGCAACCCACGCTAATGAAATAGCCCCCGCAAGTAAAGCCACAAATCATTTTTATGCTCATGAACAGATTAAACAACAAGATACAGTGTGTTAATTAGTGTTGTGTTTTAACTTTGAGCACAGCCAGCTAACGGTTTCCCCCAACTTCCTTTGTCCTAGGCTGACCGTGAGGAATCTGCTCATAACCCGCCCACCAAAACAATGCAATTTAAGGTTTTAACATGTCATAGCAGTCGAGACTGTTCTTCAAAAGTTTTGTCCACCTAGATGAGAACGGTCCTTATTTAGATTTTTCTGAAAAATATTAAAAGCAAATATCAAGTATTAACTAAAGGAACGCACAGATCACAACCCTATTCTTTAACAGGGATTAAAAAGATTCCACAACAGTAAATGGATCACTTATTATTCCCACACTGAACTACAGACAGCAACAACTGGTACGCAGGAAACAATCACATGTTCCACTTCAGGCTGATTAATGTTATTCAGTCCCTCCACGTCAGCAAGCTGGAAAAGCATGCCGTCCTGCAAAAGGCACAAAACAAAGTTCAAACAGTGAGCAGCAGGCGAGGGAGAAAGAGCCTCCAAAACATACTGCTTTAGTTCCACTGAACGAAACCTAACTCTGAGAAATGCTGGGACTTCAAAGTCTGAGTATGTGCTTGTGTATGTGTGCATGCTTGTGTGTGTATTTTCATCTGTCACTGCTCTATATGGAGATTACTGTGCTATGTGGATTACATGGGGGCCTCTGGGGTCAGATGGAAAGACTGACAGTTCCAAACACAAACTCAGAGGCTCCACTGAAATGCTGTGGAGCCTCCACAGTGCAGACGAGGAGAGAATAAGCCAAGGTTGCCCTCTAGTGAGCACTACGAGAATGACCCTGTCACCCTCTGTGCCTTAGAAGACATCCCCCTTGTGCATCTAGAATTATCATGTGCCATGAAAGGTACAATATAAAGAGGGAGGGATTACACAAAGAGGAGCAATGACTTGATAGGAGGAAGAATGAATTCAAAACCCTGATGTGACCTTAGCTGAGTTTATATTAGTCTTTTCATCGAAGGGGTACTCCAGTGATGTGCTACTGCACTTCATTCAAGTTTGATAATACCATTTTTTCTTGGACCATGGGTCTCAAACTGCGGCCCAGGGCAAGGACCCACATCACTCTGATTTACCACAGTGATCCTCACACCACACTGTCTCTATCTGACCGGACCGGAAAGGTCGGCGTAGAGCAGACAGTTTAAAGGTTTCTGTCTAATCTGCGAGAGGAAAACTGCTGTTCCCCAGGAATACAATCTCAAGCAGCAGGAGAAGCGAACAGTCTAGGTTATGTAGAACAATCACCTAGTCCTAAACTAAACATCAGGACGCTTTAGGTGCATCAGATTAAGCTGTTAAACCAGGTGAGATTAGCTGTATCCAGGTACCAGCAGATTCAGCTCAAAGGCACAACATTGCAGAGTGGCTGACCACATGTGGTACATGTACACTGTACATCTATAGGCCAAGTGTGAGGGTGTAACGATCAATAAGTCTGGATCAATGTATCAATTCAATAAGCAACGATCCAATAACATTGATGCAAAGTGAGAACATCAGTCAGTATTGTCATCTTTAAGATGCACCTTTATTTTGAAATTCCCATGGCACGTCTGTATCACCGCTACAGTTACTCACACCAGGCAGATCATGACCAGCAGCCAAGAGGAGACGATATTTAGGATATTTACTCCTCTCTTGGAATAAATCAGCAGGGTGGAAATATTCTGAGGTTGGAGAAACTTTACAGCCTGCATCACATGTTGCTGCTAGCTTGATGGACGCTCTGTCTGAGCTAAAAACAGCGCAGCGAAGTTCACGAGCAGTGCTGCTTATTCTGCTGTTCTGATATACAGGTATAGTTTTGTTTTGTTTTGAAACATGACATAAATTCATATTAGTTCATATCTAATGGATGGTTAATATCAATGGATTTTGTAACTGCTATTATTATTTGTATTACTTGCATTTTGGGAGCAGCCATGCTCTAAGTTTTGGATTTACGTTTCCCATGATGCTATTGGGGACGTACACAGGAAGTATAATGTTTCTGTTGACTGAGTCAGTTACATTATGGGCTGCCTTACACAGAGAGAACGAAACTTGAACACTACAGCCTTCGTGAAGGGAGGATTTATGGCAGGACAGTTGTACTATAGTCAATCAGTTTTAGTTAAGTGTACCTAAGAAACGGGCAGCTGAGTGTATATTGTTAACAAGTTCACAAGCTGCCTGTGAAGATTATGCTTAACTAAATTTATCAGAGAAAAAAGTTAGGATTGAAAGCAACAAAATGTAAAATATATGGAGGGCTGCATCAGGAGCACACCTCTCTGAGCCACTGTGAATTCTTACATTTGTTACAGAATGGAAGCTGCCACTAAAAACTCTGTTGAATGTCAAAACTGCTTCAAAACACTGTCACTGTGGATAACGTTTAACAGCTACTCGATTCAGCTTCAACAGCTTTCACCTAAAAAGAGCTGAGCTGCCACTAAGAAAGGTAGGAAACACTATGTGGCTGCAACTGGGTCACAGAGCATGAAGACTGTTGAAGACATTCATTTCATAACAGTACTTCCTCTAGCAAAGAACCTCTTTGGTCCACTGGTTTCATATTTTAAGCTCTTTGCCATAAATCTCATGCTGATATTTAACTTTGATCTTAAAGAAGACCTAAAAAAAGGTGTTGGTGGACCTTTTCAACATGTAGGTCTTCTTTAGGACCAATCACCACATCACCAAAATCAAACTGTCTTTCTCTGATCTGGAGAAGGTTGTTCTCGGTATACACGTCTCTCCCAAAAGTCGCTCCATGGCCTGGAGTTACCTGTCATGGAGTTTTCTGAAGTGCTGAGCTGTTCCCTCAGCTTGTCCACGTCGTCAGGGTGGACCTGTTCATACAGAGTGCTGCCAAACCACTCTGACTGGGGATGGTTCAGCACCGGTGTCACAGAGTCTGACACGTAGATCACCCGGCCCGTATCTGCAGCAACCACAAACAGGAAGCCGTCCGCTGCCTCCAGGATCAGATGTTTCAGTTCCTACAGGGGAAAGAGAGGTACATGAGCACACAGACATAAGAAAGAGCTATAATGTAGCTTTGTAATCAGCTGTATTGCATTCACTAATCAGCCATAATTACAAACAAGAGTGGAAGAGCGCTGCACCTTCATTATCTTCAACTCAAAAACTTGAGCATCTTAAAAAAGGCAAAAAAGGCTTGTTGAATGAAGTCAAAACAGGCTGTGAGTCATCTGACAATTACACACTGGCTATGGAATTCCATTGTCAAGACACTGTATAATCATGACAAATGAGGACATCCAGTGCTGATTTGCCTCAGGGTGTGTCTCTAACCGCTTTCTAGATTAATAGGTTGTGACCTGCCAAGGGAGTCATTTTCCGGGTTGCCCTTTTTTGCAAAATTGTTCCATTTGCTTGGAAAATTCCCAGGATGTGCGGAAAAAAGCTGTAAGCAGCTTTGGTCACTTAGGTCACCGACTGCTCCACAGCAAGCAAAATCCACTTTCAACAGGAACAACACTGAATCCAGGCCACCCTTTGGAAAAAGATGGAACTGCACTGAGCTTGTGGCCTCGTTATTGTTGTGCTTTTGTTGTGCATCAGCAGTTTTATCCTAATGTACCATTAGTTCAATAACTGCACAGAAGGCAGGTCTCCTTTTAGCTCATTAAAAGTAGAGTACGCCGGCCATTCGGGGATGTTCCCCTGAGAGAGGTGTACTGCATATCGAGGAGTGTTACACACACACAAATGAAAAGAAAGCAGCTCGAGCGAAGATTTACATCATCCAGAGAGCAGAGTGTGACAGGCAGTTTTAAAGGTTTTTATATGTACGACTTCTGTTTTAACTGAGCTCTTATTCTGAGGCACAGAGTACTTCTGCATGCACACTGGTATCCTGGTTATGATCGGGGTTTTAGAGCATCCTTCCAAGTAGAGAGTCTCAAGGTTCATACAGCTTTTTAAGACTAAATTTAAGACTGTACACATCTAAATTGTTACTACAAATGTGATAGCAAAAAACTAAGTTTACAGAATGTATAGCCACAGTAATCGATACACATTGTCACATAAACAAATATGACGATGGGATTGTTTCATTTCATATATTTAAAGTTTTTTGGTTTATATTAGTGACTGTGTAGATGAAACACCCGATTATTTTGAAAAGCAAGCACTTTTCAACGGAAATATTCAAATTCGAGCATTTTCCTTATCTTGAAAACATGACTTTTCAAACTTTCAAGTCTTTGTACAATCCCTTTACGCCCAGTTTTTGGAGGGATCGATGGAAACTATGTGGACATTTTTCACTATTAAAACTTAGAACTGCAAGAATATGTTTTATTTATATGCTGTGCTCTGGGTCCCTTGACAGAACAGTACCTGTTCAGTGAGAAAGGAGGGCTTGTAGGCCCCATCAGTGGATGTGTTGCCAGTGCCCCTCATGGATTTCATATGGGAGACAGCCATACGCAGGATAGTCAGCTTATCAGGTTTTCGGGCCAGGGCACTGCAGGTAGGGACCATGTCTGACAGCTCAGTGATGTACTGGGTCATTTTGTTGCGCCGGCGTCGCTCGATCTCACTGTGATTCTCTCTAAAACGGAGAGGAGAAAAGGGCAGTTAGATGCCTGGAAAGGTACAGATTGGGAACCACTAGCCACGCCTGGCTGTACAACTGATCGACAGCTATGCTTTAGCACAGGCTTTGTCAAAGGCCCTCGACTGTAACCTATGATCTGCTTTTGTCTAAAGTGAAATGTTAGAGGAGTTTTCCTTTTACATCTCACTCTTTGGAAGTGACAGGAATTTGTCTGGAATCTGTAATAACCTCTGAGGATCATTTCTGTGTAGGAATATATAATGCTGTGTAGTTAAATAAAATTGCTTGTCAACTCCTATCTTTTGTTTTTTTTTCTTTTTTGAGATCCAAGTTTTCATCTGGGGTAGAATTAAGCGTTAGCAAGGTCTTTTATGAGACATTGTATTTTGATTGAGGGGAATTTCCTGCAGAGGAGAGAGGCGGGGGGGGCATACAAAGGCTAAGAAATGTTCCTACTGCCTCCTACTGCACCTTTATGAAAAGATTGCATCTATTTGCCTCTGTCTGAGAAAAAAAACCCTTGCAAACCCCTCACTATAAACACATATACTGTACATACAAATACATACACTGAAGCTGCCAACGCCAACCTGAGTGCCTCACTGTTTGTTCCAGGGGGTGTGTCTAATTGCTGTTTGACACAGAGTGGTTTCCACTGGATGGTGATGCCTCTGGTGATAAACTGAGCACGTGGTACTTTCCATGTTTTCCAGATTTTTCTCAGAATTAACAATATACGCCATCATTCTTTTTTTCAGAACTGCCTCACCCACTTTGAATCCAAAAGGGGCTTTAAGTAGCCAAAGCATCATTACGCCCCTGAAGTCCTTGGTTCCCCATTTGGCCAAATACAGCTTTTTATGTTTAAGGTTGTTGGGACTGTCAAGCTGCTGTTTAATGAGTCAACACAGAATGATCAACTCTCCTCTCTAGCAAACATTCGATACAGAAGCAACATTATCTGGTGAGTTGTCCTGTCTCAACCAGCTCTGCTGAGCCCATTTTGGAACGTGGGATGTTCCTAATCTGTTCCTAATCTGGTCTAACTTGTGGTTAGTACAAATTTACCAATCAATTCTATCGCCCAACAGTACTGACATCTTTACACCTGTTGAGTAAACTACTCCCTCACCACAGTGGAATGGTTTCTGCGGCCAGACATCTCATATAGAACATACTAACCAAAAAAAGAACCTTTCTATTGATGGTCAACATTAACACGCTAATAAATGATTTCCAATATAGCAATACTGACCTAATGTATGGATTTATAAACCCTATCCTGATTCCTCTGGCACCAATTGTGAGCATTTCAATTTACTCGGATCAGAACAGGTGTAAAGTGTACAGGTTGTACAGTCTGTTGATCCCTGAGTCAATGGAACATCCTCTACGGCCTCAGCTGGCTAGGCCTACCTGGCGTATCTCTCCTTATCCCCACCAGGAATCTGATCATCATCATCATACCTACAGAGAAGAGAGGACACAGCATGTAACGAAATGTGCATACTTACAGATGAAAAGCATCATGTTGCAGCTTTACTATCCATAGTCGTCACATGCAATGGATGTCATGTAAAAATGCATGAGAGTCAATGGTTCAAAGATTGATGGGAACAGCATGGACAAAACTGGACAAAACATCTCGCTAATGGCTGGTGTCCCTGGTGCTGTGATAAAAGTGTTCAGTGCTCCTCTGAGTAAGGCCAGCTTACAAAACTGTGTTTTTGTTACATACTTGGATTTACTCTCTGAGCTGTGGCTGTCATTCATGTTTGTTTTGTTTAACTACCTTAACTACTACTAAGTTCCACTGCTCATACCTTGGGATGAGGTGACATCACTGGACTCTACAACAGTAAACTCTAGTACTCAAGGCTGCAAAAGTAAGGTGAGTGAGGCAGCAACAGCAGAAAACACTGAGGTATACCCATGTTTTACATTGTAATGGCCAATATTAGCATAATGGACATTTGGGGAAGTGGTTCAAACAGCCACAACGGTTTCAACAAACTAGGTTTGTTTATAGCCTGTCTGATTGTCTCATGTTGCTGCTCTACTAGACTTGTAAAACTTGTAAAACTTAACCACGAAAAAAAATTTTTTTTTTTGTTTTGCTTGTTTGCATTCGTACATTCACACAGAAAATGTTTGTGTCTCATGTTCTAAAACTGGACGTGACTTTCTCAAATTAAATCAAAAAGTCAGGTTGCTAAAATCAAAGACACACAAATCTAACTTGAACATCCAGGCTACAAAGGACACTTTTTCCTCGTGTATTTGAGATGCTTGTGTTCCATGAACGACACAATGTAACGAGGGCGATTGCTTATTCCTGGTTGTCCAGGTGTTCAAGTTAGATTCGATTGTCTTTCGGTGTCCGGATTTAATCAGAATCGCATCAGAATTTGACTCAGTGAATTTAAGCTACTATTAGGCAACTAAGTCTAAATTAGTGAACCCTACACAGGACAAATGAGCAAACCCCACATGCTGATGACGGCTGTGAGATGCTGAAAAGCTCCTGAAAAAAGCTGGTATGCTTTTGCCAAACTTAAAGTCCTGTTTTTGAATTTACACCATTTGAAATGACTGACTTAAAAATTGTAGGAGAAGAATTCAAAGAACACGAATTCAAATAGATGGTTATCAAAGTCAAAAAAATATATATATATATATAATGTTTGCATTTAACCATTACAATTAGTCAAGGAAGTATTCAGTTTTTTGAAAGATCAAAATTATTATAGCTATTATTTGCTTTCATACTTAAACCAGTTCTAGCAGAATAATATATAAGACCCAGGCTGCAACAATATGTTCCTTTAACCCAATCATTACATGAAGTACAGGGTCACTAGTTGAACAAAAGGATGGAGTCAAAGTGTAGATTAAATAAAGGCGGATATTACAATTAGGAAAACAACTGAACCAAGGTTAGAATCCAGAGACACTGTAATCTATGATACCCTGCTGATGTACAGCCCAGAGTTTTCACACTGTGTCTGTGTGGGAGAATCACCACTTGTCCCTCTCAGCTGTCTTCATACTGTGCTGATGTTGCAGCCTATAAAGTGCACCACAGCCCCTGCCACCAAACACCCCCAAAACACTGTTGATTAGGTCAGCTCCTTCTTTTCCAAATGTAGTCCTGGCTGCTGTGAATCGCTCGATGCCACACACTGAGAGGCAGGGTGAGCTTAAGCTCCTGGCTATGGGAGGCAGCAGTAAATTATCCATTTTATGGGAATAACATATGTACATACTGTATGTACACAGGCAAACCCGTTCACCGCATCAATATGAAGTTTTCCTGGAGCCAAATAAATCATACATGTAATGCTAGTGTCCATAACAGAGAGTGCAGTTCCTCCTGTGTTCAGCAGAGAGCAGCTCCTCCTCCACACTGTCAACACTCAACTTAGCAGAAACAAATCCAGTGCTGTGATGTCAGCTCAGAAAAACAGCACTTACTGTACATCCTACAGACTTACACACTACACAGTATGAGACAGAACAAAAGGAAAACAAGTTGAGACAAATTGAACGTGACAGGACGGTTAAGATGCAGTGACAGAGGAACATTTGAGTCCCTCTTTCAAAAGAAGAAAACACAGCACTGTGTATTAGATGGAGGGAAATAAAAAGTAAGGCATGAGGTGTTCAGTCAATCGTAGAGACATGGGGTATCTGCAGGTTCTAAAAGGGTCATTTGGATTTTTGAAGATCTTTTTTTAATGGTAGCTGAAATAGATCCAAGACCAATCTTTAAAAAAAGGAAAACTGATGCTCCAGTTTGGTTAAGTGCTACGGACCATTTTTTAATTCAAAAGAGTGCAGAGAAAAATGACATCCAGCTACTTCTGCAGATACCCTGCAGATACCCTGAAACAGAAACTGTGTGTGACTTTGTGGACTAGTTCTAAAACATTTCAAACAGGACCGCAGCTATCTGCTCTCGGTAGTCTCACCTTGAAAATTTGCTTGGTCCCTCTCCGTCTTCATCATCAAAGTCCATTCTGAAAAACAACCACAGGAATTACGGTTACTACTGAGAGCAAACCGCCCTCTCTAAATTCCCTGTGCTGTCAGATTATTAAAAAAAAAAAGACATCTAATATGTATATCCACATGATAACTTAAAACAGCAGTACACAGCACACATCAGTTTAGAGATCTTTCTCATTTGCTTTATGCTGCTACAGAGTGACAACGCAGTGGATGGCTCCTCATTACAGAGCTAATGCTTCCATCTCTACATGTCACCACAGGCACACGTGATGAGCCACTTCGTTGCCATACGACCGGGATCAAACCACTGAGACACAAAGTTTGAAATCTACCATCTGTGGCAAGAGCACGGTGATGGATTAAAAAGCCAACGTTAGTGCATCTCAACCCAGCAGTTAGAGAGGAGGCATGCAATAGTCTAGACAGGAAATCAGCAAAATAAGGAAGGAGTAAGGAATAGGGAAGGAATTTCACAGCATAACAGCATGGTGTGCTGCAAAATTTTACAAACACAGTCTCATCCAATAAATTGCAAACCTGACTGTAATGGAAACAGTCTGAGGGTGATGGAAGTAAAAGGCAGAGCAGCGTGACATGCAGCGGAGCGATGCACACCCTGCTTGTGCCTCTGCATACATTGTGTTCATGTAGACAAATCATTATTAACACGGAGTTGTTCAGAGAGACCATCAGGTTGGATTACTGTTATAGAGCCACTTGTTGTTGAAGGGTTCAGAGGTTACAAAGAAATTCCCATTGTGCTTGTTTGAATCAGACATCTACAACGGCGCCCACATCTTATGGCATTTGTCTTCTGTCGTGTAGTATATAGCCTGTCTTAGTTGTTCTGTGCTTACCTGATGGATCTGTACTGCAACCTTGCAGCAGCACACTGCGCTGACCAGCGTTGTTGTGGTCCTGCTTGGTAGCAGTGCTGTTGTAACCTGTCACTGAATGTCGATGGTTTGAGTTCAGTTTCACCTCTACATTACAGCTCATACTTCCATCTATCAACCTCACCGTTTACTGATAACCGAACATTTCCTGATCCTGCCTCACATTAGAAGCTCATCAGCAAACAAGTGGAAGGCTTTTGGATTAGTGAAGCTTTGTAAGCGGTGCTATTTTTGAATTAAATCAGGACATATTCTCTACTAGTTGGACAGTCAGTGAATTTTGGTTATTGCAGGGAGAACTGCTAGAAGCAGAAACAGCAACAGTGTGCAGTTAGATGATGGCCTGCAGATGGCAGACGCTTATTACTGTTTGTTAGAATCAGCACATCTCCAACATGTCATCGGAGTAAATACCTTTTACTACATGTTGTTCTGTGCTTGGCTCATTGCTGGGGGTGGGCAAAATGGATACAATCCTCTATGTGTATGTGTCTGTTCTATATCACAGTTTCAAAATATGATGGAATTTACATCTTCAGTATGTATTACTGCAACTGGAAAGTTTGGTGGTGTTACATCATCAAAATCTGAAAGAACAAATGTGAATTTATCAAAAGGAAATAAAAGAAGACAAATCCTCCTTTTTCTTCAACATCACTATGCCATAACCAAAGAATTCATTTTTAAAACCATTGTATCCATAATGAACTCTCCTACTGGCCAACAAACTGAAGCCTCCACTATGGCTCGCAATCCCCAATCCCCAAATCTCTGTCACAGACTGAACACCAGACTGCTCATGTCATCAATGACCCTCCTCCACGCCTTGCTTAATCCCTTTGAGGTGCATCCAATGTGCACTTTAAATTACACCAAACTAAAGCCTTCACTGAGTCTTTCGTAAGGAGGTTTTTAAAACTAGTTTATCTGTATGATGGCTGGCTTCCCTCTCTCCTTAAGACATGCAGTAGCACACCCACTTCTCAAGAAGCCTTTGGATTTGAAGAAATCTAGACAGATTTCTAAATTACCATTTTAATGAAGCATTTTACAGATGACTGTTTACAAAGAGTATATTTCTTTTATGATATTTTATGATATTTTTGACAAATTCCAATCTGATTTCCATGCATGTCATAGAATCCACACTGCTCTAATCAAAGTGACAAACAACCCTTACTTTCAACTGATGCTGCTGATTGTCTTTTCCATTTGAGCTCTGCATTTAATACTGTTGATCATTCTTTTCGACTGGACCACCTTGAAAAGTGGGTTGGCACCAGGCACACTGCTTGAGACTGGTTTAAAACTTTATCAAACAGAACTTTCTCAGTAATCATTAGCGATGCCTTGTGTTCTGTTGCCCTCGAACCTGAGCTGTTCCCCATGGCTCCATACTTGGCCCCTTGTTGTTCTGCATTTATACGCTGCCACTGGGACAGATCAGTGATAAGCACAAGATACAGCATCACTATGTGAGTGACACGCTAATTTATGTCCCATCAAAAACCAATGAAGAATGCAATCTTTAGCAGTTTGTCAAAAATAAAGGACTGGATGTTTTCAAAATACCTTTAAGTTTTAGAACTGAATATTAAGATTTTACTCACCATCTTTAAAACACTTTTTGTTTGTAAATGTCTGATTTTATTTCATTACAGTGCTGAAATGTTTTGTTCCTGGTTCAACCATGCAAAGCACAATCAGATTTCTCCCCTACGCATGGCCTTTTTTTGGAAGCATGGCTTTCTTTTTCTATAAAAACTGTATTCGTTTTGCTGTGTGTATCTGTGTCAGAGCAGACTCACACTGCAGTGAGAACAAACAAAGCGGAGCTGTGCCAAAAACGGTCACGAGTTTGTATCGGTGTATCTGTGTGTGTATGTGTGTGAGAGCAAAGAGAGGATATACAGATAGTCAGAGCTTTTCCTCACAGTGCTTAAGTGTCTGAATTTAACAAATATAGTCAAATGTTCAACAGTGGAAACTAACTTACTTTGCCTTCAAAGGGCTACTATGTGTTATCTTCAGTTTCAGTTGGGCTTTGAATGAAGTAAGTTCTTACAAATCCAATGGCCATGGGTGGGTTATGATCAAATAAAGCCTCATACATACATGTTATGAGCATTAGGGTTAGGGATGGGTAGGGTAGAATGTTAAGAGGTCAAATACAAAGACACATGATTCTGCGTAATGATGTCTTGGCTAAGCTGTTACTTTGGTTTCATTAACCACCTACCCAGATGATGGAAACAGAGTTTCTCGTTTACAATGCAGTTAACAAATCAGCTTATTGGAGAAGGCAGATTTAAACCTGGTTACTTAAGTGCATGTTAACACACCGTATAGTGAGTTAACCAAATGCCCTTCCCCCACACCTTGGCTGCCCTGTCACTTCTCAGTTTGTATGCATGATCTATCTGACAGCTTCATGCACCATGGGAACTGTGTGTCTGTTGTTGTCTTAGGATCTTTCTACTCAACTACAACCTGGCTCACTCACTCTCACACACACACACACAAACACACACACACACACACACACACACACACACACACACACACACACACACACACACACTTAATAAATAAAGCAACAATGGCATAGAGCAGTCCCTGTTGCCTCCCTGTGCCATATTCATTCGCCATATTGTCTAGATCCAGGTCTGTATTATTTATCTCTGTGTATGTAGACCCATGTGCATGGGTTAAATGTGTTGCTTAGGCCCCTGAGGATTAGATTTACTCATGTACAGCCCCCCCATACACACACAAACACACAGGAATAGTCTAAAGCAGCCCCCCTCTTCGTCCACCTCATTCCTTTATTGCTTCCACCCTAATGTAGAATCTGAAAATGCCATTTACATGTCAAATAGGGTTCCATTAATAAGATCACTTCACGTTTTCAGATCACTTCCTAAAAGCTTTCGGTCTGAAACAAAGCCACTTTATTTTTCCATTGACAAAAAAAGGCCATTATCTTTTTTTTTTCATTTATGATTTCCTGTTTTTTATATTGACGTATGAAATCAAATAAAATTGATTTGTTTTATAGTTTCGGTTTTCTAATCTCAAAACAGGCTACAGTCTGTCATCACTGATGAACCTGGTTAGTATCTCTGATAAAATAAATGTATTCAATTTTACATTAATTTTCAAATTCAAAAATGCTCGTTTATCAGATGTGCCATTTCAAGGTGAAAACACACATCATGTTTGTTTTTTAAAGCCAATAAAAATGAAAATCAGATTGAATGAAATTATTGAATTATTGAATGCATGGATAACACACAGGAGGTTTTTACATGACTCACATTTACTATTACTGAGGCCCTGTTCAGACAGCTCAGACAAGTGGACAGGTCTAAGTGCATGTGTGAATGCACCCAGGACACATTGAGGACACACTGAGATCTGATCACTCAGACCACATTCAGAGATGGTCCACAGATTTGCCAAATTCTTTTAGCAGCAGAGACTTGGGATGCGTTTGGAGACCATTTTAAATGCCAGGTGTAAACAGACGTACTCAGAGCTATCCACTTGTGATCACCCAAAACGAATGTTAACAGCAGGTCTGAACAGGGCCTGGGTTCAGCACAGTTTGAACCTGTTTAATTTGAGAGAGTGGTGAAACTCTAACACTCAATCGACCAACGGTGTAACTTCATCACTCAGTAATTCACTCACTCATTCAGTCTGGGACAGACTTTCTAAGGTTGGCTCCACTGTACTGCAGTCCAGCCAAAAATATGATTTACAGGCCTCCAGCGAAGATTTTATACATTATATATATATACTGTCTATACATGGTGTATATGGTATGAGAGATTCTTGATATTGCATTCTATTTTTCCTAAGGGGATATTTTTGTCTCTTAGCACCTGCCCTGAAAAAAACCAAATCAAATTAAAAACAGAAGAACTGTTAGCCCATTAAACAGTCTGTGATTACTGAGGATCATTAATAAATAACCTGCACTAGGATGCTTGTTATCTAACATTAGTGTCTACAAAGCTTTTAGAAGCTCGTTTTCAAGAACTAGAATATGGAATCTGATGGTCTTTGAACAGGCAGGTTAGCAGTTACATCAAGCGTAGTAAAGGGAACATTTTTGTTGCCAAATATTTTAATCACAACAGGATGGAGAAAGAAAATAACTCACAAATCTCTATCAGCTTCTGAGGACTCTTGGGTGTTATTTTCAGACCATTCTATAAAAATGTTTTCAACTTTTACAAAGTAGTTGTATCTGTAGTGGTTGTTTTCCACAGCAGGTCAGCAGTGAATATACTCACCCTCCTGATCTCCTCTTGCCCCCGCGACCTGGCACGGTTCCGCCCATCCTCACCTGGCCGGCCCCAACTGCTCCCGGCATCGCAACTGTCCCTGGCAACTCACTGCCCATCTCTGGAAGATACAACACAGACGGCAAACCAGCGGACGGTTAGCAGGGGTATCTGTCCCACAGGGCTACCAGTAAACTTACAGTGCGTTAGAAAAGGATTCCACTATGTATGGAACACTATGTTCCATATTGACAGGTACTGTGCAATAAACAAAGGCTGGCTTTACATCACCAGTGCCAGTCAATGGAAATGACATTTAGAGATATCACTGTTTACAGTTCTCATGTCTTCAGTGAATTGTACAGTCAATTTTCATGTTGTCTTGCACAGTGCGAGACTGGGGCTGCACGATTAATCCAATATAAATATATATATTATTATATATTATATAATCTAAACAACTCCTCACTCTGAGTGTACATGTTGTTATATATTGTTGTTGGTAGTAGTAGTAGTGGTAGTAGTATTATTAGTATTATATAGTATAACGCCTTACTCTGAGTGTACATGTTATAAATTATTATTATTAGTTTAATAATTAATTTTTTATTATACATAATTTTTTATATATACTTTATATATTTATATTTTTACTTTTTTGTTTGAAGTTTATTCTTATTCTTTTGGAGCTGTGTGTAACAAAAAGCAATTTCCCCCTGGGGATTATTAAAGGAATTCTGATTCTGATTCTGATATATCCTTGTCATAATTTTGGCTTCCCATAATGAAATAAACATAAACACAATGGCTGCGATACTGACATTTCAAATGAATGTTCCGCTCATAGAAAAAGCGCTTCCTAAACAAACAGCCAGCAACGGCCGATCAAACCTGTCTTCACCACAAAGCAACACAACGACCTCGTTCAACCACCTGAAAACAAACAAACTGCAATAAGATAAATGGATAAAGGCCAAAAAGAATAATGTCGCTAACGCCACCTAAAAACACTGTCCTGTTTATTTAAATACGTGTGCAAGAGTGTAATAAAAATATGTAATAGCTAAAATCTGTGAATAATCTTGATAAAGCTCCAATGCCAATTTTCCAGATCAACCCAGATGATTATACATGTACATTCCCTACAAGCAAATGTACAGGCTATGGCTGTAACAAACAATTATTGTTTAATCTGTTGAATTCTTTGTGGATTAATCAATTAATTCACAAAAATAGCCAGAACATATTTGCTTTATTAGCCTACATCATCAAATTGCATGTTTTGCCCAAACAACAGTTCATATCCCAAAGATATTCAACTTATTATGTATCATATGAGACAAACTGAAGCAAGATATATTCACCAAACATTGGCATTTTTCTACGAAACACGACCAACTAAAAATTAAGAAAACTGTTTGGCGATTGACACAACAGACATGATTCTACTTCACACCTCAAAGTGGTAAAAAATATAGTTACACTGATGAAAAATAAGCCTTATAAACCCTCTGGTTCTGGTGTATTTTAGCCCGTTATCAGTAGCATATTCCACAGGAGGACTGGGATCTGTAGAGATCATCACAGACAGACCTCATAGTGTAGCCTGAGGATCTAGTTAGCAGAATGGATAAAATCTTACTCATTATATTTCAGAAATACACACATGTTCCTGCACAGGCCCTTCAGTCAGTTCAAGCTTATACTTTGTGATGAAGCCAGTAAACAACATGCTTGCTGTTCCACTCAATATGAAGCCACTGTGCTGTGTGCAATTATGGCTGAGAGGAATTATGCTACATGCAAATTCAGCCTCCATCTTCCTCTCATATTTACCCCTCTTTCTCCCTCACTGCCACTGCATTACTGTCCTCCTCGCTCACCCACAAATCCATTCTGTTGGCCTTGCTATTTTCCTCTCCATCTCTCCGCTCTATTCGCTCACTCACTCATTCAGCTACATGCAATGGATAGGCCAAACAAACCCTCTGGTATGCCCCAGTACACCAAGTAACACAGTTAATATTTGATACAGTGTGCATTCCCTCCACAGGCTTTGCTTCCACAGAAACACACACTCAATCTGCAGTCTTCCATCACTCATTCATGAAGTGGGTATGAGTAACACAAGGCTCTAAACTAGCGTAATCTGATTAAAAGACAGCTTCATCTGGCAATCTGTGTGGTCACTCAGCCTGGCAGGCACAGCACACACACACTGCAGCCTTTCTCCTAACAGTCTAAATAGGCACTCTATTACATGACTAATGCACAACCCACGGTGCACCATTCAAAGCGCTCACCTGGGGCATAAAAAATAAACTGGCTTTTGAAGGGAGCCCCACTGGTCAGCAAATAGCCAAAATGATCCATGTGTCCCCAGTAATGCTGTGTGACAAACTGGGTATTGACAAGTAAAACGAAAACTGGACTACAACTTCCAAGTCTGATCCAATGTACTGTGCTCCTCTGTTGACGGTTCAGCTAACTCGTGTTATGTGGAAGTATACTTATTCGTGGAAAAAAAAACATTCATGAATACTAATTTATCATAGTCCCCCTCTTTTATTCTTCCTCTAAAGTGTTAAATATTTTCAACATTGTGGTGGTTGTGCCATTCCTAGCCAAAGTTTAACTGTGGCGTGTCATCCCGTCTCTTCCCATCCTTATTTCACCACCGTAAAATGTCCCCAAAAAACTTCACACTAAATCTTTAAAGTATCAAGTTCACGTGTCAATTCAAAACAATTGTTTTTACCTCCAAAAGAGAGAGGTTTAGGTTTCATTTCATTTCTCCTCGTCCTCCATCTCCAAATTTAACAGCACAGGTGAGGACACGTAAATGTAAAGGGCTTGTAAATGAATAAATGATTCCCTTTAATCACAACACTCCACAATCACGATTAAATAAAATCCCTGAACCAGTAGATCAAATCCCTCTCAAAATGATACCTCACAAACATATTCTCTCTCTCTGAAACTTTTGGAAGTTGGCACCACACCATTAGCCAGATTCTAAATGCTACTATAAATGTCTCAGATTTTTATTTGGGCAATGTTTTTGAACACCATGTAACACATTATATTTATAAAGTTTGGCTGGTGGAAATACACTGCTTTAGTGTAAATACTGCAACTTGGCACCGGAATCACTGGTGTCAGTTAGTAGCCCCCACTGTACAGAAATACCAGGATGTGTCTGTTTTTAGCAGTTGGTAATGGTTTTAGAATACTTGCAGATGATGTGTGAAGATGCCATACAGCAGCCTGCAGTCTGTTTCACTGTGCTGAACCTGTTCGGGTGTTTTATCACAGTGTGGGTGATATTACAGCAATACATTACAAATCAACAGCACATTGATTGTGTCAAGGCTGTATACAGGCAAGATTAAAGGGAGTGCCTCAAACGGAACTTAGCTTTTCCCTGGCAGATCTATGCTACCCTGCACTGAACACTGAAATATTGTATGACTTCACTTTGTTGTCTGTGTTGTGCTGTTATTTTGATGCCGCATGGAAAATCTGTGCCAACTGAAAAACAACATACCCAGTGTTTTAAGACATGCAATAACTGTTTTTTTCTTCTGAGGGCAGACAGAACTGCACAGTGAAGGTGAAGCTGATGGGGAACCAATCTGGTGTCATTATTTTAATAGTCATTACAGGGTGGAATCAACATTTAGCCTACTGTCTACTTCCAAGCACCGTTGAAGGCTGTTAGCAGACGGTGGCTTATTCACACGTCCCGTTTGTGGTCGCCTGGTGGATTTAAATCCAATGCTCACTCTCACAAACAGACCAGCTGTAATGTTGACAGTTGAATGCAGCTCAATATGAAACTTTTCCAACTTCACCTCAGTGTGGACAGCATTGGGTAAAATGTGTCCAGCTGCTTGTGTGGTGACATTTGCTCACCTGGCTGTGACTGACTACACTATGAGCCTCTCCTTGTCCCATATTGTAAAAACTCTTATGGTTTATGTTTTCCTCCATGTGCCACTCTGATTAATTACTGCAATGCTGACATATTAACGTATAATGACTGATCATCATATTGATACTTCTAATTGCTGTCAGTAGTAGCACGGAGCACCAGAGCCAACAGTCTCCCAGCTTGCTATTACTGAACAAGCTGACAATATGCATTCCTTTATATGCATGGCAAGTATTGCAGGTTTTATTTGGTGAAGCCTCTTAAAGACACACAGCTAGTCCATCAGAAGCCTGGTTTTAAGTCAGTGACATATACTTTCAGACAACCAAAGCTTAAAAGCCCGAGGTCAAACGCATTAATGAGCCTGTTGGGAGACCAGGGGGAATGTTTTATACTTTCTCCTTCTCAATCACTGCTCTCTCTTGCACAAGCTTGTTCCTATTCTCTGTCATCCTTTTCTTTCTTCCCTCCAGTCTTTTCCCCAACCACCAAGTCTATCAAACTGCCTCAGGACATTTACCTTTCAAGGAGGACAATTCATTCACAACAGACATATATATTCAAAGTAGTTTCTAGAAAAGACTAGAACTAAAACAATCATGCAAACTAATGCAATTATACATAATAAATACAAGAACTAGAAAGATTTAAAAAATAATAATAATAATAGGAAGTCCCTACTGTATTTACCTGTTCACTGAACTGTCTATAAAAACCTGTTTTACACTGTTGTGGTCCTGTTTTGTTTCTGTGATCCGTTTAATCTTGCTGCAGATTATCCTGAGTTTAGTTTTCTTTACATACTGCAGTCTGATCTGTGTACTTAATGGCCCTGGAATCACCTCTCTAAACACGCAACCCTCATTAGATCATTTCACTTGTCATGTTTCACATGCTCTTACACCAATTGGATCTGGGTGACGGCCAAGCTGGAGATAATCCGGCAGTGACACAGCATTCCCACATCCCCGGGTATCTGGTCTGAGGTCACCACACCTGACCATACTGCCACGCCAAGGAATACGGTAAGGCTGATCACAGATCAGCGGCCTAACTTTGTCCTCCTCTGGCTACAGCAGCAGCAGCAGCAGCAGCATTAGGCATGACTTAATTCTAACTGGGTGTCATCACCGGATAGAGGAGCTGCACGTAGCTCTCACTGCACGCTTCCGCCAAACATCTGAGTGGGTCATTACATTACAACAAGCATTACATGCATGGGATAATGAAGCAATAGGTCTGTCCCTGGCCTGCAGGGTTTGGTGCTGCTTCCATACGAGATATGTGACCCTCATCTGCAATGACTGACAGACAGCCTTTTCTTTAAACAATACAGAGAGGGAGAATTTAGTTTGTCTTCTCACAGTACCCTTCTTTGATCCGACAGGGTTATTTTCTCATCTGTTCATTGTTCATTCTACCAGCACCTCGTCTCGACACTCTGTATGCAGCAAAGGTGCTAATAGCCAGCCAATTCTTTATTTATATTCCTTTTTCATTTACATTGCCAATGAAGTGACACCGAGCACGAGGTAGAGTATGGTTGACCTGTTTTCATATGGAGGTCTCAGAAGCTCAGAGACCGTCCTCTACACAAGAGTAATTACTTTGCCTCTCCCCACTTGGGTAGATCGTTTTATGTTATTTCCTTTTACCCAAATACGGGTTCAGAACTATTTGGTGAGACTTAGAACCAAAAGCTGCCAGTCAGATTTTTCTAGCAATGCTGAATTATAATAACAACTTGAAGGCATATCCACAATCAGCGACATGAAATTGCTACAGAACATTGGGCACAACTACTTAATTCAACTGGCATTCCTTCAAGTAATTGCCAAGACAGCTGACTCAGGTTATATTAAAATGATTGGCTATATTCTATGAACACTGCATAGTTATCAGGCTCATCAGAAGCACAGCGATGAGAGCGAGATGGTTACAGGACCTGTTTGTAGTTACTTGGTCTAATCTATAGGCAAGATAAATAAATGGTGACTGGATTGAGCTGCATTCATTTAGAAGTTAAATAAGATTGCTGATCAGATCTGTTCCAGTGAGCATGGCCAGAAGCAGCCTCAACAACATCACGCCAGACTCTATTTAAACATTTAACAATTTACACTGTCTTTGTTTACCCGGAAACGCATGTAAAGCGCAGAGGTTCACAAAAGACGTGTTACATATTAACATCAAATCCCCATATATCGGCGAACCTGTGAGCCACCTGAGGCCACATATTCCAATGCAATCGCTAAACTGTTATTAATGATCCACTCGATTCCTATAATGCTCTCCGAGGGAAATGACTGAGTCAACGGCAGGGGCATTGGCTCTGAAAGTTTAGTCATTATTCAAATCAGCATTGCTTGGTCCCACAGTGGCTTGACTGCAGAATAATTTTAAAGGAATCGTGAATATGCTTTGCAACACAAGCCAATAATGAAATGCCACAATGTCCTTAAATTGGCAGCTTTTTAAATAGCAATTCGCTGTGTCCGTGAAAGCGGTACATACCACGGCCAACATACCTAAACCTTTCTGTGCATTACGGAATCAACAGGCGAGGAACAGAGGATATAAGTAGCCGGTCTGCTTACATTTTAGGACAGTTTAAATGTTAAAATGCCTCCGATGTAACACATAACATATGAAGGGCAACGCTGCAGGGCAACGATATGCAAAACAACCTTTTGTATCACACTGAGGAGAGCAACGCGAAACGAAATGCATTAGCTTAACGCTAGCTAGACAAACAGGAGCGTGAATACGGTGTCAAAAAGGGACATTTAAAGCATCATTTCACAACGAGGAGGTGGTTTTAGCATTCGGCTACATAAGTTGGCCGTAAAGCCGTGAAGAATAGCGGCGTTGTGAGCGGCGGTTCAGTGGGGGAAGGGGGATGTGGATGCTGGAGCCAGGCTTCGGCGGCCTGTCGGCGCTTCAGCCCTCTCCGGCAACAGCCCAAACAAAACCAGCCTCCTTTTCTATATCCTACACAACATTAGCTAACACTCGGTTATCACTCAGTGCTGACTTACCGGACGGGTTGACCGCGGCGGGGGTTGCCATGTTTCCTCAGTGGGGAAAAATAACAAAACGGCAACGATGGAGATGACGCACAATACGGCTACAGAGCCCCAGCGAGAGACGGTCGAAACTCCGCGGGATTGGCACGCAATGCTCGGTCCGACCGCCTCACATCCGTCAGCGCGGAGGAAAACTAGTCTGGATCCAAACGAGTAAAAAAAAAACGGAATATATCTGTGTATAAGTACTGCGTGTGTTTAATGAAAAAAATTTCCCCAAGACCAGACTTAATAAAATGCAAAATGTCTGAATGGAAGCACCGCGAGATTTTCGGCTTGCTTGAATAAATTAATGTTATACACTGTGACTGGCGCAGTGAGGAGTGGGATGTAGATGCGTGGCGTTTGGAATGTAATGCTGCACAGTGAATTAAGTTTGGTTGGCTTGTTTGTTAACTTGTTTGCGTTCAGATGCTTTCAGTGTATAATAATAAGTATGGTCCACTGCCCCCTCCCACCTAAACATATGCAGTTGTGAAGCACTGCTGGTGCAGCAGTGTGTCTCAGAGTCATCCAGCAGGATCCTCTGTTCTAATAAACTTCTGTGCAAACACTGCCTGCACATTAAAACATGTTGCACATACATGCAAGTCAGTTATAAGTTGCAAGTAATTGATTTATTTCCCGTGGAAGAGGCATTCAGATCATTTACTTCAAGAATCAAAAGTAAAAGTGCTCATTATGCAGAATTCACTTATTGTTATATTTTCATTTACGCATTATTATTGATGCATTAACTTGTAAGCAGTGTTTTAATGCTGGGACAGGTTGAGGCTGCTGTCAGCTTGAGCTGTTTCTGTGTGGTTTATTCTGTAACAGTGAGTTTTAGAGGTTGATCGCATGTGTTGTATGTAAAAATCCTAATATGAGCAGGTAACTCACAGCCTTAGCTGCCAAATAAATGGGGTTGAAGAAAAAGTGCAATGTATCCTCTGAGGGCAATAGTTTTATTCAGTTATAGTAAATGTTGGTTGCTGTCCACCCCTGGTCTTTGTTAGTGTTAGTAAATGATTTAATAAGACATGAATAAGAACCACTTGTGTTGCCAGGTTGTGCGAAATGTCTCTGCCTGGTACTTTTTTTTTTCTTGTAGTGGTCCAGTAGAGCATCCTCCAGAAATACTAAAGAGCTACAAAGGCAAGTGTCCATGCGGAGGATAAACACCTGCCAGAGGAATTCATAAATGGCTTAAAATTGATCTATACAGCATTAGTTAAGTATAATTATCCCCAGCCTGACTGTGGCTGTAAACCCATTCATTCATACTGAAAAAAAACACAGTTTTAAAAATACACAAATATATAGTTTTGTTGTTGTTTTTTTACAGCAAATCTTTCTTAAATAAGAGGAAATACTCTATTTGGTGGGAACTCTTACACATTTGGCGCTGTAGTGAGTATTTAGGGTGTGGAATTAAGTCGAAATAAACTACAGTGTGTGTCTTCATGGTAAAGAGTACAAACCTGTCATCCTGCACAACTGTGTGGCTCATTGACGTGTTTGAAGTAGTTTTTGGACAAGAGTGGAGCTCTATGGCACAGAAGAATAATATCAGGCTCAAGCCCTGCCCTGCCTAAACTTAATTCTAATCTTAGCCCTAAACTGAAAATATAATTCCAAATACCTCCTCGTAGAAGTACAGATACACAGCACTAAATCTGGTTATCTCTCTGTTCAATAAAGACATTTTCAGACCACACGCACATGTTTCACTGAGATATCTCACGGCCTCAGTTGGCACTTAAGCAGATACGATGCCATACACACTTGCTGCATCTTTTCCCGTGAACGCACAGACAGCTGCACACATAGGGAGTGAGAGTGGAGCCGGAGCAGGGATGTGTGCACCACTCTGCTCTGCTCTGTTTGTGGGGCTCACTATGCAGAGAGGGGATGCAGCAGCCACCAGTGACTCTTTCCCCCAGCTCTCCATCCATCTGCCCCCGTTCCACCCATCTGCCCTCCCTCTATGTAGCATTTCCATTAACTTGCCATCCTCCCTCGGCTCCTCACTCGCCCCCCTCTCTTTCGTAGTGGTTCCTCAGTGCAGACCGGGCGCCGTCCTACCTTCAGAAGCCGTGCAGGATGTGAGGGAAGCAGGTAGGAAGCCCTCAGATTCTTCTCTCTGGCTGGCTCTGTCTTTCTTTCTCTGCACTGCACAGGCAACAGTTCTCGATTTCTTAGTGCATGCTGTGATTCAGGCTGTGCTGGGTGATTACAGTCACTGATGTTCTTAAGTAGCTTTGTGAAGAAATCCAAAAGCTTTGGCAAGAGTGTATTATGTTCAGATGTGTTCAGAGGTTATTCAATTTGTGCAGTGGAGTGCATTATAACTACTATCTGTAATTTTCCTGCTCTGGGCTGTTGTTTCTTGAGTTTAGTTGTGCCTGTTAAATCCTGGGATTGGAGCCAAATGTTCCCAGGTTGGAGAAAAGATGGTGCTTGTGTCGGAGCTATATCATTTCACCTATATTCATATGACTTTTTGCTGATTGCATCAGATCAGAAACACATTACAACACGTTCATTTTCTGACCTTACACTCCCATACTAAAAAATGCATTAACTGATCAATCCATCATTCTTATTCTTATTCATTGTTGTGGGGAATGTGTTGGCTATCCAGCAGTGTCTACCTGATGAATTTATAACCAATGTTTGCTCTCCTTTTAGCTCTGGTTTGGTCTCCATCAGCTCCCGAGAAAAATGAATGAATGAATGGCTCTTTAACTATTAAATCCTCTAGTATGTTCATCAGCTTGTTGCTAACATTGCCTGTCTGTGCGCTGAGCATGTAGTGTGCAGTGTGAAGAGCCACAAGACACTAAGAAAATATCAACATGTGCAGCTTGAAGGTTTGGTGAGGTAGAAGCACAAAAGCTAATTACTAAATGAGATGTATGTTTTAATCCATCCATCCGCTCACCCCAGCTTCCTTCCTTTATTTTTTCAGGTTTTATAGTACTACAAACCTGTCATGCTGCTCCCCCTTTGCTTCTGACTGACATCAGTCATAACTCTCACAACCACTAGAGGTCCTTTTTAGGTAACAACATAAAACATAAGTCATTTCAGGCACTTGGACAAATGCCCAACACTGTCACTGTCAGTCTCCAGAAAACAGATACTTCACAAAGTAGGACTTTTATGAGTGACTGAATGAACAAAGTGCTGACACACAGTATTTAAATATAAGCTTAATTTACAAAGTACAAATGGCACCTTCTTCTAATGCTGATATATGAAAATTTGTCTCGGGCTCAGTTCCTCTCTATTGCTACAGTCCTTACAGAGCATGTATGTGGAGTGAGCGGGGCGATGAATCAACCAGAGAGTTCAAACCCACGTGGTGGCAAGCACAAACTCTGCTTTTGGTCTTTAGCAGAGATTCAGTTGAAAAATAGCATTGATTGAACACAGGGGCTGTGCTGGTTGGGGCGTGTGGTTTAAAGTATAGGACAATGACATATCATCCAGGAGTTCCAGTTGGAGAAGCAGATTAATGCATTCAAAGGCTTATGAGACACCAAATCACCAAACAAAACCTTTTAATACTCACAGAATTTCAGCTGTTTCATCGTTTGACTGAAAACTGAAAATGGCTTGCAGCAAAAGTCGAAGATTTCAACTTTCTGATGTCACCTTTGCAGAAAGACAGAGACAAAGTCATGCAGAGCAGAGATGACTTACATTCCGCCAGAAAAGATGACTGAAGCAGGATGTAGCAATAGTGACAGCCCATTTTGACTGTCAGAGTTTGAATACAACAGCTTTATCATTGCTGTGTCTGCACTTTAGTTTCCCTCACTGTGCCACATCATTAAATGTCCTTTTACACTGCCTACTACATTCTCTGCTTCATTTAAAGTGTGTTTTTTTTTAAAAATAAATATGCTGGCTTTAGCAGGAGAGAAGTGGAGAATGAGGTTTTCTGTTATCTGTGGCTGTTCGATAAGCTGAACGCTGGTCCCATTTATTTCAGTTCATTATTGCACTAGTTCGAGTGAAGAAAAATGATCTAAACAAGACATGCAATGCACTTTGTGCAATGGTCATTACATCCCATCTAGATCATTTACACACCATTGTGAGTACTTCTCAGTCAGTGAAAACAGTGTGAGCATAACCTTGATTATGTCATAGTGATGTCATTAGGGTTTAGAAGAGAAAGCCTGTGTTACAAAGTGAGAAATAAACAATGGTTTACCAGGCAGGGAGGCAGTTTTTTTTTCCATTGCGAGAAACTGGGCACAATTAAAATCTTTGGCCACTTTTAAAAATCAGTTTGTTCCTGTATCAGTTTTAATATGGCACAAGCCTGAATGAAATGCCATCAGCTCAGTGTGAAGTAACCCAGGCAGAAAAAGAGATAAGATGTCCAATTTGTACCACCCTCTGACATCACTGTAATTAGTGTGTAATCTCAATCTTCATCTGTTACACTCACTTATAAAATCAGTCAAACGCCTTGAAGGAGTCAATTTTAAGTTGCTGAGTGCATTGGATCAGTCTATAGAAACGGTATGGCTCTAGAAACTTCCTCTATTTTTAACTTTCATGACGATTGCATGAATATTTTGGTCTGAGGATGGTGCAATAGGAAATAGTAGAATAGTTACAGCACATTTTATGGAAATTAAGCGATTAAGATGTGTTTTTGAAAATGTTGCTTCTAAAGCAGGAAAAATAGGGAAATCATGTTATCAACACAAATAAGACGATTAACCTTATTTTTCCGCTATAGAAGCATTTGTGCATTTGTGTGTCTGCACAGAATGAGGTCAGACTGTAACCGCTGCCAGAGGCTTATTTCTATTTCATTTGAAATACTAGACTTCATCACATTCAGATTTTCAACCAATAAATCGCTGAAGCAATAAAACTCCTCATATCTTGGTCGAGGGGGCTGGCACAGAGACAGACGAGGCAAATTTACTAAAGAATGGTGTGGAGAAAATCCTTCTTACAAAAAACCATTTTGGGGAAAATCATTTTTATATTCATCATCTATCATGATGTCAGCAGAGGTGAAGAACACTTTATTTTAATCTGGTGTAAAAGACGCTGGTTAGAATCATCAGCGTGTGCTTCTAGCTGGGAAGACGGTGAATTTGTCTGAGGTACTAAATTCCTACTTTGAAATGGGCTCAGTATGTAGCAGGTCATTCATCAGGAGTCTGAACTTGATGGTAGAGCTCATTTGTTACTACTGCACTGGTCGCCTGTGATGGTGTTTCCTAACAAATCCTGCTTTACTTTCAAGTCCTCACCACAGGTTACAGTCGTAATGTGGACAAGAGGTGTGCAGTTCAACCAAGAGTGTTTTCTTTGAGGATTTTCCACGTGTCGAGTATCTAACAAGAAACAAGATTAAAAGTCTGAGGCTGTATTTGTGTTTAAGATGTCAGTGAGGACGTCAGGCACATGCCCTGAGCGTGAGTCCAGGGATGCCATCAGGGCCAGCAGCCTTACAAGCATTAGGATCAGAATCAGAAAGATAGCTCGCACAAATACACACAGAAGAGTGTAAATCGTGCTCAGTGTAGCACACACACAGACGGGGAGAGTGTGAGGGGCTGTTGGTCCCTGATGGCCACCTCCTGCTTGCCCCAGTCAAAGAGAATAGAAAATGTTCACCAGGGGAGGAGGTGTCACTGCTTAGGGGGTGGCGCTGGTGGTTCGGCGGTCCATCATGGATCGGATCCCCGCGTAAGCGTTACCCCGGCCTTCTGGTGAGGTGTGAATGACTTTCACAACACCTAATGTGGCGGCGTGCCGTTTATCAGGGTGATGTCTTTGCCTGCGGCGAGGAGGGATGACCGGAGTCATCAGTGATGAAAGTGATAGTTTGGAGAACTGTTGGCAGACACACAGTGTCACTCCACTAGGATCAATGGCCTATTAGAAATGATTGCCAGTGTCAGTACTGGCATTAGAGTTCCTGGATGGCACTACAGGGTCCACAGGATAAATGACTGCCATATATCAAGAGAGAAAAATAATTATGTTAGCAGCAGAAAAATCTAAATGTTCATTTATTTTTATACAATATAATACATAAATAAATGAACATAATAAATTTCAATCTTTATTCATACAGCGCCAGTTCATAACAAATGATATCTCTACATGCTTTCCATAAAGAGCAGGTCCAGACCAAACTATTAGATTAAGAGAGAGAGTCAATGATTCAAGAATTCAAAGTTAAGCATGAGCAAGCATCAGATATTAGGCAACATGCCTTGTTTCAAATCATTAAGTTGTACAGCACATGAATGTAAATTCAGTTGTCAGAGTAGCATTGCATTAGGTAGACATTAAAAGAAGAGATCTGTTCTTTCGATTATCATATTTTATGACTGGTCTGTATAATGTCCTCAGCATCATCTGTTGATTGATAATGTGTTCCTTGCATGCACACTAGTCCTTGTAATGTCTTGTTATTCACTAGGTTTAATAATGTCCAGGATCTGTTATGGAGCGTAACCTGAATGATTCTACCGTCATCGAGTTTCTGATCGGCTGCACAGGAATGTCCTCGTGCAGGTTATGAACACATTATGATGTTTGTATGGAACGTAAGCACCCGTGGTCATGTGATTCTCTGCAGCCTAACTAACATTTCTGTATCAGAAGTATTTAACGCAAATTCTTTATTAATGTGGAAAATGGAGAAGTGGCATTTTGTGCTGTAAAAACTCTTGCAGCCGCCTGATTCGATTCAGTTGTTTTACTGAACGTTCAGGCCGTCCGTTTCCCCTCATGATGTCCGGAAATGTCACGTGACTGTGACTGTTTACCAGGCATTTCGGTGCAGATGGTCTAAAGTCACTGTTATATGTTTTACATGGCATGGATCAATGAGAAAGCACGATGAGAGCATCAGTGCTGGGAGCAGGACTCCATTAAGCTCCATTGTTTGTTCATTTTGGCAGCCAAATATGCTATTAATCAAACAAATGTAAAGTTCTGGGAGCTGCTGAGTCCTCGGGTCTGAAGGCACAAAGCTCCATCCAAAGATGGATCCACAACTTGAACTAGGACAAAGCTAAAGGCTCATTAGTACCATTTCATCTAAAGAAGAAACCAGTTTTTAAACCCAGAGAAGCTTGTGAGTTGAAGGACAGACATTAAAATACATTCTAGAGTGATAGAATTCAAATCTAATTTAGAGTTAAGTTCACGTGCACAGAAGCAAAGAAATGATCGCTACTCTTATTCTGAGAATATTTTTTTTTTACTGTATCAAATGAAGAAAGCAAGCCTCCTGGAAAACAGTTTGTGCTGCTGGAGTCGAGCTCATGGAGTGTGTACACCCAATGATACGTGTTAAACATGCAGTCTTGTCTCCTAGAAATGAGGTTTTTGTATTGCTGAATTCTTTTTCCTGATTATGTTGTGGTTAACTGATTATATTCAGAGGCACCGCTCCAACAAATGAATGAAATGCTAAATTTATGAACTGTTTATGTAAGTCAGTCACCTTGAGGAAAGACCCCCCCACACACACACACACACACATGCACACACACAGAAACACACACATATACTCTAGTGCATGCACATGTTGAGTACAGTAGAGTACATTGCACATCCGCACAAAGACACATTATGACTTGCAGTGCGAACAGAGATCAGTGTTACTAAGATTTTATCAGAATAAGTGTGACGCGCGTGCGCACACACACACACACACACACACACACACACACACACCGTTTATTAAGTAATTTGGATCTAATTGAGGATGTAAGAAAAAAGATGTTAAAGGGTTTACAGCCTGCAGTACCACAGTGTAATTTATACAAGAGCAGTCTCAGTGGTCTCAATGGTCTCTCTCTCTCTCTCTCTCTCTCTCTCTCTCTGTCTATTTGCTCAGCCTGTTTGTAGATAGCAGGAGTTGGACTGGGTCACACAGCCCAGTTTAAGTAGCTCTCCATACGTCTGCTGCACCATATAGGTGTTTGTTAGAACTGGGCCATTTCCTGGAGCACAAGTTAGCTGCAGTGTATTTTCTACCTGCCCGGAGGGAGCTGCTCCCGGAATTCTTCGTGCTGAGCCCCCAGGATTCTCTTGTGATGGTTAAGACTGGGACTGAACTAGTTCTGATCGAGTATAAATCAGTACTAAGGGATAGTGCTTTGGTGCTCCTGTGCTCTCAGCAACTGGTTTTGGACAAAGTCATCCTTCCTGGCCTACTTTTTTATTCCTATTTACTTATTTATTGCCTCTAATTTCTCCTCAGATGTATTGTAATGGTTACTCTTAATAACAATATGACTGTTTGTCTATTTTTAAAGGGAACTGGATCACATCACAAAGAGGAGGTTTATATAGTAACTGCTCTCAGATCAAACTCTAAGGTTCGAATGCATCACAGACCACAGGACCAGGATGCGGCAGCTCACTTTCTCTTTGTCACATAGTCTCTCCACAGGTGTGACAAAATGCAAAGTGAGTGAATAAAAGAAAAATCAAATCAATATTTGATCAATATTTCCGGCTAAATGCTAAACCTGCAGATAATCTTCCCTATTACCTGCACTCCTGCACTATTCAGGTAAATACTAGACTGCTCTGTGTCTGTCGTGGAAACCTAGAAGTTTCTGGGATCCGCAATGGCCCAGGACCTAAAGCGAGCATTCACTACCATCAATAAGAATCCAGTTCTACCTGCAGGAGACGCTGATCAGAACTACTCTGGAACCATCCAGCCTGTTCTCTGCACATCCGTCACTGTCTGGTTTGGAACAGCCATCAAACAGGACAGACTGATTGACGCGGACAAGTCTCCTGTCCAGGACTTAAACATGTCCAGAGTCAGGAAACGTCCCGTTGGACCCATCACAGCCTGGACACAACCTGCTCCAGCTTATGCCTTCTGGTAGGCTTCTTTCCAGCTCTATGTCTATTTCTTTTAGGTATACTGAGAGAAACAAAAACTAATTGGTCAAATTTCTTATATGTGTACAGATACCAATGAAGGTGATTCTGATTCTAAAATGGGATGAAAATGTATTACAAGTACTGCTATTGTTGAAGTGTAGTTTATAACTTTGAGGTGTAATGACACGAATGGCGCCAAGTTCATTATTATAGCTAAGCATTACTGTTTTTTAATGTGCCAGACTGCTTTCACATCATGATGAATGGACTGGAAAAGGTCATCAAACAGCTGTTACCAGCAGTTATTGCGTTCATACTGTATACCTACTACTAACTATGGGCCTTGAATATTTAAGCAGGACTATAATTTCCCCCCAACCTTAAACAACTTTGAGTGCCTAAATCACAACAACAGTAAAGAAGCTTTATGTGCTGTGAGAGGATGTCGTAGGAAAACACAACCATTAATAAATAACACACAAATGTTACAATCACTGTCTTCTCTTTCAAATAAGTTGGACTGATCGCTTTTGTTTCTTGACCTGTCACTCTTCTTCTTCTTCTTTAAGTCCCATATCACACCTATTAACTTCATATGACTATTTAATAGTTGATAGTTGTAATAGCTACTATTTAATGACAAGCCAGTCACTTATCAGAATCTGGTAAAGAGAGACACCAAAGGGTGGGTATTCATCCAGTGGGGGTGGGTACCTGCAAGAGTTATCAGATGATGAGTCATGTGGGGGCTGTCGAGCTGCAGACCCCCCCCCCCCACGCCTGTTATCTACTCTCTAGTACCACAGCCTTCCCACAGAAGCCTTGTTTGTGGGAATTACAGTTTTGTCTTTATCTTCCGCAGCTCACACTTCAGTTGTGTTCAGCCCAAAGAAGAAAAGAACGAGGCGAGTGAACGGCTGACTCCGCTGGTTGCTGGAGAGCAAAGCAAACACAGAGTGGGCACACGAGGGGTGGGGGTTCTCTCCTCCCATCTGGCTCTGCTGAACACAATGAAGAGTCAATGAATGTGGCAAATACAGCAGATGTGGGCAGTGGGCAGCACTTTTTCCACCATACTTCTGTTTATAATTTACGCACGCATTTGACATTTCATGCTGGTAGATACTAAACTACTAACCACAGAAAACCACAGCAATGCTCTAATTGAATGATGAATTTATATAAGGATGTGTTTCAGTTCCCCACTTCCCATATTTCTGATGGAAACAAAGACCTCCTCTGTTCTGTTTGAATGCACTTCTTGTAAGTTGTTTTGGACAAAATCATCAGCCAAATAAATAAATGCAACGTAATGTGATGTCCTCTACATTTTTATTATTGTCAGTTCTATGACCTAAAAGATCCAAAGACCTTTGGTGGCACACTTTAGAGCTTACATTCATTCGCTGGCTGTTGATCTTTTCAAAAAAATATTGAAGAAGAAAATAGATGTGGAGAGCGTGTCCCACTTTGGGTTGTGTTAAACATACCGTGACGACTAATAGACTAAAAAACGTTGAGTGTTTATGTCAGCCCACTATCATTAGGAATTAGGACATATTGGACAATTTCGCACCTCATGATTTACATCCAAAGCCAGGAAATAGCATGTTGTTCTGTCACAGATCTGCAGCTAATCTTCATCTATTTATCACCATAAACACTATATTTTCCTAAATGTAGTATTTTCTAAACTAACCGTATTATTTGCTATTTCCACAACCTTCCCTTCCCTTTACCATGAGCCACTCTCTGAATACTTAGGAGTGAAAATCCACAACAAATCTATATCTCTTCCTCTTCTCTCCTGCATAACATATTGACTTTCTATTGTTTATGTAAAGGTTGGACTAGATTTGTTCTTTATTCTAAAGTTTGTTTGTTGTATCTTATTAAGAGTTTGCTGCTGTGTAAACCAAGTATCATCGGGGATCAGTTCCTGTCAGTGGTACTCTCAGCTCACACACCCTTCCTCTTTTCTCAGTCAAAAAGGGCATATTTCCGTATTTCAGCCATGGCTTTTCACTTATGTTTCTGTCTTTTCCTCCTAAGCCTCTCTGTTCTATGCCTCTTCCTTTCCTCCCTGACTAACCCCCCCACCCCCCTCTCTCCACACCCCCTTCCCTTATTTCTTTTCCTTTCACCGAGCTGGCAGATGGGCTGTATTCAATGGGAGTGCTGGCCACAAATTTTCAGCCCTGTGGATCACAAGAGAAATAGAGGGGGGGGGAGAGATTACTGCAGCACCCAAAGGAGCTTGACCATGGTGGACATTAAACTGAAATTTCCATTTTGCATCTCTCCAAACATAGGGTCTCCCTCTAAAACAGGTTTTCATTTGTTATTGGACGAATTTCAATACTCTGTTCACATATTACACATTAATGCGTTTAGTTGTCATTCATTCTGCCAAACTGCTTCACAAAGCAGTTCAAACGCTTAGTAGTTTATTACAAAGCAAAGAGTGCCAGCCCCCAGGGATGTGGAGTGTAGAGCTCCAAACAGACACATATCATATATGTGTGAATAAGATGATACGACATAAAAAAAATATGAATATCCTGAATATCCTGTAGGTGTGGATGTGAGTCTGAATACTTGAATAACAATAACTTGTTCTACTAATGTATACTGTATCATATTATTTCACATTGTACGGTGTATAATCAGTACACATCAAAGTTATAGTCCTATTGTTAGTCTCTTCTCACAGGTTTTTATTATATATTTTCATTTGTGATTAGGTCTGTTGTCATTATTCTCCATAATTTAGCCATTTAATTGTACTTGTTTCTCACTTGTCTCATTTATGTGTTTGATTTATATTGAACAGCACTTGTAAAACTTCATTAATAAAGCACTCTATGGTATATATTTTGTCTGTGACGGAGGTATATTTTGCCTCCAGCACAGAAGACGATGGGATCGGTTAGAGAGGGTTTAGAGAATAGATGGATAAACTGATAAGTGAAGGTAGCTAAATGTAAGGTAATGGAGCTAAATGTTAACTTGTTTTTTACCCTCAAAACATTATTAGTTATATGTAGTTAATGTCATCATGCATATTGTATAAAACATAAATATACTTCAGAAAAGGAAATCTGGCAGACTGGCAGAGAATGATATTTTAAATTAGGACCCATGGCAAATAAGAACTCAAGAAACATCTCCATCTCTTAGAACTGCTAAGGCAGAAGTGGGTGCTTGGACTGGGGACCCCAGGACCCCCATACATTGGTATTTTTAAAAAGCACTAACTCAAAAAGAAAAAGAAAACAGTGATGAAAGTAAAAAAAAATTGGAATGGTAGAATAAAGCATATGTGAGATTTGACGGTCTGTAGGATGAGGGTTAACTGCTGTAGCTCTTACAGAACTACAGAGGCTTGTCTGAAGTGGAACAGATCAGTGCATTGGCCAAGCCAGAATTAAAAGATATTCGATTATTTTAAAAAGAACATCTCTGTTAGACAGCAAATGTTCCAAACATATTATTTGTGTATCTTTACAACCATTCAGTGAAAGAACCAAGCAAGCCAACCTTACTGCACGATCCAAATCTTCATTAAAACTAGCCATTTCCAGCATTTTAGAATAGTAAGAACTTTATTCATGTTGTACTTTTCTTAACAACATTACAAAGTAAAATCAGACACGACAGTTAAAAAGAGGATGAAAGCACATAGGAAGTAAAACCAATGAAAAGAACAAGAATAAGATAAATAGGAATACAAGCACATCACACGTCACTGAATGCTATCACAGAGACAAAAGGTAAGTTGTAGCTTGGAGGTTGTCACGTAGCAAGGGGGACTTTTAATCAGGGAACACACACATAGAGGAAGAGGAGGAGAAATGAAATGCTTCCTACACTGTCAGTCATCGTTCAGTCATTTTACCACTGAGTGAAATATAAGCACATTGTAGTAGATTTAACTATGCAACTGTACATTAGCTCCACCTTGAACAACTGCAGCATCACAGTACTGCCTACATGTTAATGTATCAATAAGAAGAATGAAGTTATAATATACACAGTATAATAATAATAATACATTCTGACATGTACTTTTACTTTTTTGAATCCAGGACTTTACTTATTTTTATTCATTGCTACATTGTGATATTTCTTCTTTTACCTCTTTTAGGTAAAAGATCTGAAAACTCCTTCAACCACTTTAGAATTTAGTGTGAAGGAACGGTTCCACAGCTGTGCATTCCCAAAGTCAGCCTTTATTTCCAGCTCCGTCTCTCTGCATGACTGACACCATCACCATCCTCCACCCCCAGTGAAGGGACTATACGTGTGTGTGTGTGTGTGTGTGTTTGAGGTAAAATACTCACCCTGATTGCAGCTTGTTAATCACCCCAGTCAATTATAGGCGGGCTTTTGGTTGAGTGTCACCATATATTAGAGCTTAAGTGGTAACATGCCGACAGCATTTATCTCAGCCCACAGCACTCGACTTCACCAATACACCCTCTCTCAGTCTCCAGCTTTTACCACCAAATTGACTTTCCACTTCACAATCTCACCTCGGCTTAATGCATCAGCAAATTTAGGCTGAAAATCAAACGCTCGCATTGATTGACATGAAAAAAAATGCCGCACTAACTTACTTTGCTTGTATTGTATTCCCGGGGTGCTGAAATGTACCTACAAATCAGATCGAGGTTAGGAACAAGTGGAGCTCTAACTTGCAAATTTACATTTAAACACCTTAAAGCACAGTGAAACTCCTCAAAACACAAGACAAAAGCATAAGCAGTAAAAAAACATCCAGTTCAGAGTCAGATGGGATGATTGATATATAAGAGCCTTAATTTTTTATAAAATACTGTATGATGTTTGCATATAATACATGTAGATTATTCCTAATAGCTCCTACACTGATTATTCACTTTCTTCATTAGAGTAAAAGTAGCAATACAACAATGCAAAATGACTCCATTGCAAGTTTTGCACACAAAAAAGTGGAGAACTACTAGAAGAAATGCACTTGAGGCATCAAATTATTCATTCTGTATATTATCTATATCTCCAGTTATCTCTAAAACATAGTGGAATAGAATTACAGTCACATAAAATGGAAATAGTGAAATGCTCAGATTCTCAGATCAGTACTTGCATAAGCACAGAACTATAATAATAGATATACAGTATGCTCTGCAATAATGTGTTTTTTATGTTCAATTTCCACCTGAACACTAGAAATGAATAGATTATTCTATCACTAGATGTGCCCCTCACACGGCTCTCTGCCCAAACACAAAGAATTTCTTGTGTTTGAGCCTTGAAGTAAGAACAGAGTCAGCTCAGAGTTGGGCACTGCTGAGGAAACTACAAAAGGGAAAGTGTAGCATTCACTTCAAAAGGATAATACAGCATTTCCCTGGAGAAGTTAGGCTGAGCTTTATGTTTTCATGTGGCGAGGTCAGCACCTAGACGCCAAATATTACAGCTGTACATGTTCTACATTCACAAAACCTATTCCACAAGAGTGGCTGACTGAACCGATCGTAGTTTTTCTGCCACATCAAAACACGCGAGATAAATGTACTGTTTTAGTGAACCTTTCAAATTCAAGTAAAAATAGTAATTTAATCCATTGTTTGGGTGGTTGGCAACAAACAATCACAGAGATTAGTGACGGTGGCACTGCTCTGTCAGATGGTAACACCAAGCCCAGAGCGACAAAAAACATCCAGAGAAGAGAATATTCATTTCCTTACCCAGCCAAAAGCGTTGTGTGCCAAACCAATAAGTCAGAGGAAGCCTCCCGTGCGTCCCTGCCTTGTGATCTGAGCAGAATCACTGCATTATGAAGCCCATTCATCAGATTAATTAGAAGCCCATGGAAGAGCCATTACCATTGATCACCATGTGACACAAGAGTGGCTTCATTGCTTGTCTGATTTTTCTTTTTCTTGTGCATACTATACATTCCTACCTCTGTTTCATGTAGACCGTGCTGGAAACTTTTCCTAATGATGCAGCACTAGTATCAGATTGCCTTGATGGGACTGAAAGAATCTGTGTGAGTCTGTAATTGCTTTGTTCTTCGGCAGCTAACAGCCTGATAACTCACAGAAATGTTTTGGTGTTGACTGGTGTCGACTGCAGTGTCCATGGGTGCATCCTAACACTGGTGTGAGGCGGCTGACAACCATCTGGCTTTATCGACCCCAGACTCTCTATTTCTATTTATATGATCACATTCAGGTGGATGAATCATGGCTTCTACCAAACAGCCAATCAAGGCAAATGTTTAAAGGCTCCATCAAACTTAATACAGATATTGTTACACTGCTAATCCTAATGGGCAAATGAGGTAACAGAATATAATCACACAACTAGAACATAGAAAGAAACTATAGAAATATATTATGTAATAATTATACAGATCAAACAGACTGGCACTACTGATGTTTCTAATGATTTCTAATATAAAAAGTGTCAGTACTTAATAGGTGCCCAACAGTTTATTCTGGCCCAGGCTCTGAAGCAGGATAGCTACACAGCAAAAGAGTTCTAATTCTAAATATGTTCATGAGAAGATGTAAAAGAAGATGGCTTGTTTGTCAACCACTCAGTCCATCTTAGTCTGCATATCCAGATGGATTTCTCATCAAAACAAGGGCTGTTTCACACAGGTTGGTGGAGTTGACTTACCACTGTAACAGGAGACAGTAGGGGAGTTAGTTAATAAAATTGGGTTGCTCCAAACTAGTGGACTGTCTTTGCTATTAAAGAACACGGTAATGTATAAATCTGTTGCTTGGAAACATCTGTAACATTTTCCAATCAAAAGCACAAGTTGTAACTAAAAGTGACAGTTTTTTGGGCACAAGTGATATATGAAACTACATTAAAGACTGAACATTAAACTGAAAAGCTGAAAAGTATAGTTTTCTTGCATACTTCTTATCATTATTCCTCTTTGCTCACCTGTAGCTGAAAAATATACAAATATACTGAAAAGTTAATAAGTTAGTCCTGAAATGTAAGTCTTATAGTTTTAATACTACTAAGACCATTTGGACTGTTCAACTTTGGAACATTCCCTCACACATCTACTGTATTTATATCTCAGCCATGGCAAACAGTACAAACTATATCCATATTTTGAAATGTGCCGAATTCAAAAAAGCAAAAGAAAACAGAAAATGTAATTCTAGTTTCCTCAGTGTTACTCTGAACTTTTCACAAAAATGATGACAAC
This sequence comes from Pempheris klunzingeri, assembly GCF_042242105.1. Lineage (NCBI taxonomy): Eukaryota > Metazoa > Chordata > Actinopteri > Acropomatiformes > Pempheridae > Pempheris > Pempheris klunzingeri. The sequence goes on along the minus strand of NC_092012.1, from coordinate 29,548,948 downwards.
AACACTGCTGCCTTGATAACAGGTCTCCCTACGGCTAAACCAGAGCCTTAAACTGGGTGACTCGCTGATGGAACTATGAGCCGTGTTTTCCACGTGTCTGTTGCTGTGTGCTGCTGTCTGTCATTGTTGTGTGCTGATGTGTAGAAACTGTATTGCTGTTCTAATATGCAGTGTGGTGAAAAAGGGGACAATAGATTCTAAATAACTAACTAACTAATTCACGGTTGAAGTTTCTCCCCTGATATTGACTGATAATTAATTTGCATCTAGTAACTGACTACTATCAGTTACTGCTATATGTTTTATATATACATTTTACTAATGGCCTCACAATTTGTATTGGTCCTACAAATGCATTAAAAAAAGTCATTTCATCCTCACATTTTAACCTTAATTGAGTAAATTAAAGTGACAACAGAGAAGACTGGTACTTAGTACATAGTACTTTGCAATACAACTATTATTATATTTCTTTACCTTAAATTGTTTGCTGATGTACTTCATTACATTACTTGTGTTACATATTTTCCATTTCCCTTCCTCTCATGTTTCTTAATGTGTGGATGCTGATTAAAAATGAACCAGACCTTCAGGCAGTGGTGGGTACACGTCAGATTTGTGTGTTTTTATTTATTTAGTCATTTATTATGTAAGGGCCTCGTCAGCCAAAATGAGCTGGGAGCAGAGTCTGGCATCGGAAGGAGTCGGGGGTCCCAGAGCTATTGGGGGGGAAACCGAGTGGAGCAGGGAGGGGCTGAAGGTGTTATGGGTGCACCTTGGCTTGGAGGCCTGGATCAGCAAGAACTTGGAGGGGGCTTTAACTGCCACAGCCACCAGCTTGGCAAAGTAGAAGGTCACCTGCTGATTAGTTGGAGACGTTTCCGGTGCTGAGGTGGATTCAGAAGGCTGACAGGAAGAATTTAATGCCCTTTAGTGGAGGTTTGACTCTTTACTGGGGCTCAAGTGTTCTGTGTGGAAATTGGACAAAAGCGTTCTGATGAATTTCCTGTTCGGTCAGGCTAAACTGGCTACTTGGCTCACAAGGTGCCACAGGTTGCAGGGCTGAGTTCTTTGTTTAAAGGGCTGGTCTCTGCAGTATTAATACTATGTTTTTGTAAATATATTCCAGGTGATGTGGTGTGTAGAGGGGGCTGTTTGTAGTTTAAGGGGGGCTAAGTTCATTATCTGGGTTGTACAATGCTGCAACTAGTACTTGGTGGGCATGTTTTACTGAAAGCTGATTTTAGATAGAGAGTCACAAGTAGTTTTATAGAAAGCAAATACATTTGCAAGCTAAATGAACAGCCTAAAGTCTTAGATTGGATAGAATCAAAGGGATGTTTTATTAAATTAGAGAACCACATGCAGTTGAAGTTGAAGCTCAAAGTGCAAACTAACAAACAAACTAGGCCAAAGCCAAATGAAACTCTACAAAATAATGCACCCAAAATCATGTGAAGTAAAATATGCACACCCTCTGGCTGCTGAAACAGGAGCCGAGTGTCTCTGTGGACACGAAGAGAACAGTAGATGCTCTCTGCGAGAAGCTGATGTGACGGCACAAAGCACCATCAATATTCAGGACGCATGCAAGTGTGGAAAAGCTGAGAAATGTCTTGTTGTTTCACGGTGATTTCTCTTGACCAGAGAGCTCCATAAATCCGTCCTCTGCTGCACAGAGATAAGCCGCATTATCCTGAATGAAGAACTAAAGGGACGTGTAGAGGAAACAGGACAGAGGTGGTTTCACCTTCACTGTTGTTGTTTACTTAAAAAAAATCTATAAGAAATCCAAAATGTAGCAATGGAGCATGGCAGGAATTATCTGAAAGGTTAGAACAGCGGAGAATCCTGGAAAATAAGAATGTTCTCCTGCCGTTGGAAATCCAAAGGGGGACTGTAGCTGTTTTACGATTGCTTACACACTAATAGAAGACACTAAGTAAAAGCTGGCACTCAAGGAGGAAAACTTCAGCCCAGATATGCACGTTCTCAGCTTCACACTTCAACACTTCGCTTTGTTAGACGCATATATCTAACACAATGTCACTTCTTTGCCGTTTCAAGGAGCTGCCTTTCAAAATACCTCAACTGCGAACATCAAACAAGCCATCAGGTGTACAGAAACTTAGGTTCCTAACTGTAACTTTTTTCAGAGGGTTTTGCGAATGGATGCTGATGCTTTAAATCAGGGGTGTCAAACTTATTTTAGTTCAGGGGCCACATGCAGCCCAATTTGATCAAGAATGACATTTTATGTCTAAATACACCATCATATGAACAGAGATTGAAGAATTTCTTTTTACCAAGATACCGTAACCAACCCAACCAACCAAAGTGCTCCACAGGCAGAAAAATTATTGTACTTGATGAATGTACTGTAAACAGTAAAAATAAAAACTAGACTGCGCCCTTTCTTGTGTTTTGTTCTGGCTGCAGAACCTCATCAACATCACAAGCAATGTTCCTCCTGGCCAAGCAGTGGAAAGTATCCCCTTCATCGTCCTCCTCCTCCCTGTCCACCTCCTCTTATTCTCACTCCTCTTGCTCTGACTTTCTCTCCTGTCTTGGCATCCGTTGCTCTGAAACAGCCCTTTTATTGCTAAAGCTGTGATTGCTTATTGAACTACAGTGCAATATGTGTTTGCTCTTTTGAGGACTCACAATGAATGGTAGGAAACGCAAGTCTAGAATTTGAAATGGAAGTAGGTTCTATGTGAACACAAGAGATTTTCTACATGAAGATTGTGTCAAAAGTAGAGAATTGTGAGTAGTGTTTTAGAAAAAGGGTCAGAACTGCAATCAGTGTAAAGCTAGAAACATGCCTGTATTTTACCAGAAGTGCTGGTACATGTGGAAACTGTGTGGTCAGTCCATTCCTTAACTGAATCATTTATGCTTTTGTTACATGCTAGAAGCTGTGCAGAGCCTATTGGCGTCTTGTTGCCAGGTTTGGTATGACTTCTGATATAATGAAATTACCAGAAGTGTGTTGGCGCACTGGGCAAATGCACTTGACTGCAATTTGCACCATGCCTGTTGATTCCAAACAACAGAGCCCAATACCTGGGAAGAGCCTCACAATTCCATACTGAAGAGCCTTTGCATGGTGATGTGATAGCTCAGGAAGGAAGTACACAATCACAGCAGTTACTTACTGCAAATCTTTGAACTGAAAACTGATTCGAGTCAGCGTCTGAAATTCATCTGCTGTGACTGATGATGCAACATTTTCCCAAGTGCCACAAAGAACTGGAAGACTAGCACTGATCTAATGTGGTTAATCTCATGTGGACCAAAGCTGATGGTGTGTTCAGAGGTCCTTATGGATTTCACTGTTTTAGTAATGGAAAAAAATGTCATGTTGTCTGAAATCTACTAAAGAAGTAGTGGAATTCAGCTACAGTGTTGTTTCAAATCAAGACTTCAGCTAACAATCCCACTATGCAAACCTAACTAACTGACTATACATTTAATAAGAATGAGATAGTAACAGCTCGAGACTTGTTTGGGGACTAGGTGAAGTACCGTTGCATTATTTTTTTCAAAACTATGGCTGAAACAATACCAGAGTTTTAGTGCCCAAACCAAAGCAACAACAAGAGAGCAACATCATATTCTTGATACCAGTATTGCTCAAATACAGCATCTACAAAACAAAGATCCATGGTTGGATCAGACCATGGTTGCAGGTAACACATCTGTCATGAAAACCTGACAGCCTCAGGAGGGGAGCCAGATGGACAGACAGGCAAACAGCAGGCATCGCCACCTTTAAAACCAAATATTGCAAGGAGAAATGAAAAGGTTAAACTGACCTCTTAGTGAGAAGTTTGGTTGTGTTTGTACATACAGTGACTATTGTGCCAAATAGACCACAGAGCGAACTCTATTTGGAAACCACTTGGCACATTGGGGGAAATGATTCAGAGAAAAGCAGCTGTGATGTGAATGTCTCAGGCCCGTTGGACATGTTGTGATGGCTCCTGTGATAATGTCATGGTGTCCTTTCACATCCCTGTATCCTCCATGACTCCATGGCAAAAAAATCCTTCTCATTTCTCTCTGTGTCTCTCCAGACGGGTCTTCAGGATGGTAGCAGCGTGCGAAGCCGTGTCTGAGGACAGCAGCAGCAGACAGCAGCAGCCATGGAGGTGGAGGGCACTGCGGAGCCGGCCTTTGTGGACGTGGACCAGGGCCTGACTCTGGCCTGCATCGCCTTCCTCTGCCTGCTGCTGGTGGCCATGATCATCCGCTGTGCAAAGGTCATCATGGACCCCTACAGCGCTATCCCCACCTCCACATGGGAGGAGCAGCACCTGGATGACTGACACGCTCAAACAGACGTATGCATACCTAAATATACGTCCAGGTAACCATTGACGACAAACCAGCAAAGTCTCCACACAGGAAAAGGAGGATTCTATAAGGGTTCTGTAGTCAAGCAGTGCTTCTAATGAAGCATCACAGTCCATTCAATTTCCAAAATAAAAAAAGATAGATATAGAATATATTCTTTCAACAGTACCACTGTAGAGTATTTCAGTTCTTCTTCTGAAGAAGCACTGCAATGACAAACATTTCCTGGTACACAACTTGTTTGAAAATACATTGTAAAATGTCTGTGCTATGGTACAAGCCTGAGTAACCAGTTCCAGTTTCCACTCTGAAAGGGTTCTTTTATGGTAACACAGAGCATTCTGTAGAGGTAAACTGACAGAAACCATCTCTACTACATGAAATACATGCAAATCAGACACAAACATGAAAGCTACACGTCTAGTAAAATGTGTATTTGGAGGACGAAATATAGAAATTGCTTTATCCACATATAGAGCGACTAGGAGGAGAAGGAAAGCAGGGAGCTGCTGGGATTCAATCAAGCCATTGATGGAGTGACCATTACAATTACAGAGTAAAGCACATAACTTGGCTTTTTGTATCTACCTAGAGATGTCTTCAGGAGCCTCTGGGCTGCCTTACATTCCCGTCGGACAAACACAATCAGTAATGGCAGGCGGGCGCCATCGCCTGACTGACAGTGACTGATCGCACTTTCCCTTTACATCTGTAGAGATTGGAATGACGAATTAGCAGAAGATGAACATTAAGAAAAGAAATCAAGAGACTTGTAAAGTTCTGGGGGATTATCAGAAGGCTCTGCTTCTACAGCCAGCACACAACTGACAAATGGAAAACAAAATCCTCATTTGTGGTCTCACAGTGTTGGTGGTTTTGTTAGTCTAACTTAAAGCATAATTCTGGTTTATTACAACTTGGTTCAACATAGCTTTGGTCATCATTCTACTATTAATAGTAACACACTCACAAGCTGAGGTTTGGAAACGATAAATACAATAAAATTACCACCTAAACTGTAGACTCATGGTATGGTATTCTGCAACAACATTAACCATTTCTATTTTTCTAATAGTGCACCAACTGTTATGGTGGCCAACACTATGAATGTAAAACTCAAGTTGATAGAAACCAGAATAATCCTATAATGGAATACACAAGCTTGGAAGAAATTGGCCTGTTTGATCAAGATAGCCATTATCTGTTGACAATATGCTGTATACGTTAGCATTACTGTGTAAGAAATGAAAATAATGCTCCGTTGAGGTTGAATGGATTAGATTTTGTGTTTAATTGGGGACTATATTTGTGCCCTACACTGTGTAATCCATGATTAACAAGAATCAGGCAACAAGCACAATGTTGTCATCACTTAATGGTTACCTTGAGCAGAACTTGTCTACCAGAACTTGATGATTTCCATTAGTTCAAAGGGGCACTCCATTGATTTTACATGTGAAAATCAGTTGCCTAGTCATGGGAAGTACTGATGAGCCTATAAAAGTAGTCGTGTAGAGAGCCAGTGTAGGTTGGGCTTGGAGGCATGGGTGTTTACCAAAGAGGAAAAGTCTAAAGAAAGACACTATGAAGTTGAATTATGGGAAGTGTAGGATCCTGTTTTTGTTTTAAGCTTGACACTTACAACGAAGAGCCTCTGCTGCTGTAAATGAAAGTGCCATACCAAATCACTGGAGTGTCCCTTTAAATCCCAGAAGCTTATCATTAGGAAGGCCTCTGTCAATTGATTTCATTGTAAGCCACAGAGACACATTTTGTATGTTTTATAATGAATTATAACTTTCTTACAGGACTTGATTGACATATATATGCTTGAGATTCAGTGTCTGAGTATACCTATTGAGCATTAACGCTCAGACAATCCGTAGCCATTTAGCCTTTACAGTAGCAGTCATGCTTGATTATGCATGTCCTCTCCTGTCGCTGAAAGAAATGCACACAAACACAAAGCTGCAAAACAGGCATCTCATGTTGTCCAAAACATTACTATGCTCAAGGCAGTATGAACAATTGCACCCAGAGATCGTTGCTTCTATTCATAAATCAGCCTTGTTTGCTTTGCCTGTCGGAGCCATAAAACAAACTGAGGTATTATTTTTGCTGTTTGTTGAATGTGTTTCTGACTTATGTATCTGCATAGCATTTGTCATGTATGAAACAACTGTCAGTTGCATGTTATGAAGTGCCTATGATTACAATAAACTTCAGAGCCATTTAACACAACGTGTTAAGTCCCTGAAGTCCCTTTACCAGTTAATTCCTTCCTTTTCTTTTTGGATGGGAAAATGGTACATTATGCTTGTCTTAAGGCAGCAGCATTAAATCGCTGCACTTATTCCTTTCCGGTGATCCCAGATATCCAGGAAAGACAGTGAAGGTGGTAGCAGAGGTCAGCGTGGAAGTCAGCAGTTTACTGATATGCTTGACTTAACAATTGACACGAGGTTATAAAATAACCTGTTTAATATGCTATATAACAATGAGGTGAAGCACCCTACATAGTTCAGCAGTAACACAGTAATACAGAGAGGAGAAGCCTGAAAAGTAGTGCCCAGTGGTCACCGGACACGGCTGCATCACGTTCCAGCAAACTATGCAGCTCAGTCCATCTCATTTTTGCCCGAGCACCTTGAGATTCTAATGCCTGAAGTTCACTGGGAATGTATATTATTGCCTGTATTTATTGGAACTTGACACACATCTGGTAAGTTTACACATTGTTCTAGACAATGGTATGAGTAAAAATTAGTAGTTTGATCATGGCTGTTGAATACTTCTTGTTACCAGCAGTTGTTTCCAGCAATTTCCAGCACAATGTTGTCTGATAAAATCAGAAATAAATATACATACATGATGACATTTAAAATTTTAAGTGACAAAAGGATCTTATTAAAGGTTCTGTAAAGAGGATTTGATCCACAGGCACTGATCCATGAAAGCGGTTGGAGAGACAGACTTCTAGCAAGTAAAGATGGATGCTCTGCACAGTTTTTACGAGGAAATCTCCATGTTTTTTAGAATACACACAATGTGGTTTGGTGAGAGACACAACTTGTTTGCTTGTTAAAAAGAAAAAAAAAACAAAAAACGGCACCTTTAACTTTACTGGTACACAGCCGCAGCCCTCGGTGGAAGAAAAACACCCGCCTAGTGAGGGCAGAGGGCTGAAATGCTGAGAAAAATATGTTATTTAACCGAATAAGTTAATAAATTATAGCCACAAATCATCTGTCACCATGACTAAAAGTGATGTGTGTGCAAATATGTATTCATGCTTGCTGGGAGTGTGTCTGCTGAAGGACAAACACTCACAGTTTCAGTTCATTGTGAAATCGGCACAGAGCTTTGACTGAGCTGCGTCGTAGCCGCGATGCAGCCGGGATAAAAGGAATAAGGAATAACTTTTGTAGGCCTCTTAGCATGCACTAGGGGGAAAATAGCTAGCAGATGAATGAAAAAGTGAGTGAGGACATTTTTTCAGATCCTTGAGGTGTTTCACATCTGAAAAAGACCTGACAGTAATATAATAAAGATGATTGTGAAATACGAAACTGCCGGAAGTACCTGTCTTTTGTGTGCTTAATAAAAGGACAAAAACGAAGGTGGAAGCTAATCTCGCATTAATTTGGACATGTAATTGGGTCACACCAAAAGCCTGATGAAATTACATTCAGAGCTTATCCACGGGGAGCCGTCTGCCAGCCCCAAGGCTTTTTACATCAACTTCTGTCTCACATAATAGGCTAAACGCTACAGAGATGAAAATCTCCAGTCGTGCTTAGAGTCAAGGGCATATTCTGCACATTGAACCATCCACAGGGCTTTGAAGGTCAAGTTCATACAGTGAATTATGATAATAAGGTCTACATTGTGAGAATGTAAAACAGGAAGTTAATTTGCCTTGACAGTTAAACTGTGTCCTGTTTCTCTCGTGCCTTTAACCTTGGCTCTGTGCTGGCAGCCTGCTGTCTGCCTCAGCCCTGTTTTCATGAAAAGCTCGACCTTCCTCTCATGTTGAGCATGCTTAAGGGGGCACAGGGCACCGTTTACAGCATTCAATATGCATCTGGGTGTGTGAGTGCCTCCGGCTAACATCTCCCTGGCATTTACATCTCACTGCAAATTCTGCATGTTTGAATATTTCACAACAAGTGCTGATTTTTGTGTGTTTGCGTGTGTGTGTGTGTGTGTGTGTGTGTGTGTGTGTGTGTGTCAGGGCAAGCAAGTGTCCTGTATTACAGTGTAGGTCTAATAAGAAATGAATTATTCACATTTATGGAGAAAGATGGAGAAAGCCACAGAAAACTGAAATATATATAATATATTAATTAATTAATTGAGTATATTGAATAATATAATGGAGAAACACACAGCCAATCTTGTAACTAAGTTTTTGTTGGTCACAAATACTTGTGTTTTTTTGGAGTTAGTTATGGATGCATATGCCCAAAAGTAAAAGTTTAGGGACTACTTTTTAGGCAATAGTGAGAGAGACATGAACAATATCAAGCAAACAAGACATTAGAATTAAATTATGGCAGGATTAAATGCAGATAAAATACATAACACAACTGTTAATTGCATCCACAAAACTCTCTCTTCCCTGTATTGACAGGCACAGAGTTTGTGATGAAATGTGGCATTATGAAATAAAAAAGGGTAAGTGGGGAATTTGATCCCTTACCAGTTGATGCTGTGACCAGTGTTAGTCTGATGCTGACATATGACCTACATGGACCGCAGTGGATATGACCTCATCATATGATCTCGGACCAGCATCAGCTGCCTGTGAACGTCAGCCCCAAACCACTCGCTAGAAGAAGAGGTCAAAGGAAGTTAGTGGAGAGCTGCAGGAAGATCAGGGAGGACATTCACGTCTGACACCCAGAGACCATACAGGGGGTCCAGTCTCTCTTCACCATCTGTTACCATGGGAACATATACCTATACTTAGGTCATGTGATAACAGCGGAACATCTCCATGACAATTATTTCAACTCCACCCACTTGTGAATCCCGGCAGATGTGACAGAAAACTTAAGAACTCCTCCAGTATGTGGATAATGTGTTTGACAAAGGTTTTGACTCCTACTTCCATGGTAATCAATGAGCCTCTGTTGCATTACAGTTCCTTCACCACCTAAAGGTGTTGCAGCAGGGTGACACCCAGCTGGGCCAGTCATCAGCCCATGTCATTTCTTTTTCACCTTTTTGATGAAAAAAAGGAAAACTTGAGGAGAACTCGTGGGACTCCAGATGGCCAGAGCTTCTATTGCATGGTACAGATGCAGAGTTAAGCATGCAAAATGATACTTTAGATATTTTTAACACATTAGGAAATGAAAAAAATACACACAACTCAACCCTAAGCTAAGTGTGACTACAGTTTATGGTTGCTTTTGAGGTGTGTTAGTGTAAAATGGTAAATCATACACTGCATGCCATTGTTATGATCAATCAATGCGTTATTGCTACTTCTTTTGCTGTTTCAATATGTAAATCACTACCACTAGATTTACCTTGTTGTTTGTGACTAAGTGATTTATTGATTCACATTTTTGTGTCACGTTGTTGAAAACGGACACTGAAAGTGAGGATTGTAATACATCATTTAAACTGCAGAGCATCAAAATCGATTCTCATTTTCATCTAAGGAGTTGGTCAATAGGCTGTGTTACAGCAGCGACATCCCTCCTGACGGGCCACATAGTGTCCTAATCTATTGGCAATTTGAGAGAGAGAAAAAACGATGCAATGTGATTCTGTGGATGGTATTAGAAATAGTTGTTAGCTACACAACTAGCTTGCTAGATTTAGATGAAACATCACTGTATAAAAGCAGCCAAGTCCGTATTGTATTGTTTTTTCCCAGAAAACTTTGCTCTGTAAAACTTGTGCTCAGATGTTTGTGACAGTTGGTGCAGGTTTGAGCTCCAACAGGGTTACAGAGCCACACAGGAAGCCGTGGATCAGCCGACCAGTGGCACAGTGCGTCGTTCAGTTAAGAGTGTGCTTTTGTCTTGGCATCGGAATGTGGAGTGGCAGCCAAGACCACGGCCTGAAAAGAAGGTGAGGGTTGGCTGAACTCCTGTCCTGCTGAAACTGTCAGAGAGGGTTGTATGTGTGGTGGACTTTTGTTTTCTGTGTTCTCTTGGGCCATTTTCCTTCCTCCCCACTCACTCCAGAGACCCCAAACCTTGAGACACAATCTCACCACAAACTAATGCAAACTTGTAACCAGTATGAATATAATGTATATTTGCACATATGCCATGTGTCATTAGCATTTCCCTCTTAAATTGTCAATGAATTTGGAGACTCACCCCATTTGGGTGATGTGGCTGTTGTTCAGAGGTCAGTCAGAAGCTGTTAAACACAGCCCATTGACCGACGCTTCAGATGAAAATTAGAATTGATTTTGATGTTCTGCAGCTGAAATTACAATCCTCACTTTTACTGTTGGCAGAGACATGTTTAATTCATTTTTCATCATGACAGAAAATTTGTGAAGCAATAAATCATTTACTTACAAACAACAAGATGAATGTGGGACTACATTTATTGTTTATTCAGCGTTGTTTGACAATATAAAAACTGCTCTATGTGCTTAACACAAATAGACATAGGAAATGCCAAGTAATGATTTCTTAAACCTGCACAATCAATATTTTATATTTATTAGTAATGGATCATATGACTGTGTACAGTGTGAAAGATATCAGCCGTAGAGATGATCCCATAAAGTATTATCACCAACTCTGCCATTCTTCTCAGCTCTTTGGCCTCTTCAAACTTGTTGTGATTCTATAGCCTCCAACTTTAAAGTTCAGGTTCAGTCTCTTTGTTCTCACCAACCTCATTCCCAGCAGCAGCAGGTAGCTGTTTTCCGTGACCAAGCTCTAATGAGTACTACCTGATCAGCTCTGAACAGCAGACAGACAAAGTTCAGAACAAGCTGGTACACAGACTAGAGGATTAAGCAGCCAAAGAGCCAGGTATTTCTCTCAGGGGTTGGTGGAGACCAAAACAGAGATTAAAGGAGAATGACTGTTGGAATTAAATTCATCAGGTGGATGCAAGTACAACTCCAACTGAATATGTAATAATAGTAATGATAATAATAATAATAATAATAATAGTTATGTAACACAAAAAGCACTACAACACAAATAAAACAATATACATGAAAATACAACAAATAGATAAATTAACAGTAAATATATAACAACTTCGCAACAAAAAAGACAGAAATCAGCAAACTGCACCCTCATACAAACTGGAGTTCCAGCAGTTCTTGATGAAAACCTGATCAGGCTCCACTCAGGGTTTGCCGAGGCCAGAATAATTCCATTTCCTGTGACAGGCAGCCTGCCCATACGTGTGTGTACATTTGATTTTGTGTGCAAGCAGGCACATAGACATTTACAAACATTTTAACTTCTGCATACAGCTTGCGAAACTATCAGTGGAGAAATTAATCATCCCGTAAGTCATTTACAATAAATTGGCTGAAATGTTAGTCTCATTACACACTTTTTAAAAGCAACACCAGAAGACAAGGATTCTGGGAAATGTCTGCCTTCTTTACATCTAACAATCATGATATTACTCTTATTAGCACTATATTCAAAGTCAATGCCATGTTGTGAAAGAACCTTCAATAACTGTTGTAGGCCAACACTACATGGACACACAGCAAGGGTTGCCAAGCATAGAACCATGCATGTAACTGTTCTGACAAATCATCTGTGTGCACATTGAAAATATAAAGAACATGTCTGTGGTCAGTGAAGGGACTACCAACGAAGGGGGTGATCAGGCCAGATGATCCAAAGAGACTTGGCCTTATCCGGCAATAAGGCCACCAACAAATTGTCATGTCCCAAGCGGAGAGATGAATTAAAAAAGAGCATCAGAGTCTCAGACTGTCTCTGTTAGACTTATAACTGCTAACTCACTGTCACGTCTTTTCTAGCCTGTTTACATTGAACAGTGTCAGTGGTAGTAGTGTTGACTGTTACAATAATGGGAAGTTCCTTCTTCATTAGCAGCTTTTCAATAGTATCCCACTGCAAAACTACTCCCAATGCAATTGAATAATTCATACTAATGTTGCTGCCAAATCTTGGAGATTTTATCTGATCCAACTGAGGACATTTTAATTTCAATTATTTATAGCTCTAACCTTCTTCCAGAATGTATTATAACTATTATTTTGCTACTTTCTAGCCAGTGAGTCAGACCTCATAGATTTCTCATTCACTTTAATAATTTGCGGGGTGTGTTTAAAATTTGCATTAGCACATTTCCTTTGTTCAAATAAATGCCCCTGGCTATCTCTGCCTGACTCTACAAAGGCTTTAAATGCTCTTCTAGCTTTAGCATGAATCTCTGCCACATTCTCATTCCAGCCAGGCTTGGTATTATATGCCTTAGGCTGAAGTTTCTAAAAAGGCTTACTGGAGATATGAAGTGACTCCACAATAGACTCATATAAAACACATAATGTATCTTTAGTATCCTTAGTCAGTTTCATATTTTCCAGCTAAGTGTCAGTCAGAATGATATATTTCCTTGATTAGACCACTCCAAATATCTGTGTTTATGTCTTTTACTAGAGTCGATAAAACAGGTAGCTTTTCTACATTCAGTCATACAGATAATTATGTATAATCAGCAATGGCAAAATTATAGTGAATCTTCTTGGCATCCAAAGAGACATGTAGATTAGCTGTACAATGATCAGGCAATGTGGTTGTATGCCATGTCTCACTGATGTTCGTAGAACTATTAGCAGCCATAAGCGCCTTACTTGAACGGATTAAACCACCATCAAAGCAGAAATGCATTAGGTGACCGGCAAATAGCGAGTTCTCACCTGAAATATCAGCATTCATGTCATGTCTCCTACTTTAAGATACAGGTAGAACAATTATTTAGAATAAAGGAGCTAACAAATGCTAATCTACCATATTTAGACATTCAGCCTCGTTATCGTAACACTCGTGAAGTGCATATAAGTTACAGATTAATCTCCATTCCAATTAGCCCACTCCACATCCAAAGTAACCACTTTCATCAGTGAATCATAGCAGATTCCTTCATCAGACTATTTTGGAGCTGAGGTCAGTGGTAGATTCACAAGCCCCATAAAAATCACAGAGTAATTAATTTTCACCTTCCAAGTCCTGTTTGGCTAAAAGTGTCTCTTGAACATCACAATTCCCCAGGAGCCTGTCAACAATAAAACAATATGATCTATATCCAGCACTGAGTCCAACATGCAGGCCATGCTCGCTATATGCTATAGTTTATATGCTATATCGCTACATATATCAAGTTCTTAAACACTGTCTGTGCTGCATTAACTGACTGTTGTCATTAGTCGTAGCTGACTCCACACAGCGGCTTCCATCCAGTGCTTCCATCGGCTCCACACCCTTCAGCACCCGGTGTAAAACAGGGCCAACGAGCCTCGTAGTGGCGTCAAACAAAAGTTCCAGCTGGTCAGTTCATTGCATTCAGTGATGAAATGAAGACAATCTGTTTCTGGAGAATTCCCAATGGATATTCATCTGTGTCTTCCACATGTATTCATAGGTAACTGTTTGCAAACATAGTGACCATATCTTTATAACTTTATGCAATGTTAGAAAAGTATTATGTGACTGACCCTACATAATGAAAAACCATTGTATTAAGTGCATCATCTCTCAGGTTACACTTTTAAATTAAGTGCATTCATTGTCAACATTAATAGAGCTCCATGCCAAACATAAGACTGTGAAATGATTGCTAAATGTTTGCACTGGCAGTAGTGCCTTTGCAGCTTGTGGTTGTGCGATTATGTTCTTTTTGAAAAAGTTATTCCCCGAAAGGATCGGCACACTTCATGTGAACCTCCATTTGGATACACACACACACTTTGGCATTCTCCAAACCACAATGTATTGACTTGTCAGATGGCTGGTGGTCTGCACCATTCAGGCTGAGAGAACCTCTCTCTACAATGTGACTGACAAAATTAATGACTGACACAGAGACTCAAGAGCCTGACTGCTGTTATCTCAGCGAAATCTGTCACATGGTTTCCTCTGGGGTGTGAAATTGTCCTCTAAATTGTCAACAGCAAATCACAGGGAGCTCACTGAGAGTGCAAGATTAGAGGAGGAAGGGAGGGGTGAAGTCTAAACCTCTGTGGGTCTTGGAGTGCAGAATGTGCCTTACAAATTACACTGAGACACAGAGTCTCCAAACCGCTATAACAGCCAGGAACGTGACTCCCCGCTAGGGTGGGGTGGTAGGGTGCGAGTGGAGGGAGTGGTGGGGTTGGGGGTTGATTGGATAATGTAGCTGGCGGGCATTCAGGGCGAGGTGGAAAGAGGACCAAAATATCCCACTCCAGTATGTTGCCTCGCTGATATTTGACTAAACCAGAAGCTGAATGGGCGCCATTCTACAGCAACAAACTCTTTGACATTTTGGAAAATACATTAGTTGCCATTTCAGGTCCAGTACGTGTGTGGACTAGCTTAGTGCAAAGACTGAAAGCAAGGTGGAAATTGTTGTAGCTTCATCAAAAGCTAATAAAGTCATTTTACAGATAAGGCTGACTATGTCCTACATCTACTCTTACAGTCTTCAAATCCCATGTGCAGACCCAAACTGACAATGAATGTATCATAGCCAAAGCCTGATATATCTCAATCCTCTGTGTCAAAGCACTCCATTGCTGTCCAGACACTATTTAGACACATCAGTGAGTCGCAATGTAGCACTGGGTGGCTTGTTCCTTCATTACCATGAGCACACACACATTCTGGTTAGTTATTTTGGCTCGGTCTCACATACACCGTCCGTCCTGCTGCCACAAATACTCACTAGAGCACCAAATGTGTATCAATCCACCACTAAAATAGTCCCAAGATGCACTATTTCTTCTTATTTAAGTAACTGCTTTCTAAAAACTACAGCCATCACCTGTTGGAAGTTACTAATGTTTTCTAAAAATTGAAATTATATGTTTGTATATTTGTACAGACTCTCTGTTGTAGCCTATGAAATTGGGAGAGCTAAAGACAGAGCATTGAGATGCAGACTACCATTGCTGGTTTGGGTCTTTTTTTGAATTTGTAGACAATAAGATGAATAAAAAGTAACTCCAGCTGGCTCCTATAATAGTGTTTTAATTTGGATTCTGGTACCCCCTGCTTCCGGTGTTCATCCTTGAGCTTTAACTGTTAACAGCCCTCATTAAGAAAACAGTTGGAATGAATAATGTTAAACTTGCAGTCATTTTTCTGCAGATTTCTGATGAATGTATGTCTAGTATTCCCTCTCCTTTTAGCTCTACATCTGGCTGTTCAGCTGCTAATTGCTCCAAATATGCTCATCGGCTCGTCCCTAAATATGTCTGCCTGCTGTTTGCTGCTGATCAGGTTACAGTGGGAGCTTTTCAGTGTGATGATGACAGTCTGTGGTCTCCACTGCTGCTACCTTCTGCCCCTAGGTGGGATGATCTGTTGGCTGAATGAGTAGCTTATCTGCCACCGCTTGTTGCAGAATGGGTGTGAGGGGTTTTCCAGGATGGCTTTGATCTTGTCCTTCATCCTCATCTCCGCCACTGACTGGCGGTCCAGTTCCATCACATTTCCATTCAAAATAAGGTAAATCTTCTGGGGATAACTTCCTCAGAAGGTGGGAGGACATGAAGATTTTGCAGCCAACGGCAGAAAAATGTGCGCGCTTTGACATCTTAGTTTTCCCAGACTGTTAACAACAATGGTGGACAGTGAGGGAAGTCAGGTTTTTACTGAACGCCAGCTTGCTGAAGGGCCACTAGGTCACATGTTCAACAACTCACCTATTTGTTTAAGAAGAGGGGCTAAATCTAAATGCTGTGTTTTCACACATATTTACTGAAAGCTGCAGCTGGAGAAATGGAGAGAGGAAGAGGAAGGTCTTTTATGATAGTTTGAGACACTCCAAGGACACACATACCAAAAAGACATTTGGAACCTTATGTTTCCTTTTGCAAAAAAAAAAAGCCCTCACAGAGGCATTAATGTCTTCTTTGAACCCTTCTTGACTTAACTGCAAAACTTGTTTACTGATATCCTTAGATTGTAGCATCTTCATGGAACCTATAATGTGCATCATGAATATGCACATGAATAAAACCCTGATTCAGAGACAGAAGTGTTGCCCCCCTTAAATGGCAAAGTGCACCAAACCACTCTCATTCCTAGGCTGTTCAATATCGCCTGTAGATATCATTTCTTTTCTCACCCCATAGTCCCCTAATCATTTTAGTGACAGCTTCAGCACCACAATGAAAGACTGAAGACTATGAAATATATTAGCGGTTCATGGTGTGCACAGAGGATAATAATGAGACAAAATTTAATATAGAAACAGGAAGTACTTGCACACCAGAATTGGAAATAAGGCTTTGTTCAGTGAAAGTCTCATTTTCATTTCCGTCTGTTGACCTGCTGAGAGAATCAACTGCTTCCACTGGTTAATAATCTGCCAGCTGTTTTCCAAGAAGTGGTGCTTTTTCATCACAGAGGCTCAGCCGCAGCACTCTGTCAGTTTCTTGGCAGACCGTAGACTACATGTTACTCAAACTGGTGTGGTTACTTTGGATTTTGAATTGCATTCAGAAGATGATGTTTGAGAAATTCCCATTTAATCCCACTGAAAACATGATGGGCTCTGGACAAAATACACATTAACTCAAACTCACACATCCTGGCCTTTAGTTAATTGAGTCACAAATTCTTTCTCTACATTCATTCCCAAAGTAAAGGTCAGATTCAGGCTAATGTCAGCTTTCAGTCAATGCAGTTTTTCCATACCTTCTCGTAATTTTCCCTGGTAAGTAAACATGCGGCAAGAGTGAAGAAATGTTGCTTTCTTTCTACGTTCATATCGAAACCTGCTGTCCAGAAACATAGGTGCTGTAGATGCACCTGAGAATACTGACTGTTTTCAGCAAAGCCCGGAATATTTTACTATTCATCGCTCTCATACAGTGGTGTGAAAAAGTATTTGCCCCCTTACAGATTTCTTCTGTTTTTGATTTATTGTCACACTTACATGTTTCAGATCATCAAACAAATTTTAATATCAGACATAGATGACCTGAGTAAACACAAAAAGCAGTTTTTAAATGATGATTTCATTTATTAAGGGAAAAAAGCTATCCAAACCAACCTGGCCCTATGTGAAAAAGTAATTGCCCCCTCCTTGTTAAATCATGAATTAACTGTGATTAACCACATTTTTGAAAGCTGAGTTCAATTTCACTTGCCACACCCAGGCCTGATTACTGCCAGAGCTGTAGAGTCAAGAAATCACTTAAATAGACAACATGAAGTAGGCTGAAAGATCTCAAAATGCAACACATCATGCCCCGATCTAAAGCAATTCAAGAACAGACAAGAAACAAAGTTATTGACATCTATCAGTCTGGAAAGGGTTACAAAGCCATTTCTAAGGCTTTGGGACTCCAGCGAACAACAGTGAGAGCCATTATCCCCGAATGGAGAAAACATGGAGCAGTGGTGAACCTTCCCAGGACTACCGGCCTACCAAAATTATTCCAAGAGTGCATCAACGTCTCATGCAGGAGGTCACAAAAGAACCCCAAACAACATCTAAAGCACTGCAGGCCTCACTTGCCTCAGTTAAGGTCAGTGTTCATGATTCAACAATAAGAAAGACACTGGGCAAAAATGGCCTCCATGGGAGAGTTCCAAGGCAAAAACCACTGCTGACCAAAAAGAACACAAAGGCACATCTCACACTTGCTAAAAAACATCTTGATGATCCCCCACACTTTTGGGAAAATATTCTGTGGACTGACGAGACAAAAGTGGAACTTTTTGGAAGGTGTGCGTCCCGTTACATCTGGCGTAAAACTAACACAGCATTTCGGAGAAAGAACATCATACCGACAGTCAAACATGGTGGTGGTAGTGTGATGGTCTGGGGCTGCTTTGCTGCTTCAGGACCTGGACAACTTGCCGTAATTGATGGAACCATGAATTCTGCTCTCTACCAGAAAATCCTGAAGGAGAATGTCCGGCCATCAGTTCGTGACCTTAAGCTCAAGCGCACTTGGGTTATGCAGCAGGACAATGATCCGAAGCACACCAGCAAGTCCACCTCTGAATAGCTCCAAAAAAACAAAGTGAAGGTTTTGGAGTGACCTAGTCCAAGTCCGGACTTAAATCCAATTGAGATGCTGTGGCATGACCTTAAACAGGTCATTCATGCTTGAAAACCCTCCAATGTGGCTGAATTAAGACAATTCTGCAAAGAAGAGTGGGCCAAAATTCCCCCACAGCAATGTGAAAGACTCATCGCCAGTTATTGCAAACGCTTGGTTGCAGTTGTTGCCGCCAAGGGTGGCACAACCAGTTATTAAGTTTAGGGGGCAATTACTTTTTCACATAGGGCCAGGTTGGTTTGGATAGCTTTTTTCCCTTAATAAATGAAATCATCATTTAAAAACTGCTTTTTGTGTTTACTCAGGTTATCTTTGTGTGATATTAAAATTGGTTTGATGATCTGAAACATGTAAGTGTGACAAAAAAGCAAAAGCAGAAGAAATCTGTAAGGGGGCAAATACTTTTTCACACCACTGTATATTTGTACTAAACACAAGCCATAGCTGCATAGGGACCAATGTGTTTTCTATGAAATGGCTGGACTGAAGTGCTGATGGAACGGAAAACAGAGCCCCCACAATCCTTCATGTAATCTTTTTGCCCAGCCCATCATTCATCACTGGAGCACTGGCAGGAAGATCCCATTGGCCAGATAATGAAACACATGAAAACAACGTGACACAGACATTAACTCAGGACTATGCTGTAAAAGCTTCAAAAAGTGCTCACTCAAATTGATAATGCCACCGTAGTGTTACAGTTGGTAGCACAGTTTGCATACACACCTGTTGTGTCAGCAAGCACAGTATGATTTGAAGTGTGTTTACTGGGTGGAGTAAATGCATTATTTGACATTGCAATTCTCTCTCCACATGGTTTCATTTATGGAGATGGGCATGTCACCTTGCCGTTTCCGGTGATTCTCGATCAGCTCCTTTGCTTTGCTGACGTTCAGATGGAGGTTATAGTGCACCAAGATGTCTGACTTCCTTTCTAGGTAATCTCATCGTTGTCATTGGTCAAGACAATTACATTTGGGTCCTCTGCCAATTTGATGATGGTGTTGGAGCTGTGGGTGGCCACACAGTTGCGTCTAATCAGGAAGTACAGGAGAGGGGTGAGCACGCAGTCGGTATTGAGAGTCGTTACTGAGGATGGAGGTTCAGGATCAATGTTACCGAATGCTGAACTATAGTCAATGAACAGCATTCCCACATAAGTGTTCCTCCAGTCCCTGGTGAGTAAAGGGCTTGGGCATCATCTGTTGATCGTTTGGCCTGAATGCAAATTGCGGTGGGTCCAGTGAGTCAGGGAGGAAGGAGGTGATGACGGTTTTGACTAACCACTCAAAGCACTTCATGATGGTAGGGGTGAGTGCGACTGGGTGGTGCTCATTCTGGCCTTTTTGGGGACAGGGACAATGGTGGTCTACTTAAAATACAGGGACTACAGACTGCAGCAGACATCCACCAGTTGATCGACACACACCTTAAGAGCTCAGCCAGGGATGCCATCAGGTCCAGGTGCCTACTTTGGTTAATCATTTTTAGGGATCTGCACACATCTGCCATGGACATGACTAGTGGGCACAGGTCCTGGGTCTTTTTTTTAACTTCCTGAGTCAGCGACTGTTCTCAAAGAGTGCATAGAAGGTGAGAGAGATGCAGACATTATCTCAGCACTGTCCCTGGTTCACAGGCCTCATTGCTGTTTTTAATGGAAATCAGTGCTTGGTAATTAGTTGGCATTTTAAGTTGCTCCTGCATCAGCAGATTTGCCCTCTGAGTGAGCCTCACACAAGATTTCTCCTCTATATGTCCGCAAACAAGTGGACACCATCGATTGCCTGCAAGATACTGGCACTATTTACTGTACAGTAGCCATTTATAGGGCTCTCACTTTCTCCACACTTTTGTATTTCACTGTCTATGTACTGAGGCCTGAACCTTTCTGTTGGATGTTATTCCTTAAGAATTAGCTTGTAATTAATTTCCTAGATTTTTTTCAGCTTTCCAACACATGAGTGAATGAAACTGAGATGTCATCATGTGGCCTCAGTGTGAAACTAGGTGGTTGTATTTGGAGGTAGATGGTAATTTCCATGTCATTATTACAAGGCTCAGAATGCAGGTTATCAGACTTTAATTTGTCTCTAAATATTCTTGGTTGTATTTACACATGATAGCTTTGATAGCTCTCTAATGGGTTCAAGATGCATGAAGTGGAAAAGTGGAAATTGGGTCAGATCAACATTAGCATTAATTTGGAGTGGATTTCTGATGAATGTATGTCTAGTATTCCCTCTCCTTTTAGCTCTACATCTGGCTGTTCAGCTGCTAATTGCTCCAAATATGCTCATCAGCTCGTCCCTAAATATGTCTGCCTGCTGTTTGCTGCTGATCAGGTTACAGTGGGAGCTTTTCAGTGTGATGATGACAGTCTGTGGTCTCCACTGCTGCTACCTTCTGCCCCTAGGTGGGATGATCTGTTGGCTGAATGAGTAGCTTATCTGCCACCGCTCATTGCAGAATGGGTGTGAGGGGTTTTCCAGGATGGCTTTGATCTTGTCCTTCATCCTCATCTCCGCTACTGACTGGCGGTCCAGTTCCAGCCCGACCACAGAGCTGGAGACAAGTTAAGTTGAATGAGATTAACCAAATGCCAGCAGACAGTCACCCAGAGGCAGCAGGCTGATCTTATGGGATTCCTCAACTCTTGACATTTTACCAATTCACTGAGTTTTAATTCCGCTCTCATCTCTGACTCTGACCCACACACTCCTCTGCGTATCGACCTTCACTGCCTGCAGGGAGCCAGCATCACAGTGGGAGTTCCACCTGTTCCGTCATTAACACACGCAGACACACGCATACAAACACACACGATATCCTCTGCAATCACTAATGAGGCAGAATTATGTCTTAAATACTATTTTTCTTCATGCACTCAGACATCTTAGACCAGAGATTTATTTTCACTTCTCACCATATGTCAGCTCTTAAGTATTGATGTTTCATGGTCTGTTGCAGCAGCACGTTTGATTCTGCTTTGTTTCAATGTCTTAAAAGTCTGAAACAAAAGAATGTCTCTTATTGACACAAATTGACAAAACATGACGTGTCTGTAACTCCAACCAAGTTGTTGTTGTATCTAAATCATGCCAAACCATAGCATTGTAATATCAAAGCTTTTGAAACAGCAGTGTTGGAGTCAGATCAGAAAACACTTGTATGTCATTCTGGAGAGCCCTCTTAATTTAGTTTTGTAATATGGAGGATTCTCTGCTGAGGAACTAGAAAATGTTTACTGTTTTTGCTCGATAAAAGACACGCTCCACCACTCTATGTGGTGGTTTGGATGGCTGGTCTGAAGATGTTCTGAGCAACGATTGTCTCAATGTCTCTGATGTTAATTTTCCCCGTTGTGGGACTGATAAAGGCACATCTTATCTTATCTTATGTTGATGAATGTATTATTCATAAAGATTTCTATTGATGAATATGCATGGGGGAGGACATCGGGCAACTTCTAGCTCCACATGGGAGAAGAGATGAGAGAGAGATTAGAGAGATGGGCACGCCGTTTGGATGCTTATGTGCTTATAGGACAATGACCAAACAGAGCCACCAATCCAGCCAGGGTTAAACAGTTAAAACAGGGTTAGCAGATTCGTCGTGATCTTCTGAGCGAGCAGCCAGCAAAGCTTCATCATCCCACTTCTATGGGTGCACAGTGAGGTCTTCATCCCTGCCTATGACACTACTTCAGATATTTAAAAAAAAATAAAAATAGAAATATATATCGAAACACAGATGGCAGTAATGATCCCATCAAGACCAGCACACAGTTTGTTTTGGGTTTACAAGTGAAAAAGACTAGAAAGCAGAAGATTAACTGGATGGTTCAGTGGTTAACGTCCCCAGAAAAAGTAAAGAAAAGTGAGAAAGTGCAGCGCTCACTTGTTTCTCTGTGGTTTTTTATGGGAAACATCGTCACAGACCCAATCCCACTCCTCACACCCTACTGTATAAAATACACATATACAACCTGATCATTGACAGCAGCATAACATCCAGATGTGGTAGTGAGACAGCACAACAGCCATCAGGCTTATTTGAGGTTTAAACCCTTTTTCTGTTCTACAGCTTCTACATCCATGGTCTCAGAAGTGGCGTTTGAATCCCAGATGTGACACTGTAGTAGCTTTGATGCTCTAAAGTGATAGTCCTCTGTGGTTCCAGATGTTTCTGGACTCAATGGAGCTGCTGCAGGACATGATCATTCCTCCAAACCGCAGTCACTGACACAAGAACACACTCACACACACACACACAGCTGTCAACTCACTGAGCTAATACAGCAATGAAAATCCCATTTAAAGCACTGATGACTTTCTGTTAGTTATGCAAGTCTATCAGAGCATTATCCACATCCAGAGAGCCAGAATGAGCCAAACAGACTCAGCTGCCACAGTAGGAACAGTTTGATCCACTGTTACTGGCAGCAGACATGATTTTTATCTTCACTGATAAATTATTCATCACCTCGCATCTGTTTAAATGTGAGTCAGGTACAGAGGTGGGCAAAAATACACCAAAATCTATTTTGATAGAAAATTCAAAAGTGTATTTAACTACACCATGCAATATAGTGCCCATGCCTGGTCAGGTAAATACTGTAGCCTACTGAACAGAACCTCTCAGAATTATTTAGTTTGTTGGTTTGACATCTTTAAAAACAGCTCATGAATAGTTTCATTTAAAAAAAAAGGGAAAATGCTGCCACCCTTTTTCTAGGAAGTGTTGCTCAACATTTTTTTTATTTGTTAGCTCAAACACTTCAGTTTATCTGTTGATTTACCAACTGGTTAATGAAAATAACATAAGCAAAGACTTAGGTTTGAAATAGATAAGCAATATGGCTCATTAAATGAGAAGAAATTTCAAAGTAAAATCAGAATGCAGCTGTGATTTTCAGGCCACAGACATGTGATGAGCACAGAGAGCCAACAGGGAAACAAAAGACACAAACACAATGAGAATAAAAATGATGATTTCATTATAAAGCAGGAGCCAACATACATAAAACATGAATAATACTGATCCTGGTACAGCAGTAACAGTGTGAGGTGCTGTGGGAGAGTCCCTCTGCTGGATGAATATTACAGGGGATTAAATAACAAGGCCACAGAACTGTAAAAGTGTGAGAGACAGAGCTCTGACACTACAGTCACCTATTAACTACAGCTGGGAGGGTGGATATTGAGATACTGTGGGTGTGTAAGTATGTGCCTTCTCCACAAAAGGATGCCCCACATAAATAACAGTAAGTATGACTCAGTGCTGAAGGGCAGGGAGGATGGTACCCACGCAGGGTCCAAAGCCCACCCTGTATCCATCTCCTTGACAGTAACCTAGACGGGTGAAGAGATGGGACATTAGTATAATTATGAGTTCATGATTATATACATGATTATCAGTATGATCACATATGTAAGCGTTATGTAAGTCAAGCTGTTTTTGCCCATCATTAATGTTCCTTTACTCTCCAGGTCTTTGAATGGGTAGATCAGTGACCCAGTGCAATGTGGGTTCTCAGGACACTCAAACAATTCTAATGCTGCACTAGGTTACAATTAACCTGTCCTGACCATATTTTATGAATTAGTTTATATGAACCAAGATCAAAAAGTAATGCTGTGACATTTATTTAACATCTCAGATCTTGGACAGTAGGGGTAGTATCTCAAAAATAAGTTTAGAAATGAGTTCTTTGTGGTCAATTTAGTCTGTTTTATACCCCCCCTAATTTTACTTAAAGGAGAAAAGGGTTTTTATGAGTTAAAACTGAGTTTTATTGAACAGCACCACTAAAGACATGACGCTAACTTGGTGACAAACAAACCGCATTCCCCATAACTTCTTTCACAATAAAAGCGTCCCGCCAGCGCAAAGCTTCTAGTGCGTATCACATTTCTGTTGTTTGTGACAATCCCTGTCAAAGCTGTGACTGAGCAGCGCAGTGAAACCAGAGAGGTTGACTCACTGGTTATATTATGCTTTGAGACTTAATGAGGAGTTGAGCCCATGGGCAGATTATGTCAGACGTGTGCTGAAGGCTCAGTCTAACCTGTGATGGTGACTTTATCTCCGTCCTTCAGGAAGGTTCTGGTTTCTCCTCCTCCCAAATCAATGCTCTTAGATCCCCTCCATGACAGCTCCAACATGGAGCCAAAACTCTCTGGATCCTGTTGGGGTACAGTGCACACACTATAAGATCCATGCACTGTTGAACTTAAAAACAGAGAAAAGTGCTTTACAGGAGGAAGAAAAAGGAAAGAGAGATTAAAATTAATTTAGGTTAATTAAATTACTTTAATTAGTTATCACCAAAACCCACAATTCTTAAATTTTACACATATTTTCAAGAGTGTCTTAATATATATTAGCAAATATTCAGCATTCAAGCATGAAATCTCAGGCCTGAATTAACCTTAATGTCTCAGGGCAGTCTTGTAGCATGGCCAATAGATTCAGAGGTGCAAAACAGGGGAAAAAGGAGACAGATAGAAAAGTCCAAGTACTGAGTTTGCTGCTCATCAGGCACTCACAGGTCCACTGATGGTACCAGAGGCCAGCAGGTCTCCTGGTCTAACATTACAGCCGTTGACTGTGTGATGGGTGAGCTGCTGCTTCATGGTCCAGTACATGTACTAAAGACAGATAGAAATGGAATACTGTGAGTGAAGAGTGACACACTGCAGGACTTCATACTGGTTCACCAGGCTGTGGGACAGAGCTGTCGGCATATCCCTTATATAATAAACAATTTAAAAAAAGGTTCAAATAATCTGATTTCATTTCCTTTTTTTTATGTGATTGGCATTAATATGGAGTATTTCCGACTGTGTAGAACCCCACCTTGTGCTTTTGGGAAATTCTTAATAATTTTATCGACTAAACAATTAATACAGTAATTATAAAAGTAACAGGATATTTACTAATGAGCATGATAATTAGTTGCAGCCCTACTGTTAATGTTGAGTACCATAAGCGGATGTGCACTAAAGATATACACAGGTCCCCCCTGGATATACAATATGTTGTGTGTAGCATACTGTCCTCTATGTGTTATATTCACAATGGACTTAGCTTATTAGACTTTCGACCATGCAGGCTTAACAAAGGTTCAGTTCCAAGTGAAAACTCGACTCTAACACAAACTTGGAGACCATTATCACAAAGCCCAGGATGTCAGATGTCACTACCTACCTTAAAGTTTGACTTGCATATGGTTGCTGCCTCCCCCATGCCCTGTCCTTAAAGAGCAGACAGCAAAAAGTGACTTGTGTTAAAACCGACATTCACTTGGCAACATATCACAGTACAGCAGTGGGTTATAGTGAAAGCTGAATTAAAGCTTGTGCACCGTGACATGTACAATATCATCCAACCATGGTGGAAAGTAATAAGCTACATTTAATCAAGCACTGTACTCTAAAGGTACTTGCACTATACCAGAGTATTTCCATTTCATGCTAACTCTACTGCACTGCTTTCCAGAAAGGAATATTGTATTTTTTTCCCACTAGATTCATCTGGTAGATTTTACAAACCTATTATGAGCTCTCAGTATAGACAATGTCCCACCATGACCAATTACTGAATGAAAATACTGCTGATATGTTCATACATAAGCAGTATCATCCAGTAATATACTGGTGCTTCTGGCACTTTAAATACATTTTGTAACTGAAATTTAAGTATAATGTTGAATACAACGTGTGTGCATTTGTGAATAACTACACACAGTGACATCATTATGCTTGACTGGATGATGGTCGCTTTGTGCACAGTACCTGTTAGCGACACAAACAGGTTCATGTTGAACGTGTAAGGGTCCTGGTGCTGCAGATAGGGGAGGGGCTCTGGATCCTGTAGGAAGAGGAGACATAGAAACAGAATGAAAAAAAAAAGGGCTGTGGGACTAAAATGAAGAGAGACAGGACTGCTTTTGTGTCCTTACATCCATCATCTCTCATCCACTAATGAAAGGACAGATTATGTTGTTCTCTATATCAGGATTTATGTGATTTATAAAGATATACAGATTATATATGTGAGACTTAGGTAAACCACAGAAAAACTTTCTCAGATATAAATGTATAAGTGAGCACCTGTTTTTAAAAGAGAATACATAAAAACACTAATGATTTAGGTTAGTGACATGTGGCATATTATGGCCACTACAAAGGTCTTAAATGCAAAACTTTGTCAACCCGTTCTGAAAACACAGATGAAGTGAGGAGTGCAGGCAGTTTGGATCTGGCAGCTCAATACAGAGTTTAACTTGGGGAATTGGAGGCCACCACTGAACATGTGTCTTTCCCGGTGTAAGTTGGGACCCTTGCACTAACCTGGATGGGGTTGGGCTCTGCAAATGGGAGCAGCGCTTCCATGGGGACGACCCAGGGTGAGATGGTTGTCCCGAAGTTCTTCCCCAGGAAAGGACCCAGAGGAACATACTCCCACGCCTGGATGTCCCTGGCTGAGAAAGACCATATTACAACATTACTGCATAAGTATGAAGGTTATAGTTTAGCTACTGTTAGACATTTATAGATAACATGTTAACTTTTTGACTTTAATTAATCTCACAGCTATTAGAAATTATTACATGAACCTAAGAGAACAGGGAAATGTATTTAATTAAAATCTGCTTCTCGTGAAATCATGATATTTATACTGGAAATAGAGGATTTTTCTAATCCTCTATTTTCTTGTAACCATCCAAGAAATTCAACAAACATTCAACAGGTTTTCAAGAGGAATTCATAAAATTCAAGACAAACCCAGAAGCCACATCTGTTCAGTCTCCACCTTTGTTTGAGGAAAGTTTTACAACCACCAAAAGTCATTCAAGTGCACATATGCAACCTATCCCGTCTCCAACAAGCACTGGTCTCACAGTTCAGAGAAGCCAGGCTTCTAACTGAACAGAAGAGAAGCAGCAAAAAGTTGAATTTTCTTGTTTATGTGTTTTCATCTTCTACCATTTGAGCTCCTACTTCATTCAAAAAATGGTATCTATTTCTTTTGTTCTTCTGTTTCATTTGTTTTTATACTATATTTCATACTATATTATACTCCTAACTTTTGTGGTCACGTTCCTGTTCATATTATTATATTCCATTTGAATCAATATTACATAATGCTGGACAATGTCAATCACCAATCACCATGTTACACTGTGGTTGGTCCAGTTTCATAACTAATCACTGAATGGAAAAAAAGTACTATATTCATATTTGAAATGGGAGATACTTGAATACTCATGAATAGGATGTAAAGCGATTCACTGAGAAAACATTTGGTGCAGACTCAGACAAGCCTCATGGTCCATAGCTGGTCCAAGGCTGGCCGTCCTGCAGTGTGCACCGCAGGAGGCCTCGGAGCCTCTGAGCCTCTCCAAGTGTGCAAATAAGGGCATATTAAACCTCCTGAGTCCGTGAGCTTTTGGCTCTGAGACGTTTAGGATGCCAGGATCACCACAAACCTGCTTACAAGTCCAGTTTTAATTAGAATTGGTTTCTCTAATGAAGATTGGGAGTTGAAAGGCGACTGCATGTGCAGTCATGGTAAAGGACCTAGCTGAAGACGTCACAAGGAGCTGGATTGTGACAATTTCAGGTGAAAGTGTAGCCTTTGAGGATGAAATAGTGTTCTACAGTCAGTGTTGCAACTCCAGAAAAGGAAAAAAAAAACCTCAGATCATTTCTCACAACAGTCCATCAGTCACTTCTGCTCAGTGAGCTATGCAGGTACCATCTGTGCTACAGCACACTGGCTGGCTTTGTAAACCTTCTCCTAGGAGCACACATTTAAAAGTAACACTCACTTTAATTTAATGATATGAATATGGGCTTTGTTTACTCATAATAATAATCAACAACTTACTTAAAAGTACCCATGTTGGTCTAATTTGATTCCAAAAGGCTTTTTGCTCTTTAATATGAACTAATCTGGACTCTTTGCTACATGAAGCCCAACCTTTGTTAACTCTTACACAGTGATGGGAGAATTTAGGTAAAAGTAATACCACAGGAAGAGGAAAGGAAAAGTACTGCATCACAAATCTTGCTTACATACATGTGAATAAGAATGTTCAGCTCTATTTAAAGATGCATCAATGAATAAGTAACATTTTACTGTTTGAGGTTGGGACTGGTCCAGAAGCAGCAAATGTTAACTGTATACACTATCGGGCAGTTTTTGCTTTCTTACGTTGCAAAATATAATTCTGGCTGCAAATGGTTCATAAAAATAAGTCTGGGAAATATCTGTAAGTGCAGCAAAAGTAGGGGACAGACTGATTCAAATGAGCTTGTCTAAAGACATGATAAACAAGAAAGTTGCATTCCTGCACCAGAAGTGCAAAAAAACTG
This sequence comes from Pempheris klunzingeri, assembly GCF_042242105.1. Classification (NCBI taxonomy): domain Eukaryota; kingdom Metazoa; phylum Chordata; class Actinopteri; order Acropomatiformes; family Pempheridae; genus Pempheris; species Pempheris klunzingeri. Next base: position 29,519,950 of record NC_092012.1, on the reverse strand, counting down.
AAACTTCATCTTGGCTGTGACCTCGTAGACCTCGGAAGCAACAGGCTCAGCAGTTAAAGGTGGAGTCATCGATTTTGGAGGCAGATTGTTGGTGTTTAGCTAGTTTAGACCGCATATTTAGATTTAATGCCCACTTTGTTAGGTCTGAGCTACTTTCCTATTCCTATTTTCTTCTCAGCGCTCACACAGAAGAGACAGCTAGCAGCCTGTGAGCAAATATTCAGTGAATGTGACCATCGGCAGACTTGAACTCGCTGTTTGGATCAATTCAGAGTGGATTCTCCTTGTCTGAATAATGTATTTGTATTTGGATACAGCCTGAATGCATACTGTATACAGTTAGTATGTAGTATGGGATTTGGACACACCTCACAGCAATATAATGTAACTTTGACATGCACAGTGATCCCATATCCCCCTACACCCCCCCAGTGCTCCCATAGGCCTCCACAACTGTGAGGCTAACGACGCAACAGTGAGAAAACCCACTGAAAGAGCTTCACTGCTGGTCTGCCCCCAGTATCTTCTTCTGTCCTCACACACGGACATGGCTCATTGGCCGAGCCTCCCCCTCACCCACTGTGAGCCTATGAGAAATGTCTTCAATTAAACCACTCTGCACCAATGAGAACAGAGGGTGAGAGGAAGAAATGGGGGGCAATTAACTTAACAGTGGCGTGCAGCTATGTGGTGGGAATTTTGGATGGCAAACATTCATAGAGCGCCTGTGGTGAACTCTGCGGGCTGATCTCCTGAGGGCTTCAGACGGAACAAAATGAAAGCAATGTCAGTTCACTTTCATGCTGCACATTCAGCAGAAATGTCACAGACTGAAATATCTCTCACGCTGCACTGTGATAAAAAGTGGGGTTTACTGTACAGAAGTGCACCAGTGTGAGAGGAGAATGTGTTGCAACAGAGATGCTTATCAAATATGACTGGATGGATATTATTTGCAGCCTTTATATGAATTTGAAGAGCTTTGGAACTTTAGGTTCCCAAAACTGTTGAACCAAATGTTATTTTCTGATGTCTGCTGAATATCTTTGCATCTGATAGATCTGTAATCTGTATGTGGTCAGTTCACGGACCATGATACCTAAAGATACCATGTCTTTAAATACAGGTTGTGAGCCCTTTGAAAGAGCAGTCTCTCTACAGCCCTACTCTCTGGTGTGACTAACAGCTTATGATGGCTAATATTAGCTAATGTTGGAGATCTTTGGATAGATATTGCTTCAGTTCGCTGACTTCATGACTCTTTTCTCATAACATATTTTAGCTTTTGCATTCAATTACCACTTAATTACGTATTCTCACCTTAGCTGTGAAGTTTTCCCCATTGGATATTGATTTTTGCTGCATTCTCATTACGATATTATGATCTACTTCTGCCTACGCAGTAGCCGTATGAGTAGAGTTGAGAGCAGAGCAGAGAGCAGAATCCAATTTTCTGATGTTTTTCTTAGCCAATATTATGAAAAAAGGCGTTATGCCAGTATAAGAAGGCAGTGAGGCTGTGTTCTGTTTGAGATAAGAGGAAGGCTGGTTCTGGCAATACTGAAGATAGACAATAGAGAAAGTAAATAGATATAAACAAACACATTTCCATCAGCTATACATAGTAGTACAAAATGACTTCATTGTGAATAATTCATATTGCTTCAGCTGATGTATTTTTGATCCCGAGCAGTAATAAATTGTTCACTCATTCTAAAACATGTCTGTTGTGTTCTCATGTGTTTCTGCTGAAGACAAAAGAAATTAGTTTTGAAATGCATACTTCATTTTTGGTCTAATTTGTACTGATGTTTGGTCTTTAAGACTGTATTGGTTAATTTTAGGTTACGTGTTTTGTGGCTGGTTTTTTCACCTGTTTGAATGTTGGAAATAAATGGACACACACGTTGTCCCTGGGATTGGTGTGTTTTGCAGATCCACTAATAAATCAAATAAAAAATATCAAATACAATTTACTCTAAGCAGATTTTACAAGAACTGTTAAATGCTCTTTTAAACTTTTAAATTCCTCTAGAATTCCTCATGGATCACTAGCAATTAGTCCAACCAGAGAGTGTTTGAGGATGTACTGTATATATTCCTGTACTGTATGCACATTACTGTATGTGAATTACGTTTTAACTATTTAACTTTACATCAAATAATATTTATTCACTTAGTGCATGAAGTTATTGAATCAGTTATGAATTATGTAACAACAGAGAGCATTTGTGCAACAGCACTTGCACTCCCACCAAATCCCTCATTAATTAACAAATATCAATACAATGCTTGAAATCTCAATGAATGTGACCTTATGTATGTGACGTAGTAGGCCTCTAGTAAGGTGTCTACCTTGTGAATAGGCCTTTCAAGGTGAATGGATCTAGGAGGTGATTTCCCCTTATCAAGTGTGGTGCCACTGACTAACAGCTTCAGCTTTCCAACCATGCCATCTGCACCAGGGTTAGCTTCAACGACCCTAGCTAGCTTCCATTACGGAACACTAGCAATTAGCCCAACCACAGAATGTTTGAGGATGACTATTGTAATGACATGTTTTATCTACTGTATCATCTCCTCACATATAACTGACTGTTCTAAAAACTATGGAACTATGTTCTCCATAATGGGTGTGGTTCTGTGGTTATGTCTAATTGAATGGGGATCTATGAGATCTAGGAGAACCTCTGACATATGCAGAGGTATTCAGATATCTCCACCCATATAGAATGCATTTAATGTTTTGCTTATTGAGGTTTGATATTGCAGACTCACAGATACACACCGTGTATGCCTGCTCATCTGGATTTGAAGAAACAACACAAATGAAGATTATTCCTAAACAAACACATTTTGTTTAATGCTGGTTTCAGTTTCCTTCTGCCGGCAGAGATGGAGGAAACTGTTTGGCAGGCTACAGTACGACTGAGGCAGGAGGAAAGAGTGGATATTAAAGAGAGCACCATGCGTGTCCTCTCCAGAGGTTTCCAGCTAAATCAATAATACATATTCCCACTCATGTCTTGATCAGGACTGACTCTGCCATTTAATCTAAATCCACTTGCGTCTGACTAAAGCTAAAGTGATTGCATCAACATGCATAATGCAGAGCTAAATTAAAGAACAAGTGTGCTTCTAAGTGAAACGTCACTGCTAATTAGTGCAGCTGATTTGGCAGTGTACCATCAGCTTCGTCTGTGAACCAGCTCAAACATCCGACTAGTCACACAAATTCCACTGACACCCACATCAGCCCTGCATGCTCAATACCTGCAGTCCTCCACATTTTGGTTGCACAATCCCGGCTTCGCCAGGATGTGTCGGGGAACCACAAAACCATCTACAAGCACATTCAACAAGGATGATGTTGGTGTGATGTGTCGTGCAGAGGCTCTTACCGCTCCAGTCATTCATGAGTACCATGCCAAAGATGTGTTCATGGGCTTTATTGATGGGAATGGGCTCCCCAAGCTGATTCCCTCCTCCAACAAAGAAGGCCTAAGCAGAGTAAAGACAAGATATAACAGCAGTGACGTGCTGATGTTGTCGTGCAATCCTGAATATCACACAGACCACAAAAGGCAAGAGAGAAAGGCATCTCAGGCCTTTCTCTCAGGCATCTATTCAAACGTAGTTTAAAAGTAAATACTACAATCACCATCTCCAGCTCGATGTCCAGCTGCTTCGACGGGCCAAAGACAGGAGGTTTCGCTGCAAGAAAAATTAAAGCAAGCATGGTTATCATCACTTGTAAAGAGGTTTGAATGAGCAGAAGTGTTCTCTGTTCACACAGTGACTTCATGAGATTCACTTCACATTTTTATTTATTAAGGGGGCAACAGAAGAAGCAGTAAACACAGCAATGACATACAGTTATATATATGATCTATATATGTTTGCTGTTTGCATTTTAATGTTGGAATATACAACATATACACATAAAACTAAAGTAATAAAGGTCTTGAAATTCAATTCTGTAAAAGATGTGAAAGAGGTCGCTGGCAGTGATGAACCAACAGAGGATTATAACCTGAATCTGCAGCTCCCCTTTGCTTTTTGACATTCAAATTCAAACTCATCACGTTTGAGAACCTTGCATCTCAAGAAACTATCTAGAAAAGTAAAAGTATCTAGAAGTCAAGAAATGCAGCCTTGTTATAAGCATTTCCTACCATTGTGATTTAGAAAGGGTCAGGTTGGAGTCTGCTCTCAACCGTCACCCCAAATCTGCCACCTTATCTGAAATATTGAATATCAACTGACATGAGGTTTCATGTTCATATTGGATGGACAATTTTTTTCTACCATAAACTGTATTGTCCCTGCTTAAAGCTAAAGGTAGTATTAACGCTACTTTGATGTAACTGTGCCAAACACTGACAAGGACAGTTTTGATTAAGGGTTTTTGATTTCTTTGACATGGGGGGCAAAGCCTTTTGTTGCTCAAGAGAGAGCTCCATGAAATCTAACAAACTGCCTGCAGTGATGGCACCTATGGCAGCGTGAGCCGGGGCTGAAGACCACAAGTAAGGGGCTTGAAAGAAGTGAGTTCACCCGACCCTTTCGCCCACTCTTTCTCTCTGCCTGAGGCTATAGAGTTTTGAGGCTGGCTAGCCACTACTAGCATAAGACACAAACCACCAACTGTGGGAAAGAAGAATGCATGGAATTAAAAAAACAATATCTCTGGTTCTGTTGCAGTGAATTTTACCCGATTTGAAACTGTCCATCATAAGAAAGGTTTTAAACTGAGTAAAGAGAAATAAGTGATCCAATGCTCATTACTGGTGAATGTAAGGATCTTACTCTGGTCAGGTCTCATCTGGCCTGAGGGGCGGCGAATGGGGGTCCCGGAGACAACCACTGATGATGCTCTACCGTGGTATCCCACTGGAAGCCTCAGCCTGCATCACACAATACACAAGTTGGCACAACAGCAACCACAGTGGGGAAATAAAGCTTAGTTTTTACATGGGTCTAGGTCATTGGCAGTCTACAAATTGTGCATATTGAACAGGAATGGGATTTCACTGGACGAGTGGGGTGATATTTTCATTGCAGCAGTATTTTTGGTATAATAGATGAAAAGATTAGAGTGTGCAGGCATGTGTAAGGGATGTAGGGTCATTTGTAAAAGCGTTCAGCTCAGTTACAGAAAGAGGACCAGGTAAGATGTCAGAATACAGCCCAGGTCCTTCTCCTTATCACAGCAAGGAGTGCATAGGGTCAAAAATAGACACCTGCTGAAGCAAGTAAATAAATATATTGGTGTCTTTCTGTTTTTTTTAATCATCCTCTGCCTGATTATCAATGTATCGAGGTACTGAACCCTGTGGAGCTCCTCAGTGGCTGCCAGTAGAGAACTGATTGGACTGGTCTGCTCACAGTGTGAAAGCAGCTGCTGTCAATGTGACACAGAGCTCGTTTGATTCTCCACAAATTAAAGACACAGTCCGACCTTTATGGCCTACTGTCTGCTGTCCTACAGACACCTAAAGTAATGGGTTTTTTGGCCATTTGTGGAGTAAACTCATGTTTTCAGTACAAGTAATACATGTATATTATCACCTCATGAGTTCATATGGTGAACCTGTTAAGAAACACATCTACCTGTTAAGGAGCAACATTTTCATCCATATTTCGTTCATAAAGTCCAATATTCACAATCTTTTGTCTCTGCTTTTTTGTCTCTACTTTGAGAGAAATATCTATCTGCAAGTTTTTAGACCTTTTTTTGTGCAAAACAGCTGCCTACTGCGACCGAAGACAATGCTATGAGCTGACAGATGAAGACCTCTGCTGTAGGTGGAAAGTAGAGCCAAAAAGCTTAAGTGAAGACACTGTAAGCCAATATGCAGTTGTCTACCCCGCTCTATAAAGCACAGACTAAAAAATATGCGATCCATCATCAGAGAACTATTGCTAAGAACTATCCTGGTCCCTGAATTTTGACTTGGGGGGGAGACTCTGACAGCCAGGAAGATCAACCTGCCAATCACCTGTTTAACCAGAGTGCAGTGTGTCAGTCTCAGAGGGAGACAGAGAAGCCCCGGCCACCTTAGCATTCCTCCCACGAGGGCTCAAGAATAAATGAATCCTGCCTGAGCTGTGTGACTGAGGCGCGCTGCGGGGATGTTCCCGGAGCTCTGCTGCAGTGCTTAAATGCACGCTGATGCTCTGAGGCCCAAATCAATTAGAGAAACCTTGTAGTGTCCCCCCACATATCACTGTTTGCAGAGAGCCTTGCACAATTAGTTTCAAGCTGTCTCCCAATATCTGCCCTAACACTGGGAATGCATCACGGCCTCTCAATAAGCCTTTTATTCATTCCATCAACAGCTGTTAGTGTCTGTTGCTGCTGCTTTGATTGATAGTGTACCAGTTTGGCATCAGAGCGTTCTCCTTCCCCCGGAACATGGTGCCAACGTTGGTGGCGTGATCTCTGGAGGAGTAGAAGTCGGTGTAATCGCCTGTGGGAAACAGAGAGGAGACTTGATAAGAGGAACAGGCGGATATATTCACCCTTCTTTTAGCAGTGAAGTCTATCGGCACAAACCTCACTGAATAGGCCATGTGATGAGTAATAGAAATGTGACATGCTGTTAAATAGTGCCCCCTGGTGCTTATGTGTCTTAAATCCATTTAACTATGTAGATGATGTTCCCCATATTTATAGCTATTAAGCAGATAAGCAAATTAGTATAAAAAGCCACAAAGCCAGATCCATGAAGAAGTGATTTTTCCAGCTTGATTTGGAGGCAAAACCCATGCAGGAAAAGTCTGCATGGTAACAACTCATGGCCATCTAATTATGTAAATATATTTTCATCTCTATTCTGTTTAGAAAGATTTTAGAAAGTTAAATAGTAGCTTATGTAAAAATATATACATGTGGGGGACTAAATTGGAATTTTGAAAAATGATTGTCCCCTGTCCCAGTAGAAATTATATCCTTGGCGGTTGTTTGCATTAGCATAGAATGACATGTAATACAGCCGCAAGTCAAACAAATGCATTATTCAGGAAGGGTGATGGGACATCCATTTTGGAGATGGTGCCAAGGTCATCTCTGGGTGGATGAAACCCTGTGGTCTGCTGAGGGAATGGCCCCTAAACACACAGCTCTGATAAGAGGAGTTTTAAGCCTCGGGAGAGGCTCACCGATGTCTGCAGGCAGGTGCATGGTGGCGGCACTCTGATGGACAAATGCTCTGCAGAAACACGGACAGAGAGACAAAAAGCTCAGATGAAATAAGCTGTCACAAGAAAGGGCCGACCCAGAGCTGGCCAGCAAATAGATGCCTCACTTCCACAACTCCTTTTCCAGATGACTTCATTTTTCATATCATGACCAAGAGCTCATATTTTGAGCAGATACTGAGCACATTTACACCAGAATATGTGCAAACAAAAGTACACTTTACCCAAATCATTAGAAACATGTCATTGTCGTCAGTATTGAAGAGATTTCTGAGATTATTCTGGGTTTTTTGATATATAATATAATGTTTTTAATGTGTGAGCATTTTCAGGATGATCTGTCTCTGATTACTGTTGTTGCTGCTGCTGCACTGTTTCTGAGGTTCAGGCTCATTTATGCTGTTTTAAACTGAGGAACAACTATTGTAAGACCTTTCTGTTTGCTTGTTTTGTTGTAAGCCTGCTATTCAATATCAGTTTTGTTTTCTTTGCCTTCAGTGTTATATATCTGAAATTTGTACTGTCGCAATTATATACAGCTATTTGCAATGAGAAAAAAGATCACCATTTAGAGAAGTCGGTCACTATCAATGTAGATTGATGATCTATAGTTTATGTAGAATGTGGATGTGAATTAAATGCTGCAGAATATGTTCAAATAATGTCAACTTTCCCCACAGCAAAGAGGCTTCAAACAGTGTGGAAAGTTACTTCCTGAAGACTGGGCGCTGCATTGGCAAATTAAATCGATCCTGAGAGCGCTTCAGAGCCCAGGGGTGTGCTTATGGGACAGGTACATTGGAAAAAGTAAAAATGATTCCATCGGGGATGGATAACACTGATAAATGTAGACCTCTGCATAGAGAGCCAGCACAGACTGACCTGCTCCGAAGACTGACGTCATCTCTCAGAGGGCTCTCATTGGCTGACAGCAACACTTGCAAAGTCCTCCTGGCCTCCCTCCAGGCCTCATAACCAAGAGCCATGAAGGCATTCAGTTTGGGCTAGTGGGGAGACACAGATCAAGATTAAAACATGATACATAAAGCAGTCATTCTTACAATCACATGACGTATTTCTAGAATGCAAAATGACTGACAAAAATTAATTTTGTTACTGTTGATTTGAGACATGGTGAAAAATGTGCATATTAACTGTAGTAAAAAAAATAAATAAAAAAATAGAACCAGACAGAAAAGCAGTCCATTTTCACCATGAACATATCAATGACTGGATGAGGTGTTTTATATATTATTTTATACACTGCATTAAAGCGTATGAAATAATTAAAAACCAGGTTGATCAGATTCAACTCTGAAAAGATGCTCACAAAATCATGCAGTGATGACAATATTCCTATTTAATAATATATAAAAATACAGCATAGAATCATCACTGAGTTCTTTTATTCTTGGTTCTGTGCTCATGTTCACTCAGCCCCCTCACCCTCTGAACCCAAGCTACAAGATGGCAGGAACATTAAAACCACAAAAATGGGCTTTACAGGAATTACTTTTGAAAAGACCAATCATCATACAATAGGATCTCTACTGTACTGTACTGTAGTATGATAACACTAGTTTGCCACTATGATTCATATCAAACTAAAAAGGTAAGCAGACTAGCTGCGGACTAGCTGCGTCTTCCCTGATTACTATTAGTGATTAAACTTACCTGGTCAAAGACATCCTGGTGTTTGGAAATCACAGGCCCTTGAAACAAAGACTTCACCACACTAAGGTCCAGTATCTGGTCTCCAATGGCGACACCAATGCGATGTTTGGGCTGGGGGGATAAGACACACTCTGACTGCAGATGATCCACAGTGCACTTCAACCGTCCTGCATCTATTAAGAGGCTCTACATGTGTTCTGTCCAGGTTTTAGAGAGTTGTTGAACAATAGCAGTGATGGTATTTTTGCATTTGCACTCATACAATTCTGTATTCTCCTTTTAATAACTCTCATTTTGATGCATTCTGTTAATGCAGTTTGGTTGGGTTTTGGACTGGCTCCAGCATTACAGGGCTTCCCGATGAGAATGAAAAGGCCTCAGCGCCCTCATAGCTCCCATACACATTTAAACACACTTAGCTGAACAAACTTAACAAACTGCACTTACATTTTCAGGTGTGGAGAATATTCCATAAGGGAGGTTATGGAGGGAAAAATCAGATGTTGCATCTACTTTTATGAAAGACATCTTCTCTCTGGTAATGCTGTTCCTCTCTGACTGAGCAGCAGCAGCAGCAAACACTTCCAGATGTTTGACTTTGGACAGGCCCGCCTCCCACCACTCAGCCAATCACACGCTGCCTATAGTAACCTCCCTAATCCAGACCTCTGGAAGTTAATGCAAACCAGCCTGGTAAATGACTAAGCAAAATTGTAGTCTGGGTACAGATTAGTCTGGTCTGTTTAAAAGTTGAGGGGGAAAAGGGTAGATTCTAAAGTACTGAACAGTTGAATGAGGGAAATGCATAAATCAAGACATTGCAAAATAAAGGGAAGATGGAGCCAAGCAATAAGTTGAGGGAAAAAGGCGTTTAAAACAGGGCAGTATAAGTATAATATGGTATAAACGCAAGAGCGTATGCATTGTAAAATGATTTAATGGGAATAAGAAAGGCTTAATGTTTAATGTTTAGTTAAAGACATAAAATAATGATGAAAGAAATATCAGTAGGGCAGCAAAGAGATGTGAAGAGATGTGAAATGTGGGCAAAACATTAAAAAACAAATGGGAGTGAATGCACTTAATGCATTTAAACATTTAACATGTGTCATTGCATGCTCATAAGAAATAATGACACAGTATGTTCTCAGTTTTTGGAGGTGTAATGTCAGTGTGCTCCCTGGTAGTGACTTTCCAAAGACAAGAAAACTCTGCACCTTTTTTCGATACAGCAATATTAAAGTGAAAATGTATGATTGAAAACACCTCTATAAGGTCAATAACAAGGCACACACACTTAAAGGGGTGCAAAATATATCCATGCCATGAAGGTCATACAGATGTCAAGAAAGTATTGACAGGTTCGAATCCAGGTTGGAACCTGGGGTCTTTGGATGGATGATATAAATCTCCTCACATTTTATATTTCTAATACACTGTTGCCCATAAAGTTGGAAAATGTTTTTTACCTCTTCTCATGAAATGACTGTGACAATGTGATTTATTCTTGATAAATAAAGTGGATATCTTCTCAACTTTATTGATCAAACTCTTCCAAACATATCACAGTGAAACTTAAACCACAATTAACATTTGCAAACTGTGTATTCAGGCTTTAACAAAATTGGGGGGATTGAACAATTATTCCAACTTTTTGGGCAACAGTGTAGAAGACATCAGCTGTATCATACAAATATGAATTGAATGAGACTGCTGATAATACAGACAAGGAGAAGTGTAAAGGAGAACCTGATCTTTTCCTTTGCATTAATATACATTGGGTCTAAGTATTAACTGTGACACTTCTGCTTGAAATTCTGAATTGTGCATTTGCATAAATATTTCATTTAGTTTGTGTTGCAGCTGATACACAGTCATCACTTGTTTGTTATAGGCTGTGGGTGTTTAATGGTCCTAATGTTGCCCTATTCCCCACAGCAACTGGCCTGCTATGATAATACATACACCTGCTGTTCATTAGCACACACTGCAATTAACCAGCTAACATCATATCCTGCTCTGTGCTGTCTATAAAAATTAATTACACACCATGGCCTTCACAGTTAATTCTAACATTCTAGAATAATGTTTTTATGCTAGTGGTATAAGATTTTTAATTTCCACACTTCAAACAGAACACATTTCCACTCCTGCGGTCAGAGCCTGCAACAGTGTTGATATTAAGGATGAGGGAAACAACAGGAGTTTTTTTACGCTACCCTGAAGTATTTATTGCAGAAGTAATGCATTTAGCAATTAGCTCCATTAAAATGAAGAAACCTAAAGACAAACTTACACAGGGTCTTGCAGTTATCTGCAGTAGGTTTCCTTAGGAACTAAAAAAGGAAGGGTCATTACTTCACTGTGTAGCATGTGAACGTGCATTGGTGCCACAATTGAAAGTTAAACCCTGTAAAATATGCCAATAATCATATTTGGATAAATACACACATATGGAAAAATCAGTCTATTGTATTGTGTTGTGTTCTATTCTCTGAAGTGTGCTCTTTCATTTGATTGAGGCATTTCTTCATCAGAGGTCATACCACGTAGATATGTTAGGTTTAAGTGTGTTTCTACATGCAAAGCATGCACCAAGCAAAGCATGAGAGCGTTGGTGTGATGATGTCATGATTCTTCCTTCTTTTGCTGCTTACATGGTTATCATCCACTACCCTGTGGCCTGTCAAACCCTTTTGAGATTTGTTAAATCATTGGGTTTGTTCTGCGCTGGGAGCAAACCAACCTGGTGGAAGGTACAAAACAGCAGGTAGCAGCAGCCAGTGCTCACATTACACACTGGTCTGCACTCTTGAGCAAAGCATCTCTAGCTATGAGCTGGTTGCCTGGCAACCTCACTGTGCTCGGCTGCTCACCAAAAGAATATTACCCCATGCAACTCCCTCTAAGACTATAAATGATCTAAAACGACAAGCCACAACATGCTGATTAATGGTCTTTGAAGGCCAGCTGTTTCCCCTCTGCTTCCTGTCTTTATGCTAAGCGAACCGTGTCATGATGCAAGCTGCATACTTAACACACAGACACCAGATTCCTTTCTTATGCTCTGATAGATAACAGAAAAGGTTATTTCCCAAAATGTTGAACTATTGCTTTGTGTGAATGTTTTGCCTCTTGTGAGTCTGTCCTGTTTCCAGGTCTCCGTGGTGGAGAGGAGGTCCTGTGGCGTTTAGAGACAGTGTTCCGCACTATTCTGTACACACACCTTCTATTTCCTGTCTATCAGTCCTATTGCTTTTCCTGAAGTTTCTTCCATTTTTTCCCAGGAGTTTTCTGGGGAGTTAGCACTTAACCGAATCAAGGGTGTAAGGATGCCTCGTCCATCCTTACACCCTTGATTCGGATAAGTGAAAACTGCTTTGCATTAGAAATAAGACATGGAGAGACATTAAAACTTCATAGAAAATATAATAAAACACAAGGCGAAAACAAGCAAACAAGTACTTGAGGTTGAAAATTGCATTGAAAAGACAATAAAAAACAACAAAAGCGAGTATAAATGGGCAAGCCACTGAAAGCTCTAATGTTTTAAGCCCTGATTTAGATAAACTGACAGTATTAGCAGACCTCAGCTGTTCAGGACACTTGCTGTACCTGTACCAAACTATATGAGGTATCTGGATGCCTCGTGGTGTACAAGTAAACCAGAAATGCATTTGAGCCCAAGACCACTTTTAAACAAGGAATAGGAGTAACACAGTAATGCCCCCTGAGGAAAAGGTGTGATTTGTGATACTAGGCTGTAGAAATTGACTTGATTTGGCAGCCATGACCAAAAGGAGCAGCAATATAGCCTAATAAAAATGTCCTATGCACGAATAATGTCACAGAAAATGATTCCAAAAAGAATGTGTTGATATGCTTCAAAAATAATTCATAGAAATAATATGAGGTCCTATTTTGACCTCCTCCACCAATACCAGGCTTTCAGTGTCTGCTTCAGGGAGAAACGCAGCCGTCACATAATCCAGACTGAACTTGACACTGGGTTTGCTTCTTCAGCTAGCTCATCACTCACGCCTCTTCACATCTATCATTTCACCAGGATCCCCCAGCTTCTTCTTCTGGCCTTTCTGGGAGCACTTTGTCACAGCCGAGCTATTCCATAGCAGTGTCCCCTGAGTTAAGGAGACTGACCTTCCTGCACGCACAGGACCCTATAAATGGACGGGTTGATAACACACACAGTGACAGCTCATACAGCCACTTATGGCACAAACAATTAAAGGTTGCACATTATGCACAAGTTCATACTTGTGTTTGGGGGTCAGATTTACATATTTACACATTCAGAACAGATTTACATAGTTTAAAAAACATTCTTTTTCTCCTACCAAACATGGCTGCTGCAGCTGTTTTTAGCCTCTTTCTGCAAGAACAGAACAATCTTTGCCTTTGCCTGCAACATTTTTGTGTTATCTGGAGCTGGTGTTAATGAGGAAAAAACCATGACGGGCAGCTAGGTGGATTCAGGAGGTTTTCAGTCCGCCTAGTGAAGATCACATGATCAACACATCCCCTTATGACATCATAAAAGGAGCCAAATCTAAACAGCATGCTTTCACATATATTTACTGAAAGATGCAGCAGTGCAAGTGCATTTTGCATAATATGGGACCTTTAACACCTTGAAATACATATGTATTCCACATGTTTTTACAGAACATATCTGGTTCGTACATGCCATTTACACCCGTCAGATGCTGTCTTGAAGCAGCTGCATGTGTGCTGCACAGGCTGTGGTCAAGACTTCCTCCAAGTTTTCACATTTGTAACCTTCAAACACGCTAGTTCATGCAAATGTCGTGTGTGTCATTAAGGCAAAGACAGACCCTGACACTAGATTTTCAACAAAAGCTTTTTAGCAGTAAGCAGTGACCTTTTTTAGTAGTGTGTTACTGGTGAAAGCCATAAGGACTGTTGTTACACATTATCATTTTTCTTAGAATAACTCTTTCAAGATGAACAAGCTTGTCTCTACGCCCACTTTTTAATTTGTAGCATCTTAATGTGCGAAGTTCAGTTCAGCTGAGCTCACTGTACTTTATCATTAATTAACCCTGGATGGCAGCAGATAAAACAAACACAAAGCACAAGACTAAAATAGCAAAAACCAAGAGGGGCAAAGGTGCGTTTGCACAGTGGCATTAAAACACACACAACCTAATAATGAGTTTTGATTAGTTATAAGATACTTGGCAGGGAACACTGTTTTATCTATTATAATTTCGACCCACATCAAAGGATTTCAGCTCCATAGCAAAACTGTAAATGTAGAATATTTGATGATCTGCAAGTATTCTGGGGAAAATCCCAAATTAACATTTGTTCAATTTAGAAAATCTAAAAAAATCTATAAAAAACCCCACTGGCTGAGCCTCTGATCTTCCTCCCTGGTATCAATCAGTGCTGATGTGTGAGGTTTGTTAGAAGACACACACAGGCAGGCAGACGGTGAAACAGAACAAATCATGCTTTGTAAATAGTTGGCTGTTGGACTGGTCTTTGCTCCAGAGGTAGTATTTTCTGTTGAGGCTGTTGCTTCACTAAAAAACAGAATCAATTAAGTAGTAAGAATAAATGGATTTTTAATGTTCACAGAATAAGATGAAACAGACTCATGAGTGCACCGTCGACAGACAGCGGTACCCTGAGCTGCGTGCTCAGTAGTGGATATTTCATCAGAACATATTTTTTACAGAAGTTTGATCCCACAGTCGTTGAACCAACTGTGTGCACTCAACCCTCATACAAGCTCTAGATCCTTCCCCAGTGCTGTTTTCAGCTGAGGAAGACCCCGATGGGAAGCAGCAAATTTCACTTTCAATTCACCCATTTCTTTTCCACTGAGCCTCTTTACAACTCTGTGCGGCTGTGCTTCATGCCCACTTTCCAGTCGTGCCGTACATCCTGTCATGATAATGTTCTTTCTGTTCTAGGTATGGCTTCTTATCAGGTGAACACATCAATTCATATCCACAAATCTGCATAGTCTGCTTTTATATTGCCTACATTTTAACATATCGAAAAAGTGACTTTTAAGATTTTCTGCTTTGTTTTGATAAGATAGGATGGTAGAGAGATGGGAACATGCAGCAGAAGTACTGAAGCATGCCGATAAACTGACTTCGTACAAAGTTAATCAGATTTTTTATGTTTGGCCTCAGAACTGCAAACAGCATCATCTTCACTTTGGATTTAAAAAGACTAATTTTGATTGATGATTAAAATCTGTTTAACTTGGTTACTGTATTGTAGATAAATTACTGAATCAAAAATAAATACAAAATATAATACTCGCGTCACCCTTTTGAAAATCATTTCGCTGTACATAACCCCTCACATATTAACAAGCTGTTAATATGTGAGGGGTTTGTCAATAGCTTGTCCTGTATTTTAAAGTTTGTCTTGATTTTAAACTTTGTTTAAAAAATTTTAAACTTTGTTTAAAATCAAGTTTGTCTTGATTTTAAAGTTTTATATTTCATTGTCTTTTATGTTGGTGTGTGGTTTCAACATTGAAATACTGCGATACACATTCTGCAAATACTGAAATTATTGCTAAAATACTGTATAAAATATTGTTTAGGATTTTTCAAAAACACTTTAAAGAATGAGGACCTCCCTACAAAATATTCACACAAACGTGCTCGTCTGACTCCCAACAACAGGTGAACATATGCTGATGGGAAAGAGGACCATCGTGTACACAAATGTGTCTTTATTACATGAGTCAAAAATACAGGAGATCCTGAAGGAGTACTGATGCACAGCCTGGATGTAAAATGTTAACAGGTATGCAATATTTTTTTTAATGTTTTTTTTCTGTGTCTCTGAAGGGGGTCAGTGTAGCACACTGAGCACATGCCATTGTTTCTATGGCAGCCTGTAGTTTTCCAATAAATAACAACATATCCCATGAATCTTAGCCATTACCAAACTGTCTAAGTCATAGGAGCTGTGGTTATTGAATGCACTTGTACAAACCAGAGTAGTGGTGAACTCTTATTTAACGTAGAATATGGACTCAGACTTCAGAAAGACATGGCTATTAAGAAGTATGATAAGTTGTCATACAGAGTGCTGTGGACATACAGGAAGTGCTTTGCTTTTTTTCACCTAAATCTTTATTGAAAAACATTCAGACAGACAGTGCTTTGCTCAAGCCTCCACCAAGTGCGCCTGGCTCTGAAGCCCATTTGACATAGTGGCCAAACCGTGTAATTACAACAATGGTGTCCGTCATGTGATGCATTGGGCCCAAATAGACTGGCTGCTGGTAAGTTTTTTGAGAGTCAAAACCCCCGCGAAATGACTCGTTTTCAGAATTTGATAACACTTCTGAAGTTTACAAGAGCCGCACGACTGAATAATTTTATTCCCATATATTATAGGAGGGCTAACAGGAAGTTAGCCGGCTCGGCAGACCCTAGACGCTAGTGCGCATGCTCCACGGGCCCATCAATGCGGAAGATCCGGGTACTTTTATACCCAGGAAGTCGAGCGTTTTTGACTTCATGCGCCACTTTGCAACTTTCATTTGAATGAACGGAGCATCTCGTTTTACGCTGTATCCACTTCTCTTAATACATCCATGTCTTTGCTTCCATTACTTCTGGCAGGCAGCAGACATCACAGACATGCGTAGTAGCGGTGGTCTCTGCTGAACTGTACTGTCACTGGACTGTTTACTGTCCCTTCTGAGATTACAGTGATTGCCGGCGCTGCCTCACCAATCTCTACTCATGTCATGTGTTGATATAATTGTTAATGTTTAACTCCTGGAAAGTTGCATGAAACAAAAAAAACCACACTTTAGATTTCGAAATCGCTTCTCCCCCTGTGTGAACAACCGAAGCCAACACGTACAGAGCACGCTTCAGAGTTGGACATTAAATCCTACTTTTTTTTGTACTTCGCTTGTCCTGAAGTAATTAAAGACAGAATGGCCGCCCTGCGTGCTGCAAAGCAGGCTCTGAGGAGGGAAATAAAGCGACGGGTTGCAGCGCTGAGTGACGAGGAGAAACAACGACAGTCTCTGATAGTTTCCCAGCAGGTAAGGGGGAGTAAACACCGACTGACTATTGGGTCTGCCAGCTAAGACCAAGTGTTACAACAACGAGAGAACGACAGCGCAAACTCCAATACGGTTAAAGAGTATGGTATGGCTAGTGTCAGCCAGGCTGAAAGTTGGAATTTGATTCAAATTACGTACTATAAATCCTGCCGAATTGATAAATCGGCCCAACTACCTCTTACTGAAGTTTTAATTCACGTCTCAGCAGCTACGTAACTGCGGGTGATTAAATTCACTATTAAAGAATCACGTTTTTCAATTAAGTCTGGTCATGCCGACTAGATCAGCAGCTTTTGGTTTTTCAGGGCATGATGGGAAACGCTTGGCTCTCCCTGATCCAATGACCGACTGGTTCAGATGTTAGATCAACAAGATTATACTTCATATCATTTGTTTGTTTCACTGCAGAGATTGTGCACCATGAGAGTTTATTCTATAAACACATGTTGTGTGGCTGATGGTAACTTTTGTCAGTCAGAGAGGTTAAATAGATTCAGTCCATGCAGTTAACGATATAAAACCACATGTCATAAAGTGATGACAGTCTAAATATCAGACAGGTTTGCAATGAGCAATGAACTGTCCTGTATTTCAGCTTTTCACTCTGTGTATTTTGACTATTCAATAGTTTGTTTCTATATTTTAGAAGGCCCATTATTCATCTCTTTGCTAATATGATGGTGTGCTTTACTCAAGAATTCTAGCCCATCTAAAACGTCATGCAGAATAATGGAGTTTTATGGAGATTAAGCCATAATAACGTCATGTTGATCACAGTTGGCTTATATAGCATTTTGATATGCTATTCTGCCAGACACAAGAAAGTAAGTAAAACCACAAACATTGGAGATTGGTCTGATTACATTTTAGTAAGTCAGGATTTGCTCTAATGGGATGTGAGCGTTTGATGTGACAGCTGTTCTCGAACGAGCCTTTTATGTCTTGTCCGTGCAGGGAAAGCACAGGTGTAACTAGTTAACATTAATGACGGTTTCATTTCCAACAAGTGTGTCAGTTGGCCGTGCCAGTGACGGGCAGGGCAGACAGGAAGAGTCCCGGCACTGAAAAACCTAAATGCAGTTAATTACATTATGGGCTTCACCTGTGTGCCAGACAGGTCTGTGCAATGCATTACCATGCAGCCACGGTCACTGTCTAGCTCACTAATTAATACACCCCTTTAAGAACTCACCTATTATAGTAATATGTTTTCAGAATTCTAATATGTGTTGAAATTATCTCCAAATGTTGCACTGTAGTGGTGTTAAATTACAGTGCGCCACTAAAAGTTAGAGATGGTTCAGGTGGAAGGTTGGATTTGAGTTGGTGGGTTCGTTGGATGCACAGGAAGTTCAGCCTGAGAAGACACGTGAAGGGGCAGCAAAATGTAATTCACATTAAAGGATGGGGGAGACGGTGACGACAGAAGTCAGAAGGGTCATGTGACCAGACAGGTTAAACATACTTTACCATAGTTAGGATCACATTTTTCCCTTTTGATCAACTAACTGATTAATTGACTGGTTATTTCAGCACTAGGACATCGCATTCAGTGAGGAGAACCTGTGATGTTAAGTACACCAAAGAATGAAGCTTTCTTATTCATCGATTATGAAAGATTAGAATCTTAATTGTATTTATTTATTCATAATGACCCCACCTCAGTGATTTTAACTCTCTGCTCCTCTGCATTTTCTGCATTCAGCTCTTCAGACACCCCAAGTATGCGTCCTGTAAGCGCATCGCCGTGTTTCTCAGCATGGATGATGAAGTGCGCACGGTGGAAATCATCAAAGACGTCTTTAAAAGCGGTAAAAGCTGCTTCATTCCCAGATATGAGAGCAGGAGCAGCAGCCATATGGACATGTTAAAGCTCAACAGTCTTCAGGACATGGAGACGCTGCCTCTGACATCCTGGAACATCCGACAGCCCGCTGAAGACGACGACAGCAGAGAGGAAGCACTGGCTGCAGGCAAGCATGTAGACACACACACACACGTGCATGCACACTCAAAATATCATCTACAGTGTAGAATTGAATCTGTATAATACTCACAGTACCCACAGGTCATGGAATTTCTGGAAAGTCATGAATTTAGAAAAGTTTATTTCAAACAGAGAATTTAATAAACTGGGGTAAATCATGGAAATCATGCATTTCAGAGAGTGTGCATTCTCAGGTTTGGACATAACTATAAATTATTCCTACGTAATTTTGAATGAAATTATTGAAATAAACTAAATTAAATGTATCTACTTGTAAGCATGTCCCAAGCAGACTTGCTGGATCGGGATCAGGGCTGATTCAGGTGATTTGTCATGGCTGTATTTGCTATAGCCACACTTCTGATCCCCCCCAGTTGCTCCACACGTGCTGGCTGTCCGGTACCAAATTGCTCTGTGGAACAGTGGAAGTGTACGGTTGTCCGAGTGAGCAAACTACAAGTGGACTGTGCAGCAGTTTCAATAACACTAACACATTTCGGTAAATAAGAAAATGACGTCAGTTTGCTTCTATTTTGGCAACATTTTGAGAGTGGACCCCTCGAAACTGCTCGAAAAGCTCTGTTTCCTAACATTCCGCTAATACCTCGCTAATTGTATTGCAGTTCTCAGTAGAAATAGACTAATATTCGGTTCTGTGACAAGAATTTGAGAAAGCGATCGGGGCATCCCTAATGCAAACTACAAACTGTGCAAAACTCCCTAAGATATTTGGCAATGGATGTTTTTGTCTGTACGTGTGAGTAATGTTCAGGTGTCTTTGTCTCCAATCATCCAAAATTAGCATTACGATGCAAAAGGCAGCCCTCAAACAGTGATAAGTCTTTCAGATGAACAAAGAACAGGCTGTCACAAGCTGATGCAGGATCACTTTGACATCTGCTTGGGGATGTCAAGACCCCAGTTTGATGCAGCGATTAAAAGTGCTGAAAATCCATGTGAAGAACCCCGTAAAGTACCAGCAGCTGAGAAACATGTTCAAGAAGACACAATCAGGAGTCATTGTAATTAACTCATAAATACAGAGCTGACTTAATTTGATCCTGATGACTGGTGTCCCATTTGTGATGGAAGACTGTTTCACAGTAGGTTGGTAGTCTTATTTATTTATTTGTTTTGCCAGTCAAAAAATGCTAAATGCATCATACACCCTCACAATGTCTCTCTCACATACACTTTAAGTACAGTTAGAATTAAATGTATTTCTGATCTTTGATTGGATGACCTGTATATCTTTTTGTTTAACCAGAACAAAATGACATGCATTGACCACCAGATAGAGCTGTTGTTCCTCTAAAGAGGTTTTCCCTCTGTCATCGAGGGAATAACTGTGTGCATGGTTACTCATCCACACAGGATGTTCATCTCAACTCTGCATTTAACAGAACACTATTCCTCTATGAGATTCCCTTGGAGGATCAAGTTTGATCATGGTGAACACAAACCAAATGACTGATGCCATTTCTCAATAGCAGCCTAAAATATCAATATTTAAAGACCACCAAAGCTCTAACCTCATATGTTTAGATTTCCTTTGGGTAAATCCAAATGTCTCAGAGCCCAAGGTGATGTCACATAATGTCTCCAGCAAATTCAGAAGTTTGAGAAACTGATTTTTAACTTCAAAAATAGATGGAAAAAAATGTATGCATATATGCATGTATGAATGTTAATGGTGAGGTAAATATAGTCAAACACACACTTTAATGTCTTAACAAAAGAAACCGTAGCTTAGTTGGAGCCTGTAGTGGTTTTACAGTTCATTGGTGGTCATGTTCAAATTCAGGTTCGCTGAACGCAAACCAAAACACTGATTGTTACAGTAATCAGATATTATGTTCATTTTTTTCAGTTTTTGTCCTAATGGTCAGTTTCTAATTATATATAAGCCCACATAAAATGTGACTAACCATGTGGTAGATTATGAGACACTTCACTGGATGTGAAAACTTTGACCTGGTGGTGATAAAAAGTGAGGGGTTCAACAAATTCATCCTCTGAAAACCTCTAAAGCTCCAAAGGTCAACACCAAATTGAATGGGGATCCATGAAATAGCTGTTGGCATATTTCAGCATGGATCAAAGTGGTGAGCCAGCACTTAGACTGACATTTCAAGAGCTGATGAGTTTAATGTCTCCAATGTTTCCTTTTTATATTTGATTTTAACAAAGTCGTTAAGTATTACCTGTGATATCTACAGACATCAAGTACACAGCATTTACAATAACATCTTGGATCAGGTTTGGCTGCTAGCTACCCATGTGTACACACAATCTCCACTGTTTACACTATCGGCTGTCACTGTCCAGGAGGTCTGGACCTGATCCTGATGCCAGGCCTCGGATTTGACCGGTTGGGGAACCGTCTGGGACGAGGGAAGGGCTTCTATGACACCTACTTGGAGCGGTGCACCAGACACGCCAAAGGGAAGCCCTACACAATCGCCTTGGCCTTCAAAGAGCAGCTGTGTCAGGAAATCCCTGTAGACGAAAATGACGTGCTCATAGACGAGATCCTGTATGAGGGTCACGAGTAGCTGATCCATCACCGGTGGTGGTCTATGAACTCAAAACCAGCTATGTTTACTTGCCAAAGTCAGCCATTGGTTTAACCAGACCCATTAAAGCACACTATTATACTAGATATAGTTCCACTGTGGACACTTTGGCTTGTTATAGCAGATATCAGGTGGCAACATGACTAATGCATTAGAATGGCCTGCTGGAATATTTCCACCATTAATGTCATTCATTTCATTAGTAGATTTCCTGCTATGACTTGTCAGATATCATTTGCTATGGCATTTTACATGAAAAGCTACAAATTCATACCAAAGGCTGCATTGATATTTGTGTTTAAATATGATTTGCCGCTAAATACTTAAAATTAGCAGTAATCATTCAAGTGCAAATACAGTTGTATTGGTACATGTAGAATGTTTTAATGCACCTAACAGCTGTCGACCAACTGCTATGGCGTGACTTAGGTTCCATAATTTGGTCACGTGGTGACAACTGAGCCGTCTCCATGACAACTGAGCCAACTCGTTCTGCTGATTAAGACACTAAGATGCAGCTGAAAGTTTGGAGAAAAAGAGTTTTAGATCATTTTGTCAGTTTAGTGTTTGCTTATAGTTTTTGTTTCCACTCGGGTGTCCGTCATTCCCTGTTCAGAATGATGAATGAGCTGGATTTGGCATAAAAAGCTGTTTTCACATTCATCTCATTCGTGTGTACAGATGATTTTGTGACATCACAGCTGGTTTGGAAACCGTTCTAATATGCAACTTACACAAATGTGATGTGAAAACCTGAAACTTCCAATACACATCAGCTTTTCACTTAAGTGTGATTCAGTAGTTAATTATCTTAGATAATTATTTTAAGATTTTTTTCAAACATTTATGTGGAAAAAACAAATCCCAGATTATTATTCCAAGGAGAGCATTTTTATGTATTTCCTTGGAACACATACTGATCCCGCTTTAATCTAATTAAAGCAGTAAATATAATCGCTCATTCCAGCTTTTTAAGCAGGACTTAACTAAACTCACTGCCTTAGCTCCCAACATGAACTACCTCAGAAAGTAGTTCATGTTGTCATGGCAATCTGAAACAAACTGTTGCTTGGTATGAAATATTTTATCCTTAAGAAAATAAATAAATGAATCATGCAGATGTGTTTTTTTTTTATGTTCACCACCGGCACCCTCAGAGGCAGTATATGAATATAGCTCATTGTTTTTAGTTTTTACCAGGCTGTGTCTGTAGACATCAAGCACACGACACACACAGTGACATCATGGACAAGGTTTGGCTGCTAGTTTAGTTCACTGACTTCAGTGTCTTTAAAAGCAGCACACGGATTTGAACAGTTCACTTCCAGGTTTGATGTACCCTCTCATAACAAGTAGCTGTGTTTCCTCTGTCCAAGTAACATTTAGTACCGTTAAAAGTCAACTCCATCTTTATTAGAATGTGATTTTATCATTGATAGGAAATAAAGAGGAAATTGCAGAAGAGATGCTGATCTCTCCAAGTCATAAATAATGAGCTCCTTACTCCAATTAAACCCCTTCACAGAATTACTGGACTCCTGTTAGATTCTTTAATCCAAGACAATTTTCTCCTTCGGAAAACAATAAAAGCAACCTTAACCCCCTTGACCCTGACACACAGCCTCATGAAGCATTTCCATATATTGATCTGGCTGTGTCTCCCCCAGCTGTTCTCCAGCACCTGAGGCGAATGCGTGTGTCCTGTATAGGTGGATGGAATTCCTGCTGTCAGTTGCTGCTACCAACACCAGCAGGAAGATGGCGACAGCTTGTCCAGAAGGTGTAGTGTCAGTGGCCTGGCCAAAGAATCACTGAGTCAAACATTGTCTGAGTGTAATGCTGCACTACTTCCCTAAAATATATTCCAGCCCTCTTAATGGCTCTCCTTCTGTGCAGTACCATAATCCCAAGGAGCTTGAGTGCCTCGTAGAGTGACTGACCGGCGATGCCTCCATGTCCTCAATTATCCTACAAGCATCTCCTACTTGGCTCTCTCCCTCTCGAAGGCCTCCTCTATCCGGTTAGGATATGCCTCAGGGATCTTTGCCAAGACCCAGCACCTGTTATTACCAACGTGGAGGCAAAATGGCTCGGCTCCATCCATGACTCCAGAATATTTTAGACCTTCTCAGTTTCACAGCTACTGGCATATGGTACCCTGCTCAGCCCTACAATAAAAAAACCTCATAGCTTCTCTGGAGTGTTTCTATAAGACAGGCGTTATGCCTACCAGCCTTACAGTTCTTCTACTTTACCCAGTCTGTCCCTTTCTTCAGCCATATTCCCATTTACCCAGTCCCCTGCATTTCCATTCTCCATCCGTCCCACAAAAACCGTCAGATTTCCCCACCTGTCCCTGACACCTGACTCTTACATCCACCTGCTTGCTTGTTTCCACTTTCCCTCACCAGTCTTGCAGTATATTTAGCAGCATATTTCCCCTTGTTCCCTCCCAGATTGTTTGCATACACCAAGCTCTCTGCCTGACCCCTGTCTGGATACAGTTTGCCTGTTCTGAACTTTTATCTCAAGCTGTCTGCCTGCGTGTCGTGCATTCAGGTCCAAACTTTCTGTTTTTCTCTGAGCCATTATACAGCCCGACTTCCTCCATGCAAATCATAGATATAATCTTGCTTAGGCACAGACTAGGGCTCGTGAGGAGGCCGGAGTTCCAGGCTCCAGTGTTTGAACCGCTTAAGAAACAATATTGCCATTGTCAGTGCTGAATAATGTTGCACCTCATTTGTTCAATGCATTTGTACATGACTTGTGAATGAACACGGCAGCAGCAAGTCTGCTCAGGCTGATCGGATGGGCCGAATAATGCTATGTTGCTGTGCAACAAATGGGAAATAAGAACAGAGAAGGAAAAGGAAGGCTGCTTGGCTTTTGAAGAAAGAAAATAAACATTTGCAAGAGTATTCAGACCTGATTCAGCCTCTAAACACGCTATATTTTCATTCCAGTTGAAGGGTTGCTGCCAGACAGTAAAAAAACTACTGCATATGATACATCTGTGGCTCTGAGCTCCTCTGGGAGCCTTCTCTCTCCTCATCTCTTCTAAAAGACGTTCAAGGGTGAAGGAAGGGAGGAAGCTTAGTGAGCAGAATGGAAACCTTCCTGTATGTGTGTATTTGTACTTATTCATGCTCATATTTGAATGCATGTGCATGTGCAGGTCACACGTGTGCATGCTGTGACCTTCATAACATTATATGAGATGTAAGACTACAGATTTCTCCTTCCAAGTGTGGAGACATAGTTTCTACAATAATTTCTCTCCAAACTTGATCAGATAGAGACATATAGCTGCTGTGTCACCTATTTTACACCAGGCATATGTATCTTATTAGCCACTGACTTTCAAGAAACATGTTCAAAATAATTAGAAGTGCAGAGATGAGTTCTGCATGTCTTTTGCTTCATTAGGCTGGAAATGTGCAGGGAAGCGCGGCGGATCTCAGCCAACTACACGTCTAATATTTTTATCTTGTTGGCTGTCTTATTTAGAGGATGTGGCTCCCTTGGCAGTCCAACCCTGTCCTGTTTTTATTGCTGTGATTCTTTAGTCTAAAATAGCATTGTTCAAGATGCCAGGGCACAATGTGTAAGGCGCCCTGGCATATTTCCTCAGTAAATCAGATGAGAGAAGGCTTTGCTGGTGCATCTGTTCAGACTATGAAGCTCCAATAGGTCTGCATTTCTGACATTAACCCTAAAGCTCTGTTTGGTATCCTGGAAACTCCTGCTTCTCTTCAACATTACAACACTTACATATTTCAAAGGCAGCTACAGAGGTTTTTCATTACTTCTGTTTAGGGTCTCAGAGACGTCATCTGACTACACTTGATGTGAAATCCTTGTACCTCGCAGTCAGCAAGCACTAACAGGCAATATTTGTAAAGTTTATGTAAGTTTATTAACTTACGAAAGTTTATCGCGAACCAATTAATTTGGATAGTGTCTTTGCAGAATAAAATAATTGCACTAATTCAAGCAGTTAAGTTTTTTCAGAGACACAGAAGGTAACTGCAGACAGCATGGCTCAGAGCACCAGAACAGGTAAGGGACGGAGAAACTGGATGAAAATGAAGTGACTTAAGAGTTAATATTCACTTTATGTCTGTTGGAACTGTTTTTGTCTTATTAGTTTGAGGAATATTTCCAAAATGACACGTTGCTTGACTGTGCAGTACAGAGCTGTGAATCCAAAGGTTTGATCCCCAGGTTTTTGGTTTAGAAATAAGTCCAAAATCTTGCTGTAGGAATATAGTTCAAATACATTTTATTTATTTCAATTTTCTCACACGTATAAACTTGTCACCATAACACACACAATGAAATCAGTTTAAGTCTTCTATAAAATAGAATAAAAAGGTAAAGAAAAATGAATAAAGCTAGTATGTGCTGCTATAAACTTAAATTATATAGGAATACTAAAAAAATCAACACTTTGCCAGGCTCACACACATTTAGTCAATATAAGCGTTGTTATTTCTGTTATTTTAATTTCCTCAAAACGGGCTTACTAAACCAGTTATATGGCACGTGCTACAATCATAGAATGAACTAATAAAATGAACAAAACTCAAATATAAGGTATTTTATTCTCTTCCATCAACTGGAAATAAAAATAGACGCCATACCACAAACAAAGCAGATTATAATCCTAGTAAAACGCTCATGGTGGATCCTCCAGCAGTGAACTTCCACCTTCACTCAGATGTGTGGGGTCTGCTGTTCTGCCCCCCCTGTGACCCTTAAGGATGAGCGGTGTAGATAATGGATGGTTGGATGGATTTTCTCAGAGCTCTGAGTAGATTTATATGTATCATCCTGTAGCACTGAGTACCTGGAGTTACTCCCACCTGACAGACTAGAATAGAATAGAATAGATCTTTATTGTCCACCAGGACATAAAAAGCAACTGCTTCAGAGAGTTTACAAGTCTTCATTTTTTTAATACTTCATGTGCATCTACCGCCTTGCTCGAGCAAGATTAAGTTGTTATTTATTCATTTAATTAAATTTTAGATGTAGAATCAACTCAGGAAGGGTAGTTGTGTTGAGGGTGGCCTTGCTGGTGCGTAACAGTAACCATGCCCCTTTCTCAAGAACATATCTCTAATTTTACAGCATTTAGCTGCATTATCCTCCTTTGTGTTAAAAAAAAATGTTAAAAAAAAAAAAAAAGGATTTACTGGGTAAACTTGTGAGTGACTGTAGCTTCAATTTGCATTTATAACACTGGCCTGAGACTCAAGACCGATCAGCTGGCCGGGCCATCTGGAATTTTCCCAGTGCTCCTGAGGGCCAGCCTGTTTGGGTCCAACCTTTGACACATTAGAATTAGTCCTACTGTATGCCCAGAGAATATCAGACAGTCCTTTTCTCCAAGCTATTGCCATAGTGGCAGGATTCTTTCAAACAACACTCAATAAGAAGTGCTAGAGTGTTATTTATGTGTGCCACAAACAAACTTTCCCTGGAAATGTATTTTCTTTGACACACCATAAAGTTTGAGAAGTCAACAAACAACCCATCAGATATTGTACAACTGACTTGTGAAACCTTAAAACTAGTAGAGGAACTACCTATGATATCCATGACATGGCACTGAGTCATTTCCATTGCTGAATAATTTACTCAGGGTAATTTCAGCCTGAGCATTTGCCTGGTGATCAATCTCAGTGTCTCAGTCAACCATCAGAGTCATAAACGTGTCTTAGCTCATAGCTGCGGGGGCTAACTTTTTGTTATGAATATTTATGATACATCACAAATTATGTTAATGTCTCATTTTATAACAGCACCAGCTGGGACTTAAAGCTGCCACACGAGTCAGGCCGGGGACCACGATCACTTCTACAATATCTATCCACTACTACAGCGTTTTCTGTCTGCACGTCACGTTTTTTTTTATATGTTTCTGTAGTAAGGCCAAATGTTGGTTATGTTGTAGTGCTCATGTGTTGCAGGTATTGTTTTATTCAGTGTGACCTTTTGTACCGAAGCATCAGTTTCCCTGAAACAGAAAATTCCAAGCAACCAATAGTCTGGAGGTCAAATGTCACATCTTAAGGGTCCTTTTAAATATTCAAATGAACGTACATGCAAATTGTAACTGGATGAAATATGTTCTCCAGTAACCCCAAATCTGTATTAATATGTCACGGTGGTGTGCACAAGACAACAAGGATAGGACTCAAATGCAGATGACTGAGGTAAAATCATAGACTGTATAAAAGTAGTGGATGTAGCCACTGTGATATCACCCATTGGTTTGTGGACTGCTGTTTAGAAACCTTTTGGCCTCATGGCTGCCAACAGAAATGATGTTTGTTCCATGAAGACCCCGACGTCTGATTTGTTGGTCACAAGGTAGTCCCACCCTAAAACATACCCTGTACCATTTTCTATTCTACTCTAAATGGGACCATAATTTACAAAATGCACATCATGTACTGAAAAGACTTAAAAGTAGAGATTGAGACCTAAAACTCTGAAAATAAGTAATACAATACAGTGAGAAGTAGGATCATTTTCTCATAGACTTGCATACAACCTGACTTCTTTTTGCAACTAGCAATTCAAATCTTTTTGCAATTTTGCAATAGCAGTCATCCCCTGCTGGCCATTAGAAAGAATCAAGGCTCAAGGTAGTTCTGCATTGGCTTCACTTTTCAGACTCACTTTAACACAATCTATGAGTAAAATTCAGGCATTTATTGACAAAGAAAGAGTCATGTGTAAGCAAGGAAGCAGGAAATCCAGACTGCAAAGAAATCCACAGAGGCAAGCACGAAATCCAACAGTCCAACAGATCGGGCAGAGGTTCACAGCAAGTAACAACTGTCAGGTTCCGAGGTGCGAAGGTTGAGGAGGTGCATCTAGGTGAAGACGGATGGAAGTAATTCGGATAAACGTGCGTTCTCGCCTTTCTTCAACAGACGACGAGGTCGACCACAGGTTTAGTGATGCTGAAATGAAGACGACGTGTGCTGTGCCCTTTGCACCCAGCGAGAAACAGCTACTGATGGAAGCTTACGAGGAAGCGAAGCACACAATGTGTATGACAATGCTGTCGTAAAAAAACAGAGAGAGCATGGCAGACAATAGCAGACCTTTGAGAGTGAAGCATATAATAGTGGATATTTAACTGAAAAGTCTTGGAAATCATGTAAAAATGACACGATAGAAGAATATTTCAAGTTCAAATACTAATATTAAATCACATCTCTTTCACTTTGAACACAGACTCTTTCCTGTGGTTCAAATAAAACCATCAAGGCCATCAAAAGTGACTGTCAGCTTAAAAGGCACATTTCTTATATGCACTAAATGAAAGAACCCAGGTCTATCAAAGTGCCAGTTGAATTACAAAACCATCAAGGCCATCAAAATTAGTCATCAGCTTAGAGGGAAATCATTTCTAATATGTGCTAAAAATTCAACACCTCCAAAGAATATGACATGGAAAGCACCTGGATTAACCAAGCCTGGCTGTTAGCCTGCTGTGGAATAAATCTCCTTACTAACTCATGGGCCACTGCTTTCATGAAACCGAGTCACGGCTAAATTCAGCCAGGATATAATGGAAAACTCCAGCTTAGTCTGCTATCTGGGTTTTGTGAAATAGAACCCTGGTCACAGAGAACAGAAAACAAAACGAGAAAAGGGAAAATCACAACTAAGCACCCCGGGGAAGTGTGAATGTGGCCCAAGGAAGGGAAAGAGATGTGAATTGTGACAGACTGGCAGTATGCATTTTGGTTTTTCAACACCTGCAGAAATACAACTATCTGAAGAAAACATGGGGGCTTTAGTTCTAGTTGGTGTTGGACCCTCTTCAACAATAACCGTGGGTGTGCGTGGAACTTCTCAAAGCAGAGATGAATAAAAAAGAATGCTTAGTGGAGGTGATGATACCCCCAAAGCAAAGGCAGACTATCCACGTGTCCTGCCTACCAAAGAGATGAGCTGTGAGACCTTTCGGATATGTTTTACTTTAACCCTTCGGAGTCTAGGACCGCCACACGCCGTCAAAGTCACATGTCGCACGTTTGAAAACGTAAAGCTGTGACACAAGCACGCAGGTGCTCAATTCAAAGACTGTTGGAAAGCGGACACTTCAAACTTTTTACAAGTGTTTGAATTTTGTCGATCGGCCTATTAAGACTAAATTTATGAAGAGCCGAAGCCGCGCACTACAGCTCTTCTACGAGTTAGAAGATGCTGAATCTGGGGAAGAACGTTCTGATTCTGAGGAAGACTCCTCCACTGGAAGACTCTGACTCCAGTTTCAGAGGATGAAGTGGATGCTGCGCGTGAAGACGAACGAGAGGAGGTGTCCGCGCAGACCCCCGCTCCTCCAAAGATCCAACTAGTTCCTACTCGGATTTTGTGTTTCTTTTGCACTTTTACATACAGTGTGTCCATATATTATGTCAAAATGAATAAATACTTGTAGAATCACATAGGTGAGGTTGTGCTGAAAAGAAAGACACAAAGAAAGGCAAGCTAAGCAGTTTTAATGGGAAACACAAAGGTAAAATGAAAAGTAGTAAAAAACGCCGTTTTACCCCAGACTCTGAAGGGTTAAAGGTTCAGCAGGTAACTTATAAAAATAGTTATTTTGTCACATTTGTTGAAATTGTCATTAGATCCTGACAGAAGTACATGAGACAGAAAAAAAATTAGGTTTCTTCAGCTCCTTTTTGTGTTCCTAATGTCATCTGCATGAAATGTCCATGCCTGAACAAAAACAAAAATTCACTCAGTCAAGCACAATCTTCAGGAAGAGCTTTGCAAACACGTTGGCTGAGAACCAGCCGCCACCAATGAAGAAGCTGTGAGGAGTACAGTTCATGTTTCAGGACACTCGGGAGTGATGTGTCGATGCTCTGCACCTGTCAACAATCGATTCTGCTCCTCTGCTCTTTTCTAATCACACGTGCAGCTGATCTTTACCAACAACCTCATGCATTTATAATGTGAAGCAGTGACCCCCACCCCTCTGTGTCTTTATCTGTCTGTCTGCTTGTGTGTGTGCTTCCCTGTTTAGACTCACATGTCTGTGGAATAAATAATGTACTATACTACTGATACTACAGTACTGACCTGGAAGTTGTACTCTCTCAAACTCTAGCTCACTAGCATTCTACCCACTTAGACCGGGTGTAAATCTTACACCTAGTTAGGAGCAGGTGTAATGTCAAAATGTCAAAATCAAGGCCCTTTCTACAGACAACTAGTGGACATTCAGATGGGAGAGAGTGATCAGAAAAAACCCAGTAGACATTTACAATGATGAGGAGCTGATTGAGAGGTTCCAGTTGTGCAGGAGAGAGCCATCTCAGCTGTCGCCAGACTTTCAGTTAGTGTTGAACCACAGCATGCTAACTGACAGCACAAGACTTCTTAGCAGGCCTGTCTTGTGCTGGCAGTTAGTACAGCTCAATTCATTTTTGTATTTCAGTGCCCATGAAGAATACTTTCCTTTTTCTCTGATCCTCCACGTCGCTGCAGCAAATGAGAACTCATCACCAACAAATTAGCGAGACAGCAGGACGTTGTTAACAATGTTTCCTAGCAATGCACACGCTGTTCAGCAACAGCCATTGTGGCCTTTCAGTGTAGTTAAGATCAGGCTCAGGTCTGGCTGATGCAATTGACTTAAAGTCTGTTCTTAAGAATGGTTCTAAGAAAGACCGACTTAGCAGTTAGATTACCAGGCTTAGTAAAAACTAGCTGGTACAACCGTCCCCTGAGGTTAAGTCCACTCTCTTTGCAATGTCACCATCTGCTGCTTTAATCCATGATGCGACTTCAGAGCCTCGTTCAGCTCAAAAGTTTTTGAAATTGAGCAACGCAGTGGTAGCAGAGAGGCCGAGTGAACTGGCTATACTATGTATTGAGAACGAGTGAACCGACACGTTGAACCCAGAGCAGATTGTGGGGGACTCTGTGCTGCTCACCACTCAGCTCTCTTTGCTTAACGTGTGTTTGTGGCTACAGCTGCCGTGGAGAGGGTGTGTGTGGGGGTTGCACCGTGTGGGGAGAGACTCCTTGAGAGGGCTGACAATTCAAATGAAAAGAAATTCAAGAGGAAAGGCTAAATAAAATTGTGTTGTCCTTTCCTGCACACAGGATAGCTTTTTAAAAGCTCAATTATTTTGTGAGTCATGAAGCAACAGGCCAAATGCAGCAGCCCTGTTATTTTATTTCAAATATCAAAAAGGGAATATTTTACCCCTACATGCATTTCCAGCCCTTCATTTACTGTGTTTGGGTGAGTGTGTAAGTATGTGTTTGTATAGTTTGATGCTCAAGACCTTTGCACTTATTTTCCTTTCCATTTGCAGTACTTGTGCCACTGTGTGTGTGTATGAATGGTAACTATGAGCACATTTTGCTTTTAAACCTTTTTCCAGGACATTCCAGCACAATCCCAGAACATAAAATCATATTCAGCATCCAGTCACTGTTTCAGGTGCTGGAAGGGGAGAGTGGAACAGAGGGGAGTGGATCATGTGTGTTGGATGCTGTGATTTCATTAACACTTCCTCTAGTATACCCCGCCACTGTTCTCCACCCCTGAGAGTGACATTTCACCCGTCAGGTTATCTCCAACCATTACACCCCTCTCTTTAAACGGCTTAGTACAGTCATCTTCCTGCTCTTCAGCCCAGAATAACCCACTCTCTCTCTCTCTCACACACACACACACACACACACACACAAGAAATGCAGTTGCAAATATTCAGTCATAATCTGGACCCACTTGTTGATGATGCTATCAGATGTTTAATTTAACCCAGGAGCAGTGGTACATTTAAGTAAAAGTACTAATACGCCACTTAAAACTACTAATAATAGAAATACTCTGTTACTAGTAAAAGTCCTGCATTAAAAAAGTTACTAAAGGGTTCTCTGTATAGCATTCAGACATAAATACACATTAAACAGCTATTCGCTATGTAAAGATACTTTAGAATCACACTCACTCTGTGTGTTATAGTATTAAATTACAATCCCAATCTTAGAGTTACTCTCTCGTCGGGACAGCTACACATTTTAGAAAAAAAATCATACATATATGTATAAATATCATTGATGCATAATGTGTTCATTAGATTAATTTTACCACTCGTAGTTATGGAGCTCGTTTTATTTTATTAGATGTTTCACAAAACACCTAAAAAGTCTCACAGGAATAGATCCCTCCCATCGGCAATCACATCAAACAGAGGGCTTCGAAATCGAGTAACTAAAGAGGGACAGACCTCAACAGCTACACATTACATAACTGTAATGATAGAGTCGATCATTTGGTAACAAATTATACTTATAAGACCACAAAAGACTATTAAAAAATGGTACATTACATTTTTTTGCACTATTTTGTATTTCTTTTGCACTATTCTGTATTTTGCACCTTCCGTTGTTTGCACTGTCCATGAGAGCTGCTGTATTTAAATTTCGTTGTGCTTCTTGCACAATGACAATAAAGGAATTCTGATTCTGATTCTGATTAACTCAAAGTCAAAGTCAGCTGATCAGGTGGGTAATTATCAGCCAATCAGCATCCTTTGTGTTTTTCCTAAGGTTTTGGAAAAGATTGTGGCAATGCAACTTATGATTGGATGGATCAGACCAAAATTTGTCCACAGACAAATCAACACATGCATAGACAAAGGGAACTTGTTGGGGGCAGTTTTTCTTAAAAACTTTCAATACCATAAATCATAGCGTTCATATCTCCAAACTCCTGTCATAGTTTGAATCTTGCCATGGTTTGTGTGTGTGTGTGTGTGTGTGTGTGTAGGTGACAGTAACATCTCTCTACCCTGATGAGAGGGAAACATTCCTGCTGATTGTCAATTTCAAAATCTCAATCTTCTCACTCCTCTTTCCCCCACATCTCCTCCCCCCTCCTATCTTCTTTCCATTTATATCCCCACTTTCTCTCCATCATATCTGCTCTCATTTAGTCAGGGTTTTGAGAAAAAAAAAAGGTTTATTGCTTTTGGTTGCTTTTTTAACCCTGCTGGCTGTGGGGATCTATGGCATTATTGGCATGAATGAATCATCTGAACATTGATGTGATGGATTGTGCAAATATTCAGGGTCCTCAGAGGTTTTTACTTATTGGATACTGATACTATTAAATGGATTTGCAACATTTACTACAGACTTCCATGATTCTCACATATAAAAGACTTTCCCTCAAGTGCCACCATAAGGTTGTCATTTTTGGTTTGGAACATATTATTAGAAATTAGAAATAGAAATTATTGGTATTATTAATGTTTATTGTGACATTACTCTCTGACTTTTTTCACCACAAGTGCTAAGATTCAAATACAAAGTTTTGGACTCAGTTTCCATCCACCTTACGCTGTAGTTTTCCCTCACAGAGCTGCCAGCCCGCCTATTTGTCTTACTTTCTGCTCTTCACTTGTCTCTCCTTGCCTCACCCCCTCTCCCCTCCTCCCAGAGTCTTGGCCGTATGTTGTGTCCATGTTGTTCAGGACTGATGGCAGCTGCAGCTAGCCAAGGCCACAGGATGAACACAGCGGCACGGATAGTGTTTCATGAGAACATGAATACATGCCAGACTAATCCCACTATTGGTCATATTCCAGTTCCAGTCTTAATTAGGTTAATCTGTTTACATGAACTTCTGTGGTTGAGTACCCTTGTTGTGATTAATATATCAATTAATAAGAAAAAACTGTCTGCACTGCTGAACACACCAGTTGTGCTCATTTTCATCGTCCAAGTTCCCTAACTTGGACGATATGCAATACTAAATCACTGCATCATCAAACTTCAATAGACATGTTTGATTTATGTCAAAGGCTTGTATGAACCTAAAGCGAGATAATGGAAAATGATCCCCGCAATGATAGAGCCCACTTTCAGCACCAACTTTAACCACAGTCACAGCTATGTTAATGGGGATTGCCTTAGGGGGCATGCTACTTTATATTCTAACATCACACTGTTTTTGTGTTATTGAAATCTGAAATCCAGGCACCTGCATAGCGCCAAGTATGGCTGCTTTGGCTGGATGATAAGGATATTTGCATAGGCACACAGGTGATATGTGATTTTTGAATATTTGAGTCATATTCCCCAGTCCTGGTGAGCAAATGCTGGGACTTCTATCTGGGCGTGTTGAATAATTCACAGCCTTCCACTTCAGTAGCCACAATGATATTCATTACTGTTTATTTCACTAATACTGAATGTGTAAAAGTGAGAATTCTCAGGAAAGAGAATTTTCTTAGTATGACGCACGTGTTTTCACCAAATATATGTGTAATATATACTATACACTTATGTACTTTTTTTCACCAACTTGGAACACTTGGCACATTCCATTTCCATTCCATTCCATTTTTTTTATTATTTAGAATTTATTCTGAATAATAGGACGTACAATATAATACATATAATATATCATAATTTACTAATGTTATATGCTCTGTGCCCATTGTGCACATTATACTTATTCATTGCCACAGCATCAGTTCACTCAAGGCTTGTATGTCTAATCGCTGCTGCTTAATAATGCTGCGCGAAAATAAGGAAACATCCCCCCAATTTGATCCACAAGGATCGTTTCCTGGTTCTTCACAGCTCAGTAACATGCAAACGTGTTCACTGAAGACACAATTGATCCTGGCAACATGACATAAAGAGCTAATGGAGGAATAATGATGACGTAATTGTGAAAATATATGTACATTGCTTGAGATATAGGATAAGTCTTCTATTGGAGATAAAAAAATATTTTCTATGATAAACTAATTCGTGTGTTCGCTCACCTCAGAAATGAACATTTCATTAAAACGGTCCGACAGGAACCACCAAGTGCAATGCATCATAGTAAAGGTAGATATATCAGTTTGAACTGTTCTGGATTCATGCATCATTTCATGACCAAGGTCTGAAAGAGGCAGGGGAACTCAATGGAGAGCCCTCACACCCTGGACATGAACTGTTTTAACTGTTTCTCTAAAGGTTATCACACTGATGAACACTTACATTTTATATGTTAGAGGAAAAAGAAGAAGAAGGAGATAAAGACTACATATTAGAACAGCAGAGCCTACAGCAACTACAGCAGAGCTCACGCTGAAGATCTGAAGCTGTACTTTACTTTCAAGACCTGATTCACACAACCTCCTCTCCACTATGGAGACCTGGAAGAGGACAGACAGGCTCACAAGAGGCAAAGCTCAATCATACTATTCACACAGATGGGAAACAAATACTCAGAGAGGAAGAGAGAGACAGAGACAAGAGGAGAAACTTCCTGGAGGACCAAGCTCCAGATCCAAACATCTGGAATGAGGTACCAACAGCTGGGGGAGGAGAGAGAGGTCCCAGGTTGGCCAATGGTTCAGCAGAGAAGCCTGGGCGAAAAGAGAGGACAAGGAGGAGAAACTTGCAGTGAATAACAATGATCAAACCGAGGTGAAACAAAAGCATGCAAAACCTTCTCGAGATCAGGCAGAGAGAGAAAATGCTGGATTTTCCGGATGCTCTTCAGTTCATAAAAACATGATTTAATGATTTTTGTACCTTGTTTTTCAAATGAAAGGTCACTGTCAAATATTCAGCCCAGTTTATTGGCTGCAAGTTTGCGATTTGTTGACAAGGAGCTGAGATGTTTTCTGTAAAACTGAGATTGATCAAAAAGAATAATTTCCTATTTTTTTCCATTTAGCTGGAGAAGGTTTTCAAGTTGTACAACAATTACAGTGAAGCAATCGGTCTCCTTGGTGATATCTTGGCAGGGCTTTCCTCAGGCTGGCGTTGGTAAAATCTCCAGCCACAGTAAAAGCAGCTTCGGCTGTGAAATCTCAGTCCTGCTGATAACTTTGTACAGCTCGTCCATGCTTGGTTGGTGCCGTCATGTGGTGGGATGTACACTGCTGTGAAAGGGACCAATGTAAACTCTATTGGGAGATGATAAGGATGCTTAATGTCCAGTGAGTGGATGTTTGCCAGAAAAATGCTCAGTAGAGGCTGGTTTTCACATTTCCTCAGCCTGACCGGACGGATCTTTGTCTCTTTCGAGCAACAAAAAACCCCAGCCATGTTTAATCCCTATTGTTCATCGATTGTGGTACAAAAGTGTTGTCCACCAATGACCTGATGTGCAGAAGTTGTTGTCTATCATATTGTATGATAGGGCTTGCTTTGGCGGTGTGCATATTGCAGTAAAAGTCAAAAATAGATAACAATGAAACAAAATAAGATCAGAAAAGAAGCAAAGTTGAGAAGAAGCGAGAGACTCAGCAGCTGTCTCCAACGCCATCTTCTCTACACATGGTTTTGTGAC
This sequence comes from Pempheris klunzingeri, assembly GCF_042242105.1. Taxonomy (NCBI): domain Eukaryota; kingdom Metazoa; phylum Chordata; class Actinopteri; order Acropomatiformes; family Pempheridae; genus Pempheris; species Pempheris klunzingeri. The sequence continues at coordinate 29,483,054 of NC_092012.1, read as the reverse complement.
ATCCAGCACTTTATTTCTGATGGACCGATAGTAGAGATAGATAAGATAAGAGACTGGTAAAACTGTCTTCCTCACTTCTTTTTAATGAGACATAAATGTGTGCCTCATCTGCTTAACAATCATACCAAACATGTATCTTTATGTATGCAATTTTCCAGTGGCAGCATGTGAACATAGAACAACAGCGGGCCAAGGATGGAGCCTTGGTGAACACCACAGAGGGGTCACAGAAGAGGAAGCGTCTGTTTGATAAATAAGATTTGAACCAGTCTAGAGCAGTATCCCTGATCAACAGTGTCCGATGCATCTGAAGGACCCGGTAAAGGTGAGGTGGGGACACACTCACCTAGTGCAAGTAGATACTGTATCATGTTTAGTATCGTGACTCCTCCTGACTCCTCCAAACAATTTCCTCATTGGGGCCAGATTACACAACGCACCTGTTAGGCCAGGGCTGCGCAATTAATTTTTACAGGGGGCCACATGAAAAACCTGAACTGTGTTGGAGGGCCGAACCAACGATAACTTGAACTTAACTCTGCTCAATATTAATTTTCTCCCATTGTAAAAGGCAGTAAATTAAATACTTTGATTAACTGCTACTGGTAATCAGAAGTATAAGAACATGCTGTAAATATTTATGTAAATTTATGAATTGTGGCGTAGGTCGAAGAGGAAAACAATCCTATAAAAGTAATAAACAGTATTAAAACAAAAACAATCATTACATCACTGTTTCATTCTATTTGTAACTTGTTAATCTTCACAAATACTGAAAAGGTGTTTTGCAGTATGTTAAAGATAAGCAACTGATCAACTTCATACAAAAAGCAATAAGCGCTTTTGATGTTTTCAGTTCAGTTTACTTGTTCAATGAGAACAATCCAGTCTGTCTTAACCTTCTCAAACGCGTCCTTTTTCTCTGGGCATATCAGAGTCCACCAAACACTCCTTAATAAACTCTCCGTCAGAAAACAGTTTACTTTTTCTGGCGATTTTGTGAGATATGACATAACCTGTCTTGACAGCTGCATCTCTGGATGTGAAGCTCTGGGTCTTCTCGTGTTTGGTCACGTGATGGCGATTCAGATTGTAATCCTTAAACATGGCGACTTGTGTACCACAAACTAAGCACACGGCTTTACCTTTGACTTCTGTGAAGAAATATTTAGCAGTCCATGTCTTGTTGAAAACGCGGCATTCGGAATCAACTTTTCTTTTTTTAACGTGACCCGACATTTTTAGGGGGCTAGGGGTAGCTGGCTAGCATCGTCTCTCGCTGTGCAGACAGACGCAGATACGTGGGTCCTTACGTAAATAATAATAACACCAGGCTTTTCAAGATAAAAGCAGCACAGTTCTATTGCATGCACAGCATAAATACTTGTTCATTTGTGTTTATGACTGGCCTACCGCGGGCCAGACAGGGATGCCCAGGTCTGTGTTAGCCTATGCATGCTCTTTTGGCTGCTGTCCTTGGTCTCTGTTGTGGCTGGTGGTGTTTGTTGTTACAGGTATGTAGTTAAAGTGATCACTTAACATGCACGTCAGCCTTTTTATACTGCATACTTAGTTGACTGCCCTCTGCTCTAGCTTTGGTCTACCCTGGTGTTGTCCTGCCCATCTTTTTTATTGATCACATACGTTAATGTAAGCAGTGAGTAGGGTCACAACATCAATATGTAGAATCTTTTTGTGCAGCATGGTAAGCCCTATCAATTTCTGTTCTCCCCAACTGGGTTGTTTATGTGTTTGTGATTCTTTTTTAATTTCTTCCCTGTCTTTCATTGAGGCAGAGTGCTATTTTGTTGGGAGCCTAAGCACCAATGGTGAGGTTACTTTATGCATGAGTAAAAGCACTGGGACACAAATGTAGATGGCTGTGAGGAGTACTGTGTTGCACCTGAGGTGAGTAAGTGGTAGCACTACTGGTAGTGCACTCTGCCTCTCCACAAGTGGCCTCAGCACAGTTTCTCCAGTTTTGCTTATGCAGGACATGCAGTTTTAGATGCATTAATCATTATGTGGTGAAGTGTCATTAGTGCACTATTGGAAACTCTGTTCACACAGATATCAAAAAAATATCAAAATAGGCTTAAATATGTATATTCTATACAATCCTTTTTACAAAAACAATACAAGTATTGTGTCTTCTTGCTGTGGTCATTATGAATCGGCACCATGGGGTCCTGGATCAGAAACATTTACTTCTCCCACAGGGTTTCGTAAACGTTTCTGATCCAGTTCCCCATGGTGCCGTAATTAAGCTTGTGTTTCCACCAAATCTACAGCTGATAGGCCTACAGCTGTTGGTCTGAAAAATACACTTGCACCTTCAGCAAAAACAGAACTACTGAAGACTTGCATTATATATATATATATATATATATATATATATATATATATATATATATATATATATATATATATATATCTTTGTAGTGGTACAATTATTGCTACATAAGAATACTTTGCTCATCATCCATCTTTCTAGTAAATGAAGTAATGCACACATCTCAGTGAAGCTACACCCAAGGGATCTTTGGAGTAAGAGGAAGCTAATGGAAGCAGAATAGAACAGTTATGGTGGCAGATTAACTCTTTTTTTTTTTTAGCTTTATTTCATTATGGTCCCTCTGTCTTCCTTTCTCAGATGGCACATTAAACTCCCAACAAAGTGGATGGGGGGGGGGTGAGCCTTCTCTTTGATGCGATCACGTCTGTCCTTGAGAGGGGAAACTTGTTTCATACGTACATACATATGCCTATCAACCCACTCGCCATCTTTAGTCCCAATGACTGTCTCACATTGCAAGGAATGTAAAAGGGCACTATGACAAGATGTAAGATTTGCCCCCGAGAAGCCCAGAGAGCTCTTGGATTATTTATCTCCTTTCTTTTTTTATTTATCTGTTTATCTATTTTTTAAATCCTGAAGCGCCATTGAAGGCGAGCGGGCAAAGCAAGAATTTCACTGTGTGATGAAACTTGTTTTTATCTGTACATATGACAACAACACGATTTACTTAAATTGAATGTAATATGTAACACACAGACACACACACACACATATTTTACACTTATATTGTTACAGACAGCACAGATGTGTGACTTTCATGTATATATGTTAATTAATTTAATTTATTGCAAGACAAAAGAAAGGACATTAGTGTGTGTGTGTGTGTGTGTGTGTGTGTGTGTGTGTGTGTGTGTGTGTGTGTGTGTGTGTGTGTGTGTGTGTCTAAAAGGTGCATGGGGGATAGAGAAAGGGCAGAAACAGTGACAGCAATCTAAGAGGAAGGACACGGGAACAAAAGTGACACATTTCTTATTAATTTTTGACGTTACCAGATTTCTTATGACTTTAGAATAGGGTATGTAAGGTAGTATGTTCTTGTAGTTTTCACTGTTAAAATGGGACAAAAGGTTAAACTGGTCTTTTCAAGGGTTTCATGTTATCAAGAAGGCAATAAAATGAATGGATAAGAGTATTGCAGAATGGCTGTATCGTTGCTAACAATGAGATCTTGGAACAGGGTGACATCATTCAAAGTTGTCCAGCATGTTGAGAAACACAAGCAGCTAACAAATCATTGGACAAATTCAGATTAGATCAACTCATTTCCAGAGAAAACAAAGGCAAACAGTACAATTTGTTATCCAAACTGTCTATTGCAAAATCACAATTCACTTCCTTTGACCTTCTCTACTTAGCTGTGTACACACATTTGCCAATGAGGGATTATTAGCAACATTTCAGGTGTGCTAAGCATGGTGAGTCATCATGACTGATGGAAATTATGGACTAAACTGTAAAACTGAAACTCAAGTCATAAGAAAAACAGTCACCATTTTATCAGCAGCTGTAGATACACAGTATAATGTAAGTTAAATACTATTGTGAATGCATTGGGGAAACCCTTCAAAGGACTTCAGCTTTCAATCCAAATATATCACTGAGGCCTTCGAATTCTTCACTGGTGAAGATGTGTGTGTGAAAAGAAACTAATAAAACCAGCAGTTCATGGATAGCCTTCCATTTACAGCAAAGTAAAGAGACTGAACTCTGTCTCTTACAGTCGCTCTGACACACACACACACACACACACACACACACACACACACACACACACTGAAATGTGCTTAGTCTTTGCTGTCATGCCTGGCAGCTCGTCCCAGGGGGGCTGCAGGTTGCGGAGCATTCAGAGCCAACAAGATTAACCCTCTACCCTCTCTCTCTCTCTCTCTCTCACACACACACACACACATGCACATGCCGCTGGAAGGGAAAGGACAGCTCAGCACTTCTGAGACAGATGCAGGGTGGAGAATGGCTGAGTGTGTGTGTTGACAAAGGAGCTTTTCAGGGTGTGTAAGCATCCCCCAGCAAGGCCTCTCGTGACTTGATGGTGGAGAATATGAAAAATGCTGAAGTAATATGTGTGTGGGGGGGGGGTAGATAAACAGTTCATTGCTCCCCTGCCTTGCTGGGAGATAATTAATCTGGACGTGTGGTGACATTGCTATCAGACATTATATCGGATGTCTGGAGGATCAGCACCAGGTACACTTTCTCCACTGCTGAGATTACACTCTTGATACTTATTACCATTAAATAAAGGCGTCTAGTTTTAAAGAGGTAAACTGGCAATAATGGCCACTGACATCACTGCGGCGTGTTCTCTCATCTCTGCTGGCAGGCACTGCCAGGTGTGGACATGCATCGCCGGGTCTGTAGTGTCAAACAATTGGACGTCAGATGGGGTGTCCAAGGACAAAGCAATATAAAATAGAACAGTGTCAGGGCAAATTGCCTCAGAGTGAAGGATCAGATTGAAGTGAAGTGGCTGTGACCTCACTGCTGTCTTAACTCCACCAACATTCCTCGTAATTTCAATGCCATCTCCACATATCTAACACTGCCTGAAGATGTACTAGATTGTCATACCTTTTCTTTGGAAAATTGGCCTTTGTAATGTTGCAGCCACAGAGAGAATTTGATGGTGTGAACAGATTTCTGTGGTTTTCCTGAAGCATTTACAGAAGCAAAGAAGTATAAGTCGTAATGTGTTTCTAAAGGCCTGGAGAAATGTTTTGCACAATATATGGCCGACCATATGACATGGCTGTGTGACTGTTGATTGTTGTCGCTGTTCCCATTCAGCCACAACAGCATCAGTGATTTAGGTTTGACATTAGATCTAACTCACAGTCCGCATTCTAATTCATCCGGTGGGATGAAGTGTTGTATGATAAAACATTCAACACTTTCCACCCACATGGTTAGGGGATGTGCTAATCTTGTCATAATAATTAGAATTAGACTGAAAAAATAGGAACTAGAAAAAACATTAAAGGATAGATAGATAGGTAGATAGATAGATAGATAGATAGATAGATAGATAGATAGATAGATAGATAGATAGATAGATAGATAGATAGATAGCATAGTTATACATACTAATTAGCACTAAAAACATGCACAGCTAATATCATTAGCATGTCAGATATTTGGTCATAAACATAATAATTGAACTTGCAAATTTGACCAAATGATTGTGGAGGATAAAAAAAGTCAGGGGATCACTAGTCACTAGTATGTTATGATAGATTTCAGAGGAAGTTTTCAAACTTTACAATTCATCCCCTGGTGTTAGCCACGTTGCAGACATTTAAAGATGATCAGAGGTTTGGGAGAATTGTCCAATATCACTTTTCTGTCCGGTAATGGGGTTTGTTTGAATTTGAATTTGGATTCAACAAAATTCATTTGGTGAATGCATGAATTCTAAAATGTAAGTTGGGAGACAAGTGTAACACGTGATAACAAAAGCAGTGACTTGACACAATTACACTGAATTTAAATATTACAAAATTTAATGTCATTTTATTTTAGAGTCAGCTGCATACAAAAACAGATAATCCAGATACTGCATGGTGTGAGTTTGAGAATACAGTGAAAGCAGGTGTGTGTTTTGTAGGAGAAAACACAGTAATAGAGTCGGTGCTGAGTGCTTACTGTTGCGGTTGGTTTGTAATTTTGTCTGAAGGCTGCCCTGGTGCAGAGGGAGTTCAGGCTGGTCTCATATCCTATTCCGCCACAAGGTAATGCCTCATTAATAATGTTGAATAAATCATGTGTTGTTAACAGTGTCATTAAACACTCATTTAAAGTCTAATTGCTTTGTAATCAATCTCGCAGCCAACACATTAGAGCTCTCCATAAATGTGTAGGTGTTAAGTGCCCATGTATATATTTAGGATGGGCTTAATTGCATACACATAAATAATGACGGCATGTATACAGAGACTGGATAATAAGGCTCATGTTTTAGACACAGGTGACACCACGAGGAGGATGCTTTTGTGTTCTCCTGCTGCCCCTGAGCCAGATCTCTGTCCTCCTCACTTCTCACATCTCTCCACACATTAAGAGTGACCCAGAATGTGGCAAGTTTAAAAGCAGTGGACAACATCTAATAACAAACTTCTTTCTGAATTTCCATCAAAGGCCCATTTTTTAACTCAGTTTGTATCAATACAATGTGGGTAATGAATGAACAATGTTGAGCTTCGTCCATGTGGCCTCTGAGGGGCATCTCTCCCTCTTGCCTGCCCGAGCTGCAGCCACAGGTGGAACAGCTTTCACAGACACTGTTCTCCAGCCAAGGTGATCCATTCTTTGAATGTGTGGGGTTGCAAGGGCAACTGCAAGCTGCAGCTCCAACCACCTCATTCAGGGTGTCCATGCCTCCTTTGTTGTGGGTGTAGTCCTGGATGACGGCTGGGTTTCTCAGCCGTTTTGTGCAGTTGTGTTCAATCACTCACATTACAGATATGAGAATAAAATTTCCCTCTGAGTGGAACCTCAGAGTAGATGTAGCCTCAACTTAGAGCCTCTACACACCCACTAAGATTAGCAGCCCTATGTATGTCTCCATATTTACAGAAGCCTTATACAGAAGTTTTTTCATTGGCTGGAGTGAACATGTAGAATGTTGACATGATGTCCTGAGCATGGGGAACTGCATGTCTTGTTGGATCCTGGGGTCATCCACGTGACATTTTGTGCTGCCCTGGTTGACATGTGGTGACAAAGACCATGTTATTTTGCTTTCCATCGACAAAAATGTCTCTCTGTCTTCAACTTGGGGATTTCTTCTTTATCTGATGGTGATACATCACGCTCTGGGTTGCATCCTTCTCCATCTTGTTCAGATGCCTTAGTGTCTTTGACAGGTTAGCATAGTTTGATCATTTAGTTTATAGAATTAGACATATCTCATATTTAATAGTAAATCACATTCACAATCTTCTCTCTGTGTTCATTATAAGTGTAAATACTGCAAAGAAATGACCTTATACTGTATGTGAGAGAGGTTGTCATGATTTTTATGTGTGTAAATCTCTTAATATGGGTGTTTATAAGAACTAGAAGAGCAATTTAGTGTCTGGAAGTATATCTAATTTATATCCAGCTCATGCTCATTGTGAACACTACACTTACTACACCATACTGAACAGGAAGTCCATTTCTTTTGCTGTGCAGTTTGGTTGCTTGCTGTTGAATGTTGTTGAAATTCAGGTTTGCAATTGCACACTATAACGATTACATATGTGGTGTTTCAATAACCAGTATTTTCACCATTCTTATCTTATTTTTCCACCAGTCCATCCTTTTATATCCACAGTTGTTTTGGAGTGGCTGGTATGAAATTGTTGACAGGAAGGATGCCCCCCCCCCTCCCTAAACAATGAGAGAATACTTCAAGTGGCAGTGTAGAAGAGGCTGGAACAGAAATAGCTTTTTAATAAGGCATGTCTCAATGGTTTAATTTGTGCAGACAGCAAGAAAATGAAGAAAGCAGCTGCAAGTAAGGGGTAATTTCTGCCAAATGAGGGAGACCCTCAGGATCTAGCTCCCACTGGAGTATTTATTTCTTTCTGAGGCCTTTTATAATGATTCATAACTCCCACACTGGCATAAACTGATCATTAACATGAAAATGCTATAGAAGTTAGCGCAGAGAGAAATTCGTTAAGGCCAAATGCACATAAATGCTAAAGGATAATCCCCACATTTTTATAACTTCGCTCTCCTGTGGGAGGAGGTGAAGAATCTAGATAGGTTAGAAACTAACCAACAATTTTTCCAGATTAATTTAGTCAAACTGAAGGTGAGCACACATGGATTCCACATGTACAGTTGGTTAGTAAGTAAACTGAATCAGAAGAAGCATTTGTATAATACAGTACCCAGTCTGTTTTCAGCCCCAGAATGTCAAATACCGTCACTTTGTCACCCCCTTTGTCACCAGCCCTCAATGATGTGGGGGGGACTATGGTGGGATATCCATCCTCCAGCCTACAGTATGTCACAGCCGGTTGTGCATGATAATGGGGATGGAATCCAAATGCAGATGGAAGCAGCAGGATGATTTTCTGTGATTTGTAATGATAAAGAAGGCTTATGGGTGAGTACACTGGGCAGGCAGGTACTGACTCAGGTTAAGGTTCAGGGAGAGATTCAGGTGACAGAGGCTTTGAAGCAAAAGCAGAAGCTGAGGAACCAACATTGTAACTTGGACAAACTGGCAAAGGAACATAAGATCTGGAGCGATATATGTAGTATATAATAATGGTTAATGAGGGAAGTTGACACCGTTGAGCGGGAATGGAAGGGTCACTGAGGGGCAGGTCAGGGAAGTGGAAACAGGTGAGTCGATGGGTTGGGTGGTCAGGTGATGGTGAAAAGAGGGAAAATTCAAAAGCATCTGGTGGCTAGAGGGAGGTAAAAGAAGAGAGCATGAGAAGCAGATTGACAAAGTTGTCAAAAGCTGGCAAGGTGTGATTTGCTTGTGATTTAATATATCAGAATTCCTTTGTGATGTTTAGTCAAGTCATGATCATCATATGTGCTGTTATATAACTGCTTCTATTAGGCTGCTATTCATGTTCTATCTTTTTTGAGCTGCAGATGAAAGTTTGTCTTTAGGCTAAATCTGCCACATTTACATCACGCTGATGTTAGTCATTGTGTGATGAATAAATAAATAATGTAATAATGTAAAGGCTGACAGCTTTCTCCGGTTAACAGTGATGTTTTGACAGCTTTCTGCGTCGTCTTATTGTTTTATTTCCCTTAGTGTAGGCACTACAGCTGCCACCCACCACTGCCTGCCTCTAATTTGCCAGCAAAACCAGAAATATAGAATAGCCTTCAAGCTTTTTAGCAATATTTGCTAACACCTGTTGATCACTCAGTACTTCACATCCTGTTTTGCCAACTTTATGGCCATGAGCGCCGTTCAATCCATAAGCATCGCAGCCGAGTCCCACCCACTTTTTAAAATCATTAGTTTAGACACCTCCACTTTAACCATGTTTTTACCATGTAGAAAACCATTGTGTTGTCTATTCACTCATTATCAATCCCATTCTGCTTGTTTATTGAGAGAATGCCCACATCAATTAAATTCCATTCCACATTTTCACTGCCACTTTGCACCCAGCAAGCATGCTTGGGCTGACCCATGGACATTAGAACATATCCTGCAGATCAAAAAGTGACATAGCAGCACTCAGTAGCATAAGTTATTAATAACTTGCAAAAAATGGAGTTCAACGGCCCATCTGCCTCCTTCTCCTCATCTCTCTCTGTCGCTCTCTCAAACACACACAACATGGAGATTGCCATGATGCTCAGTCCTTGTCTCTGTCCTCAGTCCTGACAATTGTGCTTCTATAATGCAGAAAGTTGGTTTTGATATCAGCTCGGCTTTAGGTGGTTGATTAATGCATATTTTTGCAGTCTTGGCCGTGTGGATCGACTCTCGTAATAGGTGGGTGCTGGCTCACTCATCAACACACACAAATACACCCAGACTGCTATTAACAGTGATTTAAGGCCGGATGTGTAGCTAAGTCAAGGTGGATCGCTACAAAATGTTCAGGAAACTGATTACTTACTGAAATAAAGTCAAAGTTTATGTGATACATAAACTTTGTACAAGAAAAAAATAAATACAACAACTTTGGAATACCCTGAAACTACACTGTACATATATTTAAACTAGGCTATATCAATTAACTCCCTAACCTTTTGCCTTCTTGCCTTGTACTTACATAAAGTTTTTTTTTTAAGTTTTTTTATTGCTACGTTGTATACACAGAGTAATTACAAGCTGTAATCTTACAGTTTAGCATTTGTAATGTGACAGAATCTTTCAGTGCAACTCTGAAATCCATCATCAACGCTGACTGAAAATTCTGTGACATTTGGTGAGAATACATGCAAACAGCCCTGTTTCAAGTAAAAAAACACCACATGCTTCAAGTGGAAATGAAAACAAATTAAAGTTTTTGATGAATTCTTATGAATCATCTTGAAATACTTTTATTTATGCTGCTCAAACTTCAGTATCCATGATACAATAGAGCAGCACATTCTGCAGAAAGCAGCGAGTGCTGAATCAATAAATGGATGTGGTGGCAGAGAACTGCTGCCTGCTAAGCAGCAAACTGCTGCTTTACACTGTGACAAAGCCTGTGACTCAGTGTTCAAACTGATTCACTGTTTTTTCGGCTTGTCCGCAGCTGAACACAGTGATTCATCCTTATCTCTTAAAGCAAACAAACTCATATTCAGTCCTCCGCCAAACTATTTCAATTAGAACACCTAAAAAGGCACAATCTTAGCTCTTTCTGCTTCGTCAGCAGCTGTCAGAGGTGTCTCCATTTCATGCATGGCTGGAGACACTCTTTCATATGTGGCAGCCCATAAAGCACCTGGTATGAGGTAGTCTGGGGGGGGGGGGGGGGGGGGGGGGGCTTCTGCAGTCACATGGCCATCACTCACACATTCAGTAGCAGAAAAGCCGCTTCTGTACACCTACAACTTCAGCAGATCTGTTTCAAACAAGAATACAGACAATTAGGCAAAAAACCCTTCACTGTAACACCTCTGCTGCTAAGCTTGGCTGACTCCCAGCTGAAATGGGCCTCGCAGGCACATAGTGTTTCATTATGGAGCAGTCCCAGTCCTCGGGTTGTCTGCTCGCCCTCTTTCATGGCTCGTCTCTGCAAGGCTGCCTCGATTTTCGCTCAGACCTCACTGGCTGACCTTGAAATCGAAAAACTCAAACAGCCTCTTCTTTTCTCAGCCAAGATTCCCTCTGAGTTTGCTCTGGCTCAATGTAATTACTGTAGCTGGTAGGCGGGCAGGCAGACACAGGGTGGAGCCATATCTGAAAACATATGTGGCTGTCCTTGTAGTTTTTTTTTCCTCATGAGGACAAAATGTCCTCCAAAGGATTAGTAAAAAAGAACAATCTTGTAATATGAGAATATTGTCCCAGAGCTAGGATGACCACTTTAGGGTTTATTTTAGAATTAGTATAAGGGTAGGGTTGAGGTTGGTTTTTGTTGAGTTAGGCTTAGGATAAAGATAGCTATAGTGGCATGATTAGAGTTGTTTGTGTGTCTATGTGTAGTTGGAAAATAAAGCACTTCAATAACCTGTTAACTTATAACCTTGTTTCTTTATTGTTATGCAAAGGAGAGATCACTTGAAGATGAAGCTGATTTTATTTGACAATGTGCACATGTAAGCAGGTTTCTAATCAGCTTTTTACATGTGCATGACAAAGACCTGAGGGAGAGAACATATGGAAGGGGTAAAGTATGTGTCATTATGCATAGTGATGCATGCATTTCAGAATGACACACTTTAACATGTTCATGTCTGACTTCCCTACAGCCTCATATGTCATTGCCTTCTAAATCTATTAGAAAGACAGTTACATAATTATTCATATTAGTGTTTTGTGTTCTACTTCCACTGAAGTTAAGGTTGGGTTAGGTTTAGCCAGGCAGCTAAAGGCATAGATGGATTTTTAAAAGTTTTTTTAAATGAGGTCCATCTATAGTGCATTACACTACAATAGATGGTCAGCACACCCTCGTTTGAGAGAAGCAGACATGATTATAAGCATGGAAGCTAACCAATGTACTTCTGTGGAAAATGTATAAATGTAAATGTCCACGTGAAGGTTCCAGTCATTAGTGTTCAAGTCCAGTTTTGAATGTTTGTAACCCCATTAGCTGCTTTAAGGCAGCTGCTCTTCCTGAGCTCCACACACACAAAACATGTAAATCAAGACATATAACACATGTAAAAAATCTCAATGAGAACATGTTAAGAACAAGTGCAAGTCAAGTAAAAAGAAAGCAGAAACAAAACAACAACAACAAAAAAAACATCACATCTTTCATTCACCTTGCATAGGTGTTCATAGGTGTCTGAATAATTATCCTTGGGTTTATTGTTAATGTGTGTTCATAGTAGTCTTTTAAGATGTGCCTTTCTAAGTGCATCTGTTTAGGTCTAAAAGTCATCAGTTTCATGACTAAAGTCCAAGTCAAATGATTCGAATCTACACTTGTATAAAATACACCTGCTAAAATCTGAATGACTGGAAAAAATTTAATCCAAGTAAACACTGACTTGAATGTTTTGAATGTTTACCTCCACATATAATTGTCAAACATATGATTTCTTGCCTGTACACAGAAGTTTTGGTATTTTTGCAAGCTCAGCTAGCCTGCAGTGCACTGGCAAGAAGACTCCCTAGGTTACACCAGCTATTAATTGGCATTAATTATTAAAAAGTGAACCAGTTAAACAATGTCTTCATTTCCCCTAATTACATTAAGATACACTGCCCTTTTTTTTTAGGAACCTTTCGACACATTTTCTGTTAAATATCACTTCCTATCTGGCATTTTGTTGAAAACTGTGGGATCCATTAAATATAGTCTTCTGTGTTTTTCTTTCAGGCGTCCAACAGACGTCCAGTTCCTGTCACCAGAATGAAACAGCTGCATGATTTATGAGGGAGTGATTTCCAATCTTGGCTCTTAACAACTGTCCAGGCCCCCCCTGATTCATTTATTCATCACACACACACACACACACACACACACACACACACACACACACACACACACACACACACACACACACACACAGTCACTCTCACATCAATTCCTTAATGTGCAACCAGCTCCATAGATAGGTGTAGGAGAGCCAGGCTAAATTGGGTTTATTTATTTCAATTAGCAACACACACCTAAGGTCCAACACATAATGAAATGTCACCAGCAGCAATGAAAATAGGACAGAGCGATGTGAGAAAAACATTGCATCTACACTGACCATATGCTGTACAACCAGCACTGTGAATAATTTAGTGAGGATGCATACAGTGTTTCTGCAGGAACCGCTCAGAGCCGTTTAATGCTCATTTTGCTGGAGGGAGAGGCTGGAATAATTAACTACGGGACACATTTTTAGTATTAAGGAGGGTTAAAGAAGGTAATCTTTTTCAAGATCCTCAGTGTTAATTTGTCTTAAACTTAAAGTAATAATCTTTGACATTCTAATACAAGTCAATCTCTTTTGCTCCATTCTCACTTAGTTTTGCTACTCACTATTGAATGAACAGTGTATCCACTTCATGAAAGCTTTTATATTTACTGTTCTAAACTGCCTCTGTCTGCAGGTCTGTGGCTTAAGAGAGCATACCCTCTATTTCTAGGAGGATCCTACTTTACAGCACATTATTATTATTATAGCATTAAAAAATGCAACAGGGTTGTGAGGTTAAAGCGGAGATGTTGTTGTCTGTGTGATGTGTGGCCTTTTTGTTACATAGTTGTGGGTGTCTGGGCTAAAAAGGGCAACAAAATACCAAGATGCCATTTTGCAGCACAATATCCACTCAGTGAGTAATGCATAACTATTACTATTTATGGTTGATAAAGAAAAAGTCACAATACATACCATGATTATCAACATTTAACCAAAACCACAATCTTTCTATAGTGATCTCAAGCCCACACAGACAATTCCTCCACTTTTTCACCAATCATCCACCCTGACCACCTCCCAGTGACTCTAGTAGGGTCGATCAGTGCAGCACCTCTTTTTATTCATGGCACATCTTTAATCTTTTAAAGTAAATTCTTTGACTGGCACATATGTACTCAGCCATTGACACGGACCCTTTTCTCTATCTGAATATTTTACCTTAATCAGGAAAAAAGCATCTTAATGCAGGTGTTAATGCACACACACCATATTGCAATCTCTCTGAAAGCAGCTTTAATTGCAGGAACAATTTTCTGCAAAATGAGCTCTGCAGTTGTTCAAATGACTACTTGACATTTTAATGTAAGGGTAAATGTTCTGGCTCTGTTGGTCCTTTAACAGTCAGAATCTTTTTCCTGAGTTTTATTTCTTTTCCTCACAGTTTTTCTAAATTTGGTTGGTTGTTTTTGTTGTATCATGTATACTTATACTGTTAGTACAGTTACAGTTAGTAGTTACACCAACAGATCATTTATTTCAAAATATCCCTCATGCTCTCATCTAAAATCAAATTCACATCCACACGAGCCAGTTGTGTCTGACAATGAGTTCATGTTTGGGCTTCACTATAATGTAAAATGTCATGACGTCACATCCGAGCTAACCTCTTTTTCCACTAGCTTCTGTAACTTAGTGCAATCTGTCATCATGTCGTTCGTGTGTCCTTGTTAAAAGTGTGTTCTGAGGTTTACTTTCCACCACATCCACTGCAGCTCTTGCTAATAGAAATTAGAAAACCCATGATGGTTTTGTCAAAATAAAACAACAATTCCTTTGTGAGCACAGGAAAAAGTCCATCTCCCAGTAAAATTACGAATGTCATCATAACCAAAATTCCCAGATTCTGTTCAAAAGTATGATTTCAGCTGTAATATCTGCTGTCTAAAAACTCAGTTCAGTCCTCTCTGTCCTGTAGTTATTACAGACATGTCTGAGCTCGCCAAGACCCCCTGACATGAACTCACCTCTTTTGTTCAGCTGTGACATCTAGGCCACGAAGGTCTGGGGCTTATGGCAAAAGTTGAAAGCTGAAATTTTAAATAAACACTGACATTAGATTGTTTTTTTAAAAGAATTAGTGTTTCTATCTAATTGAGCCGTAACTCATGGTAGAACCTCCAGTGTTGATTATCACATAATATTAATCTGTTCTTCTTGATATGACGGATCAGAATATCCCTGCATAACTGACACTGTCATGATAAATTCTGAAATATTATTAACAAAGATTTTAAAAAAAATATGTTCCATGAGTGATAATAATGATGGAAATCATCTGTTAGAGACACCTGGATTATAGAGGGTTAAAGTTGAGTAATTGGGATCTTGTTGTGTATTTTTTCATCCATCTGCTTTGTTCAGGCTTGAGTTGTGAAAATAGCTGAAGCAGAAAAATACACCTGATGGAGAAGAGCTTAAAGTCACCCTTGAGACATCGATGGCTCTGAATGCCAATTAGCAGTATTTAACAGCAATCTGGCAATCAGCACTTTGGGTGTACACACAAACGTCATTGAAAAGAGTCCTAAAGAGGCTGAATCATCTGTACCCAAACTGTAGATGCATCATCTATTGAAAAGCCCTCTTTATGATTTTCCCATCGAGTTCTTTGTTTAACCGCCATTGAACTGTTATATGGCTCCGGCCTTTCTCCTCCTTCAGAATACAGCTGTATGCAGTACATTGTATGGAGTATAAGGTGATGTCTCTGTGTTATGAACTAAAAGAATAGGCTGTTTGTTATTATATCTGACAGCCAATTGTTGATCTATGCCATCCATGTCTTGTTGCATAAAGACATTACATCAGCCTCAGCATCGCACTTTTTGCACAGAGTTAAGTGGTTATAATCATTTTATGATAACTCTCATTGCGAGCAAAACCTATTCCTATTTGTGAACTGAATCTGTTGGTTTCTGAATCCTAATGAACTTTGCTGCAGTATCAAAGCATGTTTGAGTTCAGTGAGCGAAAGTTTATGTTTTATGAATTAGATTTGCAAGTGCCTTAATGTTTCCCATTGCCTATTTTTCCCTGCTGCCTGTTCTTCACAGACAGGAAAAAGATGAACCAGACAGCAGTGAATAATTTCCTGTAAATCTTGAAATATTTGAAAAGAAGGAGACATACATTCTGGTGCAAAATAATAATTTCTGTTTGAGTCTGTCGTTTAGTTCTGAGGGAACTCAGAAGCTTCACATGTCTGTTTATTTGCTTAAATTTGCTAAATAGTTTTTGGCTCCTCAGCTGTCTTTACAAGACAACAAAAATTGTTGGTTACTCATCTGGGTAAAAAACAGTAGTATGGCAAAAATATTTTTGCTGTGTGGTTGTTACACACAATACATATACTTTTAATATATTCTTTTACCATTTTTCATATTTTGCAGATTGGTTCTTCCATAATTCCACTAATTTTTGACCAGGATCTGTCAAAGTGCATCCCAGACTATGGAGTGTGGCAGCTGTTGCAATGGTCATCTTTCAGATCCAGGATCCATCATGCAGGTAAGAGATTAAAAGGAAATAAAATGCAAAGAGAATGGCAGACAGAGTAGAAATTGGATGGATGAACTTCAGCAGAAAGACAATGACTACAAACTGGTATGAATTGTAAGGGTAGGTGGAACCAGGCATATTACTGTTGAAATATACACAGTGCATTACAGTCAGAGAGGTCAAAGCACTGGCAGAGTGATTTTCTGTGTCACTGAATCTCAAAGATAATGTTTGTGGAATTACATATTACAAAAGTAAAAATACAGAGACTGCACCTTTAGACCCAGAGACATGCTCAGGACAACTTTACTAATACCCCCCAAGCAACAACCTCAGATGTCACAGGGAACGTTGCACAGGATTTCAACCAAGGCCAGGCATCAGAGCCAGAGGTCATAACTATAATCTTTATTACAGGGATCAGATGTTATTCTGATGGATGACCAAATATCAAATATGCAGACGCTTAGTGGCCATATCAGAGATAAGGGGAATGAACAGTATGTTGAAGAAATAAGATACAATCCACATATAAAAATCGAAAGTACAGCAGAGTTCATGAGGATAGAGCGAAGACGAGATGACCAAGGCCAAAGATGTAGTGATGCCGCTTAACACTTCCACTTATGGTGGAAGTGCTGTTGGAGCATCACTCAGTGACCCTGATGGAAAAGAATGGCACTTTGGCTGGAGAGTAATCTAAGCATGAGCTCATCTTTGTAACTCAAAGGGATAACCGCCTTCACTGACCCACATATCACAAACAAAACTGTACACATAAAAAGGAAATAGAAGAAGAAGAAGAAGGCTCCTGTGCCTCTCAGAATTCTGCTTAGTTTGTGCATGAAAAGCAAGTTCAGGAATGACGAGCAGTTGCAACAATTCTTGTGATAGGGTGGACAACTGTCAGGTATTTCTCACCACTTCTTCGTCTTCCAGTTTTGGAATAAGTTCTGTATGGTACTTGTGTCTCAAAAGAGTAGAGGAACATTCTTGAGCATGTTATGGAATCAGATGACCTGATGGATGTGCTGGATGCACATGACTGCCACCACCTTGCCTCTAAAGACGTGAATCATCAGACTAGAGTCACTATTAGGACACAAAACCTAATCCAGACTCATCTTGAAGACTTTGAAATCACTTAAATAGACAACATGAAGTAGGCTGAAAGATCTCAAAATGCAACACATCATGCCCCGATCTAAAGCAATTCAAGAACAGACAAGAAACAAAGTTATTGACATCTATCAGTCTGGAAAGGGTTACAAAGCCATTTCTAAGGCTTTGGGACTCCAGCGAACAACAGTGAGAGCCATTATCCCCGAATGGAGAAAACATGGAGCAGTGGTGAACCTTCCCAGGACTACCGGCCTACCAAAATTACTCCAAGAGTGCATCAACGTCTCATGCAGGAGGTCACAAAAGAACCCCAAACAACATCTAAAGCACTGCAGGCCTCACTTGCCTCAGTTAAGGTCAGTGTCCATGATTCAACAATAAGAAAGAGACGGGGCAAAAATGGCCTCCATGGGAGAGTTCCAAGGTGAAAACCACTGCTGACCAAAAAGAACACAAAGGCACATCTCACACTTGCTAAAAAACATCTTGATGATCCCCCACACTTTTGGGAAAATATTCTGTGGACTGACGAGACAAAAGTGGAACTTTTTGGAAGGTGTGCGTCCCGTTACATCTGACGTAAAACTAACACAGCATTTCGGAGAAAGAACATCATACCGACAGTCAAACATGGTGGTGGTAGTGTGATGGTCTGGGGCTGCTTTGCTGCTTCAGGACCTGGACAACTTGCCGTAATTGATGGAACCATGAATTCTGCTCTCTACCAGAAAATCCTGAAGGAGAATGTCCGGCCATCAGTTCGTGACCTTAAGCTCAAGCGCACTTGGGTTATGCAGCAGGACAATGATCCGAAGCACACCAGCAAGTCCACCTCTGAATAGCTCAAAAAAAACAAAGTGAAGGTTTTGGAGTGACCTAGTCAAAGTCCGGACTTAAATCCAATTGAGATGCTGTGGCATGACCTTAAACAGGCCGTTCATGCTCGAAAACCCTCCAGTGTGGCTGAATTAAGACAATTCTGCAAAGAAGAGTGGGCCAAAATTCCCCCACAGCAATGTGAAAGACTCATCGCCAGTTATTGCAAACGCTTGGTTGCAGTTGTTGCCGCCAAGGGTGGCACAATCAGTTATTAGGTTTAGGGGGCAATTACTTTTTCACCTAGGGCCAGGTTGGTTTGGATAGCTTTTGTCCCTTAATAAATTAAATCATCATTTAAAAACTGCTTACTGCTAACTTACTTTTTATTTTCATCTAAGTGCAGTTTTGCACTCACCTTTATTTCAAATTCCATTTCAAATTTCATTAAAAATAAAAGTACTTTTACTTGAGTGAAAAGCACTTCAAATTAAATGTATTGTAATAATCATAACATAGCAACATCATCAGGGTGATTTTGACTACAGACCTGCAGCAAAATTATATGTTTCTATCACGAATAAAGGTGGGAGGGGGGGTGATTTCATATACACAAATGAAGCCTGAAAGGGTTAATAAAGAACCATTGACACTTTTATCTCCAACATGCTCCATTAATTAACTCTGGTAGGAAAATGTCTTTGAGGAATTATAACATCTCAAGGACATATATTCATTTTGACATTACTGACTAGAGCTGGTTACAAAATCATCTCCAGTAACCATTCTATCAAATGTGGTGAGAGGGAAAGGGATCTCTGCAATGCACTGTCTGATGGGCCATAAAAACAGGCTCACGGGAAGTCTTAATGACTTGGAAAGGTCACAACCTTTTGATTCAGACACATAACAGGCAGCGGGAGGAGGAGTGAGAGGAGAGGCTGGGTAGCAGCGCAGTAGGGGGGCCAAATTGGTGGCAAGACACATGAATAAAGATGGAGCACCATCATCTGTTGGCTGGTGTAGTATTGGAAGAAAGTGAATAGAAATGCCAGCGGTGCACTGACATTACACAGCATGATGCATTTAAATTGAATACTATCTCATAGAGGGTAGACATGGTAGAGAAGATTAAGAAGGTATAAAGCAGAGAGAAGCTGAGACATAAAATGCACACAGCTCTATCATACGTGCCGGCACTAAAGTGGCAATTGAACCATCCGGGTTGATGAATTGCCTCAGAGGGATACAGCTGAGACATTTTCTTAGAGAAGTTTTTAAGGAGTTTTGGAGCATCATTTCCTCAGAGTTAAGAAATTCATGAGATTCCACGCGAGTCTTTTCCGAAACGACATGTGCCAGAGTGAGCTGTGCTGGATTCAATTAAAGAAGTACATCTGGAGCAGCTCTCTGGGGCGTTTTCTACTCAGTGTTCCAAAAGAGAGATACACGAGGTTCTTTAGTAGTGCTTCCCACACTCGCTGACCAAATCAAACCAGCCCAAATGTTGATCCCTCTGAGGCTGTGCAATCTGGAATTTAACAGACTTATTGTGGGCTTGAGATGTTTTTTTGCCCTTGTTGTGACACATCTGGGAGTACATGATGATACATGATGCACATTGTACATCTTATTTTGGTTGTTAATAAATGCACACATAATGCTCAGAAAGACTCCAGAACGATGCGAGACAAACCTGTTGAGATCAAAACTCCAGCAACACTTGCAACATGCAAAATAACTTTATTGTCAGGCCTGATCAGCATTAAGATGCACAATCCCTGTTTTAGATTTACTGTTTCTCATTTGGTGGACTGCTCCAGGAATCATCTGACTGTCTTTGCCTTGCATATAGCAGCTGCCAGGCAACTTCCTTGCAGGCCTCCTTGCAATGGTGTCTTGGGTCTGCTGCCACCACTAGGTACAACACTGGGATCTACTGGGGCCTACTGCCACTATATGGGGGGCCAGGAGAGCCACTGAGGAGAGCCCCCAGGGCAGGGACAGGGCTGTGAGTCCACCCCGCCAGAGTCCCAGAGGCTAATAAGGCCAGGCAGAGGTGCCCCATTCTTGAGTGGGATAATCACTGCTGTGTGTTAATGCTCAACAAGGGCTCAGCGTGGTTGCACCAACACCGCTGCTCTGTGTGAAAGATGCTGCAGGGCAAACAGCTACATGACCTGATTTTCTCGCTCTAAACTTACGGAATACTAAATTGGCAGAGGCATGCGAAGACAGATGACAGGCTTGCCAAAGTCGAGCTGGTGTTTTCTGCAAGGAGGCAGTAACAGAAGAGAGAGGCATCACACTGGCTGTGAAATAACATGGATGAAATACTGTATGATGGATTACTGCAAAGTACACCCAGTCATTTGCAGTCCCTTGCTTCTACTTTCATGTAATTGGTAAGTGAACCACATAGCTGTCTGTCAATATGAATTATTGCTATTTATTGCCCCTGTTTGCTCAGTATAAGCAACAATATAGTAATAACTTGGTGTTACTTTCTCTCCGTGATCTTACTTGAGAGCGTCAGAAGTCTTTCGGGGACGGGAGCTTCACAGTATGAAGAGTGGAAGTTTTCGGAGCTTGTAAGATGGAAGTCACATCACATTTGTATTTGACAAGTCTCTATCTATCTGATCTATAGGTAAAACAACATCTAGGCTGAACGGGAGCATGGCTGGATGGGAAGCAGCGGCAGCAGGATTAATGGGAAGGTGGTGCATTACATTTTGGTGGCAGACACAATAAATCTGTACATCAAGGCCTACACCGTATACTGCCTGTAGCCCACAGTCTTACACACCTATATCAAAATAAAATAAATTAATAGGTAACATCTCTACCTTGAGCTAACACTTCTTTCTTTCACAATGAGGATATTAGTAAGTAATGGGTAGCATTTATTAGAATTTACTAAACACTGCTAAGCATCTGCACAGACCATCTCAAATGTCGTATCCAGTCCAAATCAATGAAGCAACAGCAGCACACAGTGAGCCAAAAAAAAAAACAATTCAGTGCACAAGATAGAAGTGACATCTTGTCACTGCCACAGCCAGTCCCAGGATGAATACCATGAACTTGTAAACAATTGTATTTTTTTATTTGTAAGGAACTTTACCTAGCTACCTTTATAGATTCTATTCTTTTCTATTCTTATTCTTTTTTAACCATATCTGAATATCCATGATTGCATTTACATCACGTTTTCAGCTTTTATCTGCTGAAGCTGCTGATTTCCCTCTTTGCCAACGCTGTCATCCTCACACTCATGCACCTGCTACAACCTTACATAGTTCTGGGCAGTAGGTCCCTATTGGCTGATTCCGAGCTCCAAACATTTTCAAAATGAACTTTGAGTTTCTGTTTCTAAAATAAAGAATAAAACTTTACTGTTGAATTCTAATGGGATAGATTTTGGGTGACATCGTCTTTTGAAGTATTTAGTTTCTATGACAACGTAGCCTGAAGAAGGGACTAAAATTTGTATCTGAGTGGCAGCTGTCAGCTTTCACTTTATTTCTTCTGTCCTAAGGGGAAATACAACATTTTGAGCTTGGTGCTTTGTTGTGGGGAGTGATGAGGTCAGAGCCTCTACACTAAACATCAACTCTGAACATATTCTACTGTCACACACCAGTCCATCGTGTGTGAGCTGGCAGACTGAAATGCGTTTGTTATGACTTTATGTCAGGATCAGATGACTTGGAAGAAAGCTGTTGTGTGAGGGTTCATATGTGATGTAATGTGGTGATCTAAAGGCTGCAGCCTCTGGTCACATGATAAAAGCAATAAAAAAAAAACTGCCTAGAGCTCGCTGGCTTTTATTGCCTTCAGCCCCTCACTCTGCTGCATCTCTTAGCTCTGTATGTGTGTGTGGGTGTACTCGTGTTCTTTTATGAGTGCAGGTACTCTCCACTGTACCAGTCCGGTCTCTGTGCTCTCACATATATATATTACTGCTGTAATTTTCTTTTCTGATATGGCATTCAGCCGTTGGACAGTTAGGGGAAACATGAAATTACGTTTTGCAGGAGCAGTATGTTGTTATTCCATGAGCTGTACAGGAATGAGATTTCAGCAGCTCATTTAATATGTTACAAAATGTTACACATTAGAGTCAATTAGCAAAATCATGGAGAGAAATGTCAGATTTATGATTCTTTTGTAAATATTCAGTTGATAACATGCTCGCAACAAGCCCACAGACCTGCTCACTCCACTACCGGTGCCGTAGTCCAGATGACTACATTAGTAGGGGCTGCACTCCTAGGTTTTTGTTCAGCATTTGATTTAATTGACCCTGAAATGCTGTGAGCCAAATGATGTTATGGTCTCTCAACATCTGCACTGTCTTGGATTAAAGGTTATTTATTTAATTGGACTCAATTACAATGGCTGCTTTTCCAATTCCCGCAAATGTTGGGGCGGCACAAGTGAGCCACAAGTGAGCTGCCTTTGGCTTCTTCTCTGTTCTGTTTATGCAAATGATTTTCAGTTTAGCTTGGATCAAGGATCCAAGGTTTTAGTACTCTGCAGACACCAGTGAGGATAAAACTGAAATCTTCAATGAGAGGCTGGAATGGGTGAATGATCACATATGAAAAAAACATCTAGTACTGAATGTATCCAAATGCAAACTAATGTTTTTGCTATCCAGAGCCAGACAAATCTATAATCTGCATTAAAGTTAAAGAAATATATAATACATACATAATACTGTTAAAAACTGTTGAAAATGGGGAGAGGCATCAGCAGGAGGTGTTCTCTCTATGTCCCTCCAGATGTTATCAACATGGTTATATAATCACGAGTTCCAGCCCACCTTGAATGCCCTGTTGTTTGGTCAGCAGCCAGAAAGAAGGATGTCCAAAAGTTACAGTTAGTCCAAGACAGAACTGCTCCACTATCTCTGCACTGACCATATCACAAAATACATGCAAAATTATTTTGGCTGCCTATGAAAACCAGATTTCATTCAAATATCCTGTTATTTATCATAAAAGCAAATTATCTGAAAGATACAGTCCTATATAGACCTTCCTTTTAGCAACCTACACAGCAAATACATTTTCTATCCAGAAACTTAAAACATTAGTTCATAAAATGTAATGTTAACATCTAACTTCCATTTGTTTTTGGATTATTTACCAGTTTCCTCCTTCTTTTGACCTGACCATGTCACTAATTCTTTATTTTAATCTTTATTTTATATTCTTCTCTGAAATAACTGTGAACATATTGTTCCATGTATATTTGTGTGTACTAACAGACTCCAGAAGGACTAACAACCACATCAATGGAAGCTAATAATGGTGATTCTTTAAACAATGCACAACGAACATTAGTCACACATGCATATTGTATTGTAAAGTGGAATGACCTGTTGTGAGTGACTTAACACATTAAAAGAATATTGAGTCTTTATGAAATATTGATGGGATTATTCTTCTCAGGAGGCTTAATATTAAACATATACAGATGGAGCAGGTAGTATGATACATATTTACGCAGTTTTAACCTGTTTGTCTAAGTGCTCGTGTTTGTTTCTCGAGTTTACCTGTTTTTAGAAATGATGGCACGATGTGCAAAAATGGAAAAAGTTGGAAAAAGTTTTCCTAAGTCGACGGTCCCGCCTTGTGAATCATCCTTTCCCTCTCACATCCAAGCTACAACTGGGGCTGTGAGGCAAAAGCAGTGAAGCTGAATAGCAAAGATGTGATATTTTTCTAATGTAGAAAAAAAAACTGACATGCAGTCAGACCTGAGGGTGGAAGTAAACTGAAGGTGAAAGTAAAAGCGATAGAGTGTGAGTGTGAGTGTGAGTGAGTGTGTGTGTGTGTGTGTGTGTGTGTGTGTGTGTGTGTGTGTGTGCGCAAGTGAGTGAGTGAGTGAGAGAGGGGGAGAAAGAAAGAGAGGAGACCAAATCCTTATGATGTCAGGACTCGACACAGAGTACAAAAAGTCTTTTAGGAGAGGAGGGGAAATAATCTCCTCCTCTGTTGAGGATTTTTCTATTTTTATATTCTCCTTATAGTGCAGGGCCTGAGTTCATTATTTGACATCAGCTCTGTTGTATGTGAGTAATTCGTGGTTTCAAGAGTTAGAATTAGACAGGGAGGTTACATTCCAACGGTGGCGCCCACACATTGGGCAATAGCATCACATATCAAAGTGTGCAAGATGACGCCAATTAAAAGCCCTGGTTGCAAATGTAAATAGAAAAAAATGCAAGGAGGAATGTCAACACATGTTTTCCATCTGACTGTTGCTATGTGTTTCTTTATTTTTAATTTCATCCTTTTTTTCAAAAATTGCAATTACTATGGTATCATACCATAGATTTATACTCTCCAGTGTGGTATCTATGTATGCTCGCTACAATGATTATGTATATTATATTCATATAATCATCATATACTTATTTGATGTTATGTATTTCTGATTGGTTTGTTTGTATATGTGAGTCATAGAAGCAGTTGCATTGTGATTGTGGTTCCCAATTTGCATCAGAATTGTGCTTGCATCTGGTCTTTAGCTCTAAACAGTTAGAGATTAATGACCAAATACTTCACCACTTTTATTTCGAAATTCTCACCCCAAACTTGTGTGTAAGGGCCTTTAAAAAAAACACACAGCCTTTCTGGACCCTCAGAGAGGCATTATCCAATCATAAAGAATAGTCTTCCCTCATTGTCTTCTAGTGTAAAGTTTGCAAAAAGTTTCCTGAATCCTGCTGGTTTGGGTCAGATGACCACAGCTTGTCCTGTTGTGTCAGTCACCAAGTGAAACCCAGACAGACTTGCTCAATACCCAGAGAGAGCAGTTTCACTGTCACATGTACAATCCTGCCATAGATAGCTTCTCACAGTCTGGACCATCACTCATTATTATGTAGGGTCATTGTGTTTGAGTGATGCTAAGTGCGATTGAATGTCTCCACAATAAGCATGTCATGTCATTGCCATACTAACTAGTTGTGACTGTCGGTCAACATCTCGTCATCTTGATACTAACGTAAGCTCCAACACTCAGTTTTCAGGGATCAGTGTACAATGGTTTTGTTACATTTTGCTCAACTTATCCAGTTAGCATTGTGCCAGCATGGTCCTAACCCTCTGACCTGATGTAAAATTCATATAACGAACAGAAGTTTGAGTTCCCCTGACATATGACCATGACCTACCTTGACCACTATGTAGCCCAAAAGCAAATCGGGGGCTTGATTCTATCTGCACACTGAATCCTTGCTGCTACACCACTGCCTGCTTCCCTGCAATCTATGCAATCTATGAGAACTCAGACTGCTCCCTGCCTGACACAGGCGAAACTACCATATTGCTTACTTCCAGTTCTCAAGTCCTTTCCTCTGTGCACAGACTACACAAAACAAGAGGCTGGTAACAGTCTAATTGACAGTTCTGAGTTCAGCTGGGACTTGTTACTGTGTAATTTGGGGTTTGTCAAATTATGTAGCTGGTGAGTGGGCTTGAACGGCAACAGGAACACAAGACTAGCAAAAATACTTCACATGTAAAGGGTAAGAAAATCACTGAAAACCACAAGAGCCCGCAATGTGTGTTTCCAGCTTAATTAGCAGAGCATCTTTGTTTAACAGTTTTCTTTGTTTAGCAGCTTTCAATCTGTCTTTGAGTGCATAGAGTAAAATCCAATTATCCCCAAGCTGCCTCAGAAGAGATGTAATGATAATCTTGTTAATGTCATGTTGCAATCACCTGGTCACTTAGTGCCTGCTAAATGAGAAAAACAGATGTTTCCAGTGGTGTCTGGTGGCTTTTCAGGAAAAAGAATACAAGTCAGCACTTCTTATTTTAATCAAAGAGCCAAATGTTTGGCACTGGCAGTTTTTTTAGAAAATGAATCCCCTTCCATCTCTGTAGAAGCCAGAGGGGTTAGTACACAACTGTGTTTATTTGTAAAACACCTTTCCACCGAAGACAGGACGCTCTGGGGGCTTTGCATCTTGAAACTATCCAGAACTTTGAGGACGTTCATAAAACATCTTTTGATCATGAAAGTGCTGCCGTTCAAAGTCCGCTATATAAGCTAAGGAGGATGCTGAACTCTCATGGTCACATAGCAGCATCACGAAGAGGACGTTTGGGATGTAAACACAATGTTCCCATGTGGTTCCCTGTTTGCATACAGTATGGGCTTTGCAGTTTCAGTCTACCACAGCAAAATGTATGCTCCTCCATACACCAATAATATTATTTATAATATCTAAAATACTGACAATGTCATGCAGTACGCTTTAATATTTTATGGTGCGAATGTAATAATGTTATCAAGAAACATTTTAAGAAGGTTGTGAACAAACAGTTTGGAATGTTTTTAAAGAATGTCAACCCACTTTTTAAGAAAGTTCCAATTCCAGTTGGGATGTTCTAGTCATGATTTCTCCTTCTTGGTCAGGCACATGGAGATGGACTGAGGGGGAAGTAGGTGAATGTGTATTTATTGATTTTGTTTTTAGTGTTAATGTGTTAATTTAATGTATTTTTAGGGACAAGTACAAAGGATGGAGCAATTCCACATACACAATATGTTATTTTTAACCCAGCACTGGTTTCTAAAGAGACCTTAATAGAAACAAAAACAATTCCATAGGAAAATACATATAAACCACACAAAGCAAAACATTATTTAATAAAAGAATACTGAAAGAATGAAATAACCTGTTCTGTTAGTTAGTAGCTCGTAAGCAGTTCCACACATTCATAACCCTGAGTTACTGAGAGCTTTCATCTAGTCACTGGGTACCTGAAACTCATATTAGGAATTTGAAAATATATGAACAAAACATAAGACATGTGATCTATGTAATTATCTAATGAAATAATCTGAAATTTGAAAAAAAAACAAAACAAAACACAGGACTTGTAGGAATGATCATTAGTGTCATTTACACATAAAAGTTAAATTACTTCACTGAAAAAGGTTTCATGTTTCCACATCACACTGTTGTAAGTTGCAATCTAAAACATTATTGGCCCCAAAGTGGTGCTAGAGGAGCTATTTAAAATGCAGTCAAAGGGTTCAGACAGATCCGATTAAGACGCAGAATCAAAAACAAAAACAGTAAAAGTGATCACATTGACCTAGAGTACTACTTTTAGGATCCTTTAGAAGTGACCTAAATTCATCAGCAGTAATCAGCTCTGACAATTTCAGTTTCCTCTGTGCAGTGTTCCAGGAGGAGGGGGGCGATCGACGTCCGTCACATAATGAGAACGCAGGCCGCATATGAGCCGAGGAAGCAGTCGAAGGAGAGATTTATGAATCAAATGTACAACTACAGTGCAGCTACAGTGGTGTGAAAGATAGTCAGTAATGCAGTATGTGAGTAGCAGACAGTATCCACAATCTTGACTCTGGGCAGGTGCATTCATAAAGAGCAAATCATTGTAATGTAATACGAGTAAAAAAAAAAAGGTTGGCAATATCAGATTTTCTTGCCAGGGCTAAGAAACAGGATTCATTTCTAAAGTAGAAATTGAATTGAAACTTCAGCTTGGAAACAAGGTTTTCACAGTACGACTGGGATGACAAGTTTTGATCTATAGCATGTCTGTTCCTAAATACTAAGCCGAGACCATTTAACTTCTTGGGTTATGGAGCTTAGGTGGTAGCTCTGCCAATTTGAAAATAGTATGATATTGTGTATCTCTACATTTAACTTGTGTCCATCAAAGGCAGACTGCGGGGATTCATGCGTTCGTGCTTCTTTTGTGCTCCTGATGGGGATCAGCAAAAGGTATCAGGATCTCTACGCTACATTTGATAGATTATTGATATAGCCTTGACTTTTGATACCTTGGTACTGTGACAGCATCACATTACAATCCACACGTGCATCCATCCACACACCTGCTTCTGCACGGGGTCACAGGGGGCTGGTGGCTACAGGAGAATAAGAGGTAGGGTACACGGTGGACAGGTCACCAAGAACTGAACCACAGTTGCAATGATGTTACTATATATATATTTTTTTATATATATATATATCGAACCCTGAACCTTTCTGTCTTTGCACTTTCTCCCCCTGCTTGCGTGAGCATGAATGGTCGTCTGCCGGCCCTGTGATTGACTGGCGACCAGTCCACGACCCCTAATGATCTAACCTATCAACAAATTAAGAGAAAAACAGGCAATTCCATTATATACACACAATGAAATATATTGATTTAGTAGGATTTTCCTGTGACAGATGTTGTAAGTGTAAGTATAGTTAGTCTTAAGTTTATGTAAATAAATAACTAGTTAATAATCTTGTGTTCTGTGTGTTTGCTTTGTAAAATGGTGCCCAGGGTATTATTCTGCATGAATCCCTTATGTGACTGGTGATCAATCATAAAGTGAGTGTAACAGAGGGTTTGAACCTTTTAGCTACAGGTTTCCTACATTTCAGAGGTGGGTGGGTTAGCCAGTCAAACCTTTGGCCTCCTGCACAGAACACACAGTCAAACTGTGTGGTGTGTGTGCAGGAGAGTTTACTTTAATAACCCATGTGTGTGCACAGCTTGCTTTCCAAAGTTAGAAGTCTCTCCCACCAGTCACTGCAGATATGATGAACATCAGCCTGCTTTGTCTTACTGACCAGGATCTACTTTGGTAGAAACATTTAATATTTTACTACTTTTTCTAAAATATTCTGGCATGAAACTGGACAGTAGTCTGTGAGCTGTATTAAAGACACATAAATTATGAAGCACACATTTACAACAGAAATGCTGTCAGAAGAGTGTTTAAAGGCGGGTGTTTTCAGTGACTGATTGATGAGACGTCCGCTCAGGTTAAAAGCTGCTTGTGTGATGTCACAAAACCTTGTTTGACCAATAACAATAATAACAGGGTAAGTTGTCCTGCCCTAATGGTTGGAACACCACTAATCAGGCCCAGTCTGCACACACCCACGCAGTCCTGAGAGGAGTTCGCTTCAGGTAACAAGTGGAAACAAGTGTGGGTGGATTTATGGGTGAAGACAGTTAATGTTCATCAATATAGCTACTGGTTGAGGCGTACATATCTCTGAAGCAGAAATGAAACCTCAAATCAAGTAGTGAATATAAATGAAACCTCTACAGTCAAATATACATCACCACTAGTGAATGTTTGCCATTATTTCAGTGCTAAATTTAAAAGAAAATATCAAAGGAACAACTGGCATATAAACCTCCTTCATTCTCTCTGATAATAAAATAAGGTACTTATAAATGAAACCTGTAACTTTTGGTCATCAGCTTTTTTCTCTCATTAAATTACAACTTTATTTTATTTATTTTTTTGTGCACAATTGCCCCCCACCCTCCCCTCCCCTCCACCAGCTCCACAATCCTTTGACGTAGCTCAGATTCTGTCCACCTACTCACACCCCACCCCAACTATATTATGCCCCCCACTGTCTAACAATTGGTTTGAAAGGTCATACGATTATGGCAGACAAGCTAATACTTGTCTAAATATTAATTTGATGCACGAGGCAGGACCAGGGATGATTCAGGAGCAGCATATTCGATTTGGTTTTAATTATTTTGACTGAGCTGCACATTACTAAGCCGAAATGCTCACTGTGTTGGAAACCCTGCAGAGGAGTCACAGCGGACATTAAATAATTGGCAAGGGAACTAGAAAGGATTTTAAATGCACATTATATAGGATAATAAGATTCATATAAACACTTTATTCCCAGGCTCATTTTTGCAACTATATTAAGCAGGCAGTAGGAGGTAATACTACTGTGTAATCATGTGTGAGTCACATTCCTCCAGGTCAGCTTTCATTCTTGTACTTACTTTAATTGATGCTTTCAAACGAGTGTTTGGATTGAGTAGCTTGGGAAAAATATTTATCAGATAGATACAATAGTTATTTCAATGTGCAAGATGCATATTAAATCTACATTTAGGTGCATATTCTCAAAGGTGTGGATTTGAGGCAGACTTGATTTGACAAATCGAATCATAAAAGACTTAGACAATAACAATTGCCCCACATAATAACTAGGTAAGGTCTCCATAGGAGTATCAGATCAGACTTGGTATCGGCAGATATTAAAGGACTTGATTGGGACATTGTTGACCAAATACAAAATATGGCAGAATGTTAACTAGTGCTGCTACTATGAAGTATAATAACATGACTCATATCAAAATTCCAGCATTTGTTGCGCCTAAATCAAGCAATCCAGCTGAATTTGTTAAGTAGGCATATGCCTATGTATGTGCATATTTTAATCAGATATATAAACACTTACCTGCTTTAAAGACGGCAATCATTGTAATGTCCACTGTCAGTATGACCCTTTTGTTCCATGTATGTTTGAGGAGAAATTCCAAAATTGAAGGGGAAAAGGTGTCTCTGGCACATTAGAGGTCACCTGCAGTTCTACTACTCTGCCAAAATCACTTCACAGCTCAGAGCTGGGGGGTTTCTGGGGGCTTGAGTTTCCACACAGAACAACAAAACAACACAATGAACAAAAGAAAATCCAACAAGCACTGGACACAATAACAGAAGTCTCTTACAACATTCCCCTTTTGGGTCCAAAGTCATAAAAATCAGTGGCAACCAGTTTATTATCCGATACATATTTCTGTTAAATGGAATTACAGTTCTCCATTAAAAAGAAAATAAACAATAAAGTCTCTGAAAAAAGTTTCATATTTTATAAGGAAAACTTGAAATCAAAATCAATAAATAATTATTAAATCAATATTTTGTGTCAAGTTATTGATTTATTTAGTGATTAGCTGTGAAATAAGTCCACATTCTCAACTCAACTTTCTTTTTGTAAATAAGAAATAAATAACACTAAATAAAACACAAATTAAAACATAAAATACAAAACTAGATTAAAAAATGAAGCAGTTACAACAACACCATCAGTTCACAGGATTTAAAAGAGGACTAACATTGTAATACATTTTGAATGCATAGTCACCAGGCATTTCCTTTAGGATTCCTAGAAGTGAGGAGTGTCACTTCCTTTTTAACCTATACGGTTTATTCAACCCCTTTTTGCTCAGAATGAATAGTCGTATGTGGTGATGTTGTATTTGTTAATGAAGTAATAATATCTTTACTTTGTTATCCTCAGCAGGACGGAGTTAAGAACACTGGAAAATATGTTTTGTTGAGTTGAATCCTTGTCTGTCTTGGACCTCTGCAGTACATACCCCCATAAATGAGGTGTTTTGTCCTGTTCAGTAACTGGGCAGCCGTTGAGGCACACAAGGTCGCACACACAAATACACACAGATAGAACACAGCAGGGCAGAGAGGAGGTTCCAGTCTTGTCCTTGCTTTTTGTCTCAGGTGGATTGTTTTGGCTGAAAAACACTGCGTTCTCATGTTTAAATGCAACATATATTTTACTGTAAATGACCTTCCACTCACCCGGAGCTCCACAGCAACTCTGCAGCGCGGCCATCAGTCACTCGGGGAATGTTTCCTTTGTAATCGCAGAAAACTGTGTGCCAGTACGGGTTTGGAAATTTGTTTCTGTTTTGTTGCAGTTGTATCGCTGTGCCTGCATTGTACCAGAAGTATTCAAGCTCAAAAACTGCTGTCATTCTCCATAGCTGACATATTCAGTCTTTGTTATATGACAAGCTGAAACAACAAGCAGTAAGAATGATTTATAGTTTGTGATTGTCAATTCATGATCACGCTGTGCATTGATTCACTTAGAAAAAAAAATGGATTAATGGTTCAGAGTTCAGCTGTTTTCAAAATCGCACTTAATGTAATAGCTGACATAACAACAGCCCATTTGATGAGCTTTTATGGGGCCTGGCTCCCCTGATGGCTTTATTATCCTTATTTTCCTGTTTTTACTTTGCTTCTTAAATAGGCCTGTATTGTGGTGGTAAAATATTTCCATCTATCAGATTAGACGTCGCTCCACACGGGTCTTAAATTGCAGGATGAGCAAGTTTACTGAAAAACAATAAGTAACTGCTGCTGTAATTTTTGTGGGGTGAGGCTGACAAATTACCCACTTCTGTGCTCCACATGGGATTAAAACCACCGACCAGTGCAGAAGCTTTATATTTGTTAAATCTATAGTGAATTTATGTTGAACTAACCACTCCGTTATACATGTTTGCTATTTAAATTACTTACATTTTATAATATATTAATGGAAGCAGTACACACCAGGTTACCATTTACTTGGCTCAATTTTGCCAGTGTTAAAAAAGGGCAAAATGGGAAATGCCTTATGGGACCACCCAAATTGGGAAATAGCTAGAAGCAAACCACAAAAATAATCTGCAAAATCTATTTTGACACGCAGCAGTTTGAATAACTTCCAGTGTTCCTAATCATACCGAGTTTAATATTTCCTACATTTCTGAATTACTACTGCTGCAGTTAGTGATTAGAGATTTCTTATTTTTTCAAATTTCCTAATTATACAAATAAAAATGATGCTTTCAAAGAAAAAATTGGATAGAGAAATTATTTTTCTCAATCTGAAACTCGCCGTCCTTGGTTTTCTGTGAAGAAGACATTTTCACATTTCATTTTTCTGTTACATTTCAAGTACCAAGTCCCGCACTCAGTACCCTCTATAGTTTGTTTTAATAGAACCAATGTTATTCCACATTCTAAACATTCAGTATATTGAAGAGCAGAGAGAAGCCCATCAGGAAGCAGCCCCAAGACCAGCCTGCAGGAGGAGAAACATGGCTGACAAAAAAAATTGTGAAATTGTCAAGTCTGTTACCCAAAGGAAAGTACAGCATCATCATGGAGGAAAACCAGGGCAGACGTGGTTGGTGGTTACTTCTTTATTCTTCTTTTGAGTGGGAAAAAAGAAGAGATGAATGACGCAAACCCATTTGTTTGTATCGTGGCTGATGTGTTTACATAGGATGGCGAATCTTCACAATCCCTGTGGGATGCAGAAAGTGGAGGAGAATTTTTCAGGGCAACAATGTCTCTGGCAAACTGGATTATCTGATAGATAATCCATCTCAACATGGAGCCCTTTTGTCATCTGAAGGGCGCTGAGAGGAACAAAGGCAGATAAAGCAGAAGTGGATTAAGGGTCTCATCCTTTTTGCGTCGTCATTCCAGTCAGTTCCTGCTCTGCAGCCTTGTGACTAGACTGGTATCTGCCAGGTGTTGCAGGAACAGAGGTACGGTTTGCCCCCTCCTTTCTACCCAGCTTGCAGTAATTGTGTTTAGGCCTGTGGGTGTGACTGCTCTGCAGCAGATTGCAGGCCTCTCTGGCCTACCCTGCTGCTCGTAGCAACAGCATCAAAAAGGTCGGGATTGACAGTCAGGAGAAAAAAGTAGAATGGGCTGTCAGAGAAACAGCAACATAACGAAACTGGAGAGGGCTGAAAACACACTTTCAGGAGGATGTGGTTTTCTGATAATTTCCTTTTGGCAGCTGAATAGTTCTGTCAGTCAAACTAAAATGCAGAGTTGATGATCTATCACTGAAGATTGTTGCCTCTCCTCTCTCTTACTTTGACAGATCCCACATTCAGCCCTTCTCAGTGTCTCTGTGTGGCGTGTCCCACTTTATGTGTCAGTGTTTAGGCTGTCAGCAGCATTCAGCTGGCCAAATGTGGATGCAGCTGGCCCAGATAATGACAAGTTTAACCCAAAATGTATCTTATTTAAAGATATAGACGCCGTCCTGATTTGGATCAAAGATGACGATGATAGCTGGAAAATGCAACATTTTCTGGTCTAGTTAAAAGATGGTGCTTGATTGCATTTCAGAAAGCCTGAAAGAGCCTACAGCACAACTAAGATAGAAATCTCTGCAAGGACTGGCAACCTTTTCTATGATGGTTGTCAATTCACTAAGACAGTCTGCCAGTACACCCGATTCAAACAATCAACTTGTCATCAAGCTCTGCTGTGGCCTGATAACGACCCATTCTTTTGAATCAGGTGTGTCGGAGAAGGGAAACATCTAAAACATGCAGGGCAGTGGGCCCCCAGGAACAGGTCTGGGAAACACTGTGGTAAAGTTTGCCAGTGATGTTTATTGTAATGCAATGCAAGATTTAGATATTATTGTTGGTAACTGGACCAATAACAGAGTTGCAGGCTGTTGTCATGGTCACGGCCTTCTTTTCCTGTGTTCCTCACTCTCTTTGTGCTCCTGTCCTGGCTCCTGCTCAACATGTGCACACTTGCCATCAATCAGCTCAGTCAACTCTCCCAGCCTCACACACCTGCCCTGCATCGGCTTGTCACCTCTCCGGCTATTCTCCCGCTCTCTGCCAGATCGTTGTCTCAACTTCAGCGACAGCTGGGCTCCGGCTCAGTTTGTTTTTTTTTTAGAGATTCTTTGTGTTAGTTTTCCTGTGTTGACATCTTGTATTAATGTTTGTTTGTCTCTCTTGCCTGCCAGCTAACCTGCTTACCCACTCTGTCTCGTTTCCTCTGCCAACCACGCCGCCAAACCACTCACCACTCCTCATTTCTCCTCTGAAATATCTTTTTAAACAAACCTTCGTTGGGTCCACTCGTGAACTAAACCATAACCTATAATTTGCACAGGATCTTCTGATTCTCATCCACTCACTATGACGTAGGCTTCCAAGTGAAATTTAAACTGGTCTTCCTAATTAGTGCAATCCCTGTCCCTGCCATTTGTGTCTCAGTCCTGTTATCTGGTCTATATGTTGATACTTTGAGCTGCACAAATGCCTCTAGTCTGTCAGTCAACTGCAAGATGTGGGATGTTGCTGATTTCTGATGCTTCGTTTCAAAGTGACGCTTTATACTTGACGTTCAACACATCACATCTCTTGTTGTCTGACTGAAAAGGCCTGCTAGATCTGGGTCTAAGCCTCAATAGTTTGAACCTGAAAAACATCAAAAACCTGGTATTGTAATGTAACAGTGGCATTTTCACTTTTCCTCTTTCCCTTCTTTCCTCATTTTCATATCTATTACAGAGCCTATTATAATGCCAGTTAAAATGCAAATGAAGCTTAGCAGCAGTTAAATCAGGAAGGCTATCCTCATGCTTAACCATATTTCAACTCAAACACCTGACTGAGGGCTTTTCTTCTCTTTTAGTTAAACCGTTCAGATTTCTTTCTTTCTCTGCTGCCGTCAGCTGACCTTTCAGTGTCAGCTGGATGCCACTGGCAAACTTTCACATTATCTTTTCTAGCTTCTTGTGTTAGTAGCTAAACTGATGTCTGACCATGATCCTTCCCTGGAGGATGATCACTAATATTCTAAAACTAAAATTGCAGCATCACTCCAGCTCCAGGCTGCTTCTCTCTCCCAGCTCTGTGAGCTGGCGCTGACTATGTGCTACTTCTCATTCAGGATGCATCTGCTCCAACGGGTCCCCTCTTGTGCTTGTGGCTGCAAAAGGACCAAGAAATGAGGTCCTTCTCAGGCCCCTCAGAGAAACATCTCCTGTTCACCCGGTCTTATCTGCTGCTCCAGGCCACTCCACTGCAGACAACCCTGATTACCAACATGCAGTCTCTGCCTAATTCCATTAAAGCTATCAGTCCCTTCTTCAGTCCCTGGAAATACTTCAGCCTCTCCCTCATCATAATTGACCCTTGCCGCCACCTAGGCTTCTATGTTGCAGCCTCTTTCCATGTTCAACCAGCCCTCCCCATCCATTTCACTCAACATCCTCTAACCTCTGCTGCCCTAGTCCCTCCAGTGGGCAGACAATACATCCCTACAGCAGCAAAAATATCCTCATCTTGGGTAAAAAAAAATCATCCAAGTCTGAAAATCCCCAGACGGGCATGCATTTCTTCATCGGCGAGTTCCTAGGTACCCTTGGTATCTACCGTAACATGATCTGCTCTATCTACCTTGAAGGGAAGTAAGAACTTGACTTCTATGGCAATCTGAATCTTAAATATGGAAGAAATATTTTCTGTCAGTACCACAAATCATTCTCCAGCAGAGTCGCTCACTCCAGGTCAGTCTGCCTCCAGCGCATAACTCCATCCCTGTTCTCTCCTCTGCAAGGGAGCTGCCGTGGTTCAAAGACTCCCTCTACACTAATTACTGCTCAGTGTCTCAAATCAAAACCGTCTTCTAACCTTCACACAGGTCTGTTTTCATGTGAAGTGCTCAACACCCTTTTCTCCTTTTAATAAAAAGCAGAAAGTTGTACATCTTAAAAGTCAAAGCAAGCACCACCTAATAACTCAAAATTTGAAGAGCATTTCTATGTTGAAGTTTGAAGGTTCTGGATGAATTAACAGCACCCACACAGAATAATGGAGATGGTGTTAGATGGTTATCTATTTGGTGTAAATATGAATAAAAAATGTCTTTCATCAGTGATGGAATATTCTCAGGTGTCTCATCAGTATCCCAGATGATACACTATATGACAAAAAAAAACACAGATCCATTAACAGTCAGAACAGTAAGTCTTTATTATAGTAATATTTCAGTTAATACCTGCTCCCACAATGTGCCTCAAACCTGAAACTATTTACAGACTCCTACGGTGTGCTGCAGTTCATATTTCCTGTACTGAAGGCAGATCCAATGCAATGGATGGTTAACAGTTAGAGAAACAGAAACAAATAGTGGCACTTGGCTTAGAGCTGGATTCAGCATCTCTTTACATTACCCACATTAGATGGATATGGTCTGAATGGTAAATCTAAACCAGAACTATTTATTTAGTACAGTGACTAAGAAGGGGAAAGTAAACTGATCCCGAACAATAACATACTAGTTATTGACTACAAAGTAAACCAATACTGAGAGGTCAGACAATCAGTCAGAGGGATCTGTTGGGAGAGATTCCATTTCATTTCACAGCCTTTTCCCATCAGCCACCATATCCCATTCCTTAGCACATTAATCCTCCCTACAAGAACTACACCGGGGTGAATTGCACTATGAGGCCTTGCAGTGACATCACCAGTGGGACCATAATGAAGGGCAGAGGCAGTGCGCCAATGAATCAGTTATTAAACCGATCTGCTTTTCAGCTGATCACTGCTTGTTTTAAAGTAGTGATCAGCTGTTTTAGTCAGTTTTAGTAGAAACCTAAGAGAAATACATATAAGTGATCTATTCTATGCCTGCTCAGGTGTTCAAAATCAACCTTATTGCCAGAAAATAACATTGGACAGTTCTGAGAGAGGATGTATTACGTCTAATTGCTTTTTGCCTTTATTTTTTTCCTCCAATGCCAAAGTTTGGAAAAATTCTACAATATCTGCACATGGCAACTACAGTAGAGTCAAGGTTACAAAATACTGTGTTCATGACACATTACGTCCTGCATTGGTATTTACAGTTGACATTAGACATCAATTGTGAGGTGCAGTTTTGTTGAATGTGGATGTAATTTCTTGCATACAACTTCATTTCAACCTATGCGACTGCAGGATGCTGGCTTGGTGAACAATCCCCTTTAACAGTACACTATCAAAGTGATAAAAATGAAATCATAAATATGATATGTAGCTGCTGACACCCGTACAAGTTCATCTAAAACAAGACTAGACTATTTCAAACACTGTAACCTGCTGAAGGCTTTATGGGGACATAACAGCATTCTTTGTTCAGCATTATCACACTTGAATTAGGATCAGTGTGTGGAATCCAGCCCAACTGATTCCATACAGTTCATATATGAACTGCAGTTCTGATAGCACCTTCATGAGAAGCTTATTTTCCCCGACTCATTTTAGCCCACCTTTTTTAACAAATCCTAATGCTGTTTCTCAAACAATGTCTCCAGTAAGCTTCTGATAATAGCAAAGTCACCATCTATAACATGACTTCAGATAAGCCTGAACTCTGTGGCTCTAAATTTAACAATGGCTCCTTCTTGTTTTCTCCCACATCACAGCGCTTTTAGTTGCTTATCCATACATCTTGTGTAATGTTTATCAAAGAATGCATGCAGTTTGTAATTGGGTTTGGTTTGGTACTTACTTCATTTGCACATTATGACGTGCATACTGGACTGATCTCATGTAAAACAACCTCCGCGTATAACATTAATGCATTTACATGATAGCAGCACTCAGGATAACATGATATCTGTCCGCCAGTGTGGTACCATTAGAGGCTAGGATGTCAACTGCAGGACCCACATATTGCACTCATATAGCATACAGGCTGAGATAATCTGTCTAAATCGAGAAATAAAAACTACGGGTGCCTCATTATGTCCCCAAGAGATGCAGTTTTATCGGCAGCCTGGTTGTACCCTGTCACTCAATAATCATTCTGGAGGCTGTAGTTAGTGGTGCTGTTGTGTTGGACTGCTTTTTATTCATCTATGCATTTGTGTAGTTGATACAGATGATACAATAAGAACATATTATACAGACATTCAAGTAGAATTAAGTTTTAGTTGTCATAATTGATTGTACTGGAAATGCTGGAAAACAAACAGAGAAATGAATAAAACCCAGTTTTCATACTACAAAAGAGAGCCAGAAGAATTATTGCCAAATCAGATCATCAAGAGCCTGCTAAAGCTCTGTTGATGAAAAAGTAGTGATCTGGTTGATTATATAATAATTATGAATATTGTATAAAACACAAAATTACAAACAAGTATTCAAAGCATTTTTACAAAGAGAGACAGTAAGTATTACCATACAGGAATGTGTATGTTTAGTGTTAGAAAACTAAATGTATTTCGGTAAAATGTGTGAATCTATGGAGCAAACATATGGATGGAAAAAGTGAATTTCAGAAATTCAACCAAATATAAAATATGGTTTCATTTCCCATCAATACAGCTATGTGAATGTTCCTCAGCCTAGAATGTTTCAGTCATTGTTTCATTTTTTTAGCCTGATTATAAGACTAAAAACTGCATTTCATTTCACTTTATTCATTTAGTCTGACATTCTTTTCATGTAAGACAAACCATTTAGTACTGAGTGACATATTAGTCCTACCAGCATTATTTTCAGTCATTATATACTGAACAACTCAGAGATAAATGGTGATTCAGAGGTCTTCAGACTTGATTCTTGACTATATGGCTGCATACATGTCTATTATCTGTATTAGCATATGATTAAGATGAAAGGATTACACTGAAATGTGTATTTTAAATTACATCAAACCCATTTTACATATGAACAAAATATTTATTTCTCAAGATACTAGAGTCCAATACAACTGCACCACTCACTACAAAATGTGCACAGAGTTTAATTAACTGCATATATCTACATATATATATGCAAATTCTTCTGGCAATTATTTCATGGTTCAGGGTTAAGTCCTTTCTGATGAACAGTTTAACATTCTATTAAACTTGCAGGATTTATTGCAGGGCTGTTGTGTTGACTTGCAGTGCAGTATAGAGATGCACCCAATGAATAGACAGGTTAAACTAATGTTGACTGAGCTGTTAACTGGAGGATACATTATTTATTTTCACAGAAGGAGGTTAAAGGAAAAGGCTGCAGACATGCTGCATCTTTCGTATCATCAACAGATCCCATGTGCAGACCAAAGCCTTTAATAAATTGATCCCACAACCAGGTATTGTGTGTTTATCCCAATCCTTTTTGTATATATAATTCCTCTGTGTATAGGGCTCCACTATTAAAAGCGGATCAGAGAATCACAACCTTGCACTGGGTCACATGTTCCTTCATTACCATGGGCACACAGTTTTTCATTTATTGGGACTTCATCACAAATACAGTACACCATCCTGCGCACTAATGCACTTTTTGTTTCTATTCAATGTTTGTTAAAAACTACAGTGGCCAGCTGTAGATCTGTGATTAATTCAATAGGAAATAATGGGCTTGGGGATGAGTGCTATGGTTAGAATAATGAAGTCAAATTGTTGAGGGACAAACACGTCATCGCGATTTATGACCTTAAGAAAATATAGACTTCCACAAGCCTTATCGTACACTAAGTTATATGCAAGGTAAGGCTACAGTCTATATTGAGGCGAAACAAAGGGTTGCTAGGCTATGAAATGCACATGGTAATGAGTGGGCTGGTTGGGTTCCAGAAGTGTTTGTACTTTAAGGCATTTAAGAAGACGGTAGCAGTGAATGGATGGACAAACCTGCTCTGACAGGGATGTTCTGTTTAGCTTGTGCTAGTGTGGGAAGCTGGCCCAATCAATTGTTCTGAGTCCATATAATCCTTCCAGGTGAGCCTCACAATTCTGCAGCGATGGAGAACTCAAGTATTCCCTCAGCAAACACTTGCAAAGAAAGGAAGAAATCCACAGTTTGATGAATAGGAGCAGATAGAAGCATGTGCTGTCGGCTGGTTGTAAATTCAAAAAGAGGTGAAGAGGGCAGCAACATTCAAGTTACCTCTCAAATCATTCCTTTCCAACTGAGTAGGCTAATGTTATCAATACATTCAGTTTGGCTGTGTAGTCATACTGTGGTTCTACACTCTATATACAAGTATTCCTCTATTTCAACTAAAGTACTTTGATATATTTCTAATTAGAAAAATGTGTTGCACAAATTTCCTTGTTTAAAATGCTTGCTGTTATTGAAGAAAGATAACAAAATAAAGAAATTCTCACATTCAACAAGATAATTCATAAAAAATAACTTTGATCAAAATACACTGTACAGTAATTATACGAAAAATAAAAATATCATACGGTGGCTACAATAATAAATCCAATCTAGTTCAGTGATCCTCTGCTGCAGTTGACAGACAATTAAATTAATGAGTTTCCAACTGCTCCGCACAGTTTATAACAATACAATAAACTACAAGTTAAACCAATAGATATACAGTATATATTATGCACTTGCTGAATTAATTTCTATTGTACAATAGCTGTCCTAGTCATGTTATATAGGCAAGAAAGACCACCAGAAGTAAATACTGCATTAAAAGCAAAAAAACCTCCAACTGGCAGAGTCAAGTCCCAACACGTTCATATTGTCACTTACCCAGTCCACGAACAGAAAAGGACAGCAGTAAAAGGGTATCATCCGTTAGGCAGGCCCACTCCAACCTGCTACTCATGTTTTCATGGTGCAGATTGGAACAACGATGACCAGGATCACAGTGCAGGTAGCAGCTGCAATCAGTGCTCCGATCTTACACACCTTAGCCCTCCTGAACTCTGCCTCTTTTCTCTTGAGCAGCGAGTCATAGCCTGGTGTGTAGATGTCCTCCATCCAGTACTCCAGGTTGTTGGGGTTCAGGGACTCCTGGGTCTGATGAATCAAACAGAGGCAACAAGTAAGAGGATGCACAGGTCAGAGACAAGTTGCACCTTTTTGTAAAAACTGAAAGTTGGCTATGAGTAAATACAGTAACACCTACACTCCCTGGTTTCATGATGGTATGCACTGGTTCCTCAAAACGCAAGCAAGGTTATACCAGGTGTTCTGGAGCTTTCAGTCCCCTTTTCATGCCATTAATCTCTTCAAATACCAGAGTTAACCCATAATAAATTAGAACTTCACAAAACAGTGTGTTCCAAAATGTTGGGCTAAGAGGAAGTTTGTGGATGTAGATAAATTCTCTGTTTGCTTCTTGTATGACTAAATCCTTGTGCCAAAATAGACTTTTGTTGAAATGACAGCCACAGCATGATAGCTTGTTTAAAAACTTCAACAACATTTAGATGCATTCTATGATGAGTGCACACTGTAAATATCAAAGACATGCACCAGCTTGGATGTTTTCTTTATTTGAAGCAGGCTTATATTAGAGACACGACTTTGTATTCCCTCCATTTCTCCTTTTTTATAAGTAGATTTTATCATATCTTTTTGGAAGCCTCCCTGTTTTCTGCTTATGTTTCAACTTTCTGTTGATGCAAACTCAACACTTTCTCCATGTTCAACTGTTGTCTTTGTAAATTCATTATAATATTTATTTCCTCAGCATCGATTCCGACAGTACAACAGCGGGGTCGTGTCACACTCACCATTCTGCTGCTCTCACTTTTTTTTAACACTACCATTTTTCATTGTTTGAACTATTTTCAAGATTTCCTGACTACTGCTCCCGTTCTCCCATCCCTGTTTTCACTGACAGTAGCTTAACAATGCTATAAGAACTAGAAAACAGCAGAGCAGAGGCGACTGCAATTAATAGGCGAATGCAAACTACTATGCCCCTCCTCTCCGGCTATGTTCCATATTCCACGGGCTTCTTCATTACCATCATCCATCAGTCCACCAGATGCCTTTGGATTTCCCCCACTTTCCCCATCACCTGACTGCCTCATCCATCTACACACCTGTTCCCACTTCTGTCAACTACTGCGCTGGCACCTGAACCTCCCTTTGTTGTTGTCTGTTGTCCTTAAATCACTGAATTGTCCCTGCCTGCCACTATTGTCTGCATTCGCTCTCTTCCACCGTTCTCACGCCTGTGCTTTTGAGTCAGATAAAATTGGACTCCAGTTCATTTTCCTGCTTGTTGTATGGTTGTTTGGGCAACAACCGTACTGAGACCCTTGAGATGTAGACTCGGTCTGGTCCCAAACAAACTCTGGAGCAGTCCATTTGTGGTGGGACTAATCTGATCTCACCCCAACCCAACTATCAGGTGTACTCGGCATGTTTGACTCCTGTTGCCATTTTAACATGTTGACGTTTAGTGTGTCATTGGACATCACTTGTTCACACCTGCAGTCATGCTTGGGCAGCGCATATTCTCTGTAAAGTGTAAACCTGTATCATATTTTCAAGATATTTCCCCGTATTCTGTTGGATTTGCCTGGTATATTACCAGTTATGATCAAATGCCAACTGTGCCGTTGCTACATGTCAAGCTGTATGTATGTATGCAACGATTCTCTCAGAAATACTAGTCCAGATCACAAAGACCTCCTCAGTAGGCGGAGTGAATGCTCTCATGTATTTAGCATGGATTTTTCTGTGTGAAAAGACACTGAACCCAAGGAAAATACTCCCAAGTTTACACAGCCACCAACTGATTCTGACCAGAGCAAACAAACCATTGTGAATAAGCTCTTAAACTCACCAGTCTGACAGTTCTGGTAGATTTGCTAAGCTTTTTGTAAATCCGTGCAATGTGCAGACCAATCTGGGCTTCAATGCAGAAACATCAAAATTGAAACAGTTCACACAACTCCTCTGCAGTACAACATACATCAAGGTTGGGGCA
The DNA here is from genome assembly GCF_042242105.1 of Pempheris klunzingeri. Lineage (NCBI taxonomy): Eukaryota > Metazoa > Chordata > Actinopteri > Acropomatiformes > Pempheridae > Pempheris > Pempheris klunzingeri. The sequence goes on along the minus strand of NC_092012.1, from coordinate 29,439,568 downwards.
CCACCCTGCAGAAGGCAAGAAAGCCAAAAACATTTGTTGAGGTTAATGAAGCATAGTGCTCTGGAAAAGAATTGTGTGATGCATTTCAACTCCTGTAGATTTACTTAAGCTGATTTCCAGGAGCTACTGTGGAAAACAGGTCAAAACATTGCACAGGTACTTTTACCAAAGTTATTGCTATTACCATTTTATTCTAAAGAAATGTCAACGCCAGACAAAAACACATCAGGGGCTGCTCTGAATTACCTCAAAAACAAACAAAAAATGAGAGATGCTTTGACAGAAAAGTTAATTATCACATTGTTTGTCAGTTTCTAAACGGCAAACAGAGAACAGATGGTGAACTCTAGCTAATGTGACTGACTAGCTATAATATGATAATAACATACTGCTAATGTCCTCCTGTTTTCACGTGTGCCTCAGCCCATCACCAACCATGTCGTCTGTGCACTCAACATGGTTCACTTTACTGCACTTTGTACTCTGCATCTTAGCTAAAAGCTTGTGACTGTACACTCTGCCACCAGGGAGCTCTTCTTTTGTGGTGTTGTTGGGTTTTTGCTTTAATTAGACGAGGACAGTACAGAGTTGACAGGAAATGAGGAGAGAGAGATGAGGGACAACATGCAAGTTCCATAGAGAGAACTGAGCCAGACACATTGCCATTATATATTCAGCATCTTAAACACCAAGGCCACCAGGAGGGACATTTTAGTTCCAGTCAGTTAAGCTATACCATCACCAAGTCAATAACGTGTAGCTACCATTTTATTCTTTAGGTGGTGGAGTGGAGAAACACTCTCTGGTGCCTGGATTTGATGAGAGCATAGTTAATGCAAGAGTCTATACCCACAGAAAACCTGGCTCTGCAACAGAGAGATTGATTTTGTTTTTTTTCAATCTGCTCTGTAATTGCTTTGCAGGAGAGACATTCTTCACTGTAAGGCTCCCAACTAACAGTGTATTGATATTTTAACTGATTCTTGTACATCCTATGACAGAGAGAGAGCAGCAGGCAGAGGGACAGACCAGACACATGTTCTACATAAATATGACGGATTATAAACTGGTAGTCAGAACTATTTACTCTGCAACACTGCATGTTGCCACACAATTGTTGTTTATCTCTTATTCACATGTGCATTACTAAAGTTCAGAATGAACTACTTTAAAATGTCAAACATTCTGATGCACACAACAAAAGGGATGATTCATCTCAAGTAAGGAAGGTCAAGTTTCATGAGTGAGGGTAAGATGGAGCATGACACGGACAGACAGAAGTATTGTGTGGTGTGGGCTGCAACGTGGGCTTTAAACTGTAGACAGTATGAAAATGGAAGCACTTTTTAAGCGCTGCTCTTGGTTAAAAGCTGTACTCGAACTTTACTTTGTTCATGCTAGTGAGGCTGCGTGAATCCGGACCAAACCCGAGCCACCGTTAGTTTGGGGGACACCTAAATGATTGATTGTGTGTCAGATTTCTTTCAAGTGTTGGATGTCAACACTTGTAACACGATGGGTATATTTTTACATCAAAATGTTGCCTGGGACAGTTTTTATTTTTCCTCATTTGTTTTCTAGACCCGTTTCCTCCAGGTGTTGTCAATTGTATCCTTGATTCTCATTCATTGCCAGAGCGTTGTGGACTTAAGGCACATGGGAATTGGCATCCTTCTACAACACAGTGTCTAACGCTGCTCTTTCTTTAGGCTGGTTGATTGGATTTGGTTGCTTTGTTTACACTCAGTGGGGGTGGGGTGGGGGGGTGGGGGGGGCAGTGTGTTGACAAAGGCAGCAGTTTGTATGAACAGCCATGTCTCAGCGCTGGTTGATTTGGAGAAACATGTTCCATTCACAGCGCAACAAATTATTGACTCGTCACCTCATATTGTCTTGACAAATAACAGGACACAGTCAGCAGTGTCTTCTGACATAATAAGAGACTGACATAATATTTTTGTCTTCTGCATTATGCCCACTATGCTGCATTGTTTCCTTTGGATCTGTTTTGTTGTGTTATATGTTTCATTTGGTCTGAATGAAATGAGTTTATTACAGTGCTGTGACAGACACTGGATTACTTTTTGCTTTTTTGGTTAAACTATTTCATTAATTTATGGCTGTGGGGATTTTATGAGAACTTCAATTAAGACAAAAAGTGCTTAAAAAAAAAAAAAAAAAGGTCATAAATGCGGCCTGAAATTACTGAAGTCACATTCAGTTTGTTGCCAAATGATTTTGTTTCTAAAGCATGGCAGCTGGGTCATTTTAAGAGTTTAATTATTTAAGAAGTATTTGCGATATATCTACTTCTGTCTGCAGTGTTTCTGGACCAGATGTGTGCTTTTCTTATTCCTCATCTTTCATTGTTGAATGAATTTAACAGAAAATGATTAGAACATTTAAATGAAATGTATTTATGAATAAGTCTTCCCAGTGTGTCTGTGTGTCGGGCAATTTTGTGGCCAGATTTTTCTGGCTCACATGAGGCACTGCAATATGGGGTGGGATCCGAAAGAATACATTTTCATACATCACAGGTGGGCGTGTTGGAGGCTGTGATACACATGGCCAACATTTGCATTTTTCATCCCATTTAAACACAGGGCTCTCCCTGTCATGGTGCAATGGCAGTTTGTAAATCATGTGGATCATCACTCATGAGTTTTTCCTCAGAGCAAATTAATGTTGTTGGCTGGGATGTTCAGAAGTTCAACTCTGAATACAGCAGCTCAAATATAAAGCCAAGAGCAGATGATAGTTTTACATAGTGAATATAATTTTCACTTTTCCTGCGATTAAACCATCAGCAACCATCTGCCCTTAAACACCTCTGTAATGCAATACATACAATTACATTTTAAATACTGTGTAGTTTTTTGCATGTTGTATTTTTTATCACTGATATCTTATTTCTCATCTTTAATTTAGCTACATTGCACTGTTTTACATGCAAAGAGAGTTGCTGCCCTTTTAATCGTGATGTAAACGTCATCCTGGTAATGACCTACAGACAGATAGCAGCTTTTACAATAACGCTCTGCTGTTTCTGGCGACGCAACACTAACCTTTAAACCAAACAGTCTTTATCACATCATGCTGTTCCTCACAGACACAAATCTACCTGTATTGTTATTAAAATGTGAAACTCCTCATGGTACTTTGGCCAGATTTATTAAGAAGACGATGACTCATGCAGTCTAGTGTTACAGATTGAGACACTAAAAGAAGACTGGTCTGACAGGGACTTATGCAGAGAGAGACTAATCCAATAAACGACAGATTTGGTATGTACATAAGCGTGGAGTTTTCTGTGGTTATTCTGCAACAGTCTGGCGTTGGTTGTACAAATTTTTTTACCAGTGGGCGTGATCGTACCTGCTGCTAAAGGCTACCAGAACAGATTAGTAACTGTTGTAGATGACAGATGCTGGTAAGAAAGTCATTAATTTTTCTTCTGTCTGGCTGCCAATTCAGCATATGCGTGATCACATATCAGCTGGTTGAGGATTGACAAAATGAAAGATGACGAAAAACATGAATAAAAGGGGTTTGTGTGATTTAAGAGAGGTTTCACCAAATAAAGTGACAGAAATACTGAAAAGCACGAGTACGCTGAGCTGTCAACCTGCTCTGAGCAGGACTGCTGAGGACTCACTCATTCTTGGCACCAAGGCTGCAGTGCACTGCTGGATTGACATTGCCACACCCTCTATCCTAAATAAAGGGTGTGGCAATTTCTGTTGTTTACCTTAACATTAGAAATGGTCCCATTCTTATGCCAGGTGCTGTATAGATAGTTTAAAATATGGATTGTACCGTCCTCAGCGAGAGACTGCACTTGACATCATGACACTAGCTCTCTATATTCTCCACATTCTCTCTCTTTCTTCCAACAACAATCATGAGTGTTTGAAAGAAGCCCAAAGCCAAGGTTAATCACTGTCCTTTCAAGCTCATCACCAGAGAATTAGAAATCAATGACTTTGAAGGAGACCTGCCAGGTTTCTATGCTGGTTCCTGGGGAGCTGGAATGTGTCTGCCACTGGCACAGATCCATTCATTGCATCTTTCTGAGTGTACAAACAAAGTAAGCTGTATGATAATATAATGGACAAGCAGGATAACTTACTCAGTGCCATTGATTTGCATAATTGAAATGTTTAACACATTTGGTCTGATGCTAATTTGATGTAATTAACAACGATGTTAAGGTGAGTCAAACTGCAGATTTCAAAACATCATTGCAATGATACACAACACTCATTCCACACAATTAGTTTACTGAACAGAAAACCCAATGGCTCACGATTATGGTCATAGTGAGTTTCGAATTGCTTCACTGTTTGAACTTGGTGTTATTACAGAGGAGTACAGTTCAGCAGCGACACAATGCCTTTAGAACTTCCCTCATTTTCATGCTATTTTTAGTGTCTGTCTTTGTCTTTTCAGCCAAATACTCTCTCTCCCTCTTCCTCTCTTTGTTTCTGCTGTTTCTCACTCTTTCCTCTGATTATCAGTTGGCATCTCTTAATATGCGTCTCCTGCTGTGTGAGTGTTTAAATGGACTTGCCATATGGCAGTGGTATTCTCCACGGAAAAAATCTCTCCACACATCTTCGCATTTCAAGAGTCATTTTGCAAAAGCAGCGTGTCATTATGGGTCATTTTCGTCTTTCATGCACCTGCTTTCAACGAGTGTGTCTCTCCTTGCCTGCATCCGTTAGTAATTAGTAATTCCCAGCATCCCTCTCAACAACCCAGAGAGAGAGGGGCAAAGTCTGATGATTCTGGAAACATGAGCAGTCAGACAATCATACATGTTATCCAGATTATCCAAACCATTTTATTAGGAGGTCAAAATAACGGCTCCGACTACAGTAAATACAGTAAGTCTGTTTCCAACCTGTCTGATCATTTGACTTGTTTCTAGACCTGTTCGACTTTGTTATAGTGATGTCAACGTTTTCCCACATCTTAACAGTTAATTTAGTGACTTGGTTGTTATTATTACGCCATAATTTTAAAGGGATCTACCACCCTGTTAAAATCATTTCACTGTGGCTGCACTGCACAGCCAGGACCCATGAAGGTATTTGTTTGTCTTTGTCTTCTTTAAGCCTCCAGTCCCTGTGAGTCCACAATGACACAATTCTTTATTTTAACTCATTTGTCTTTACAATAGTAGTTAATTATCAATGCTTCATAGTTAAGCCTGTGATGCTATAGTGGTTTGGAAGTGGTTTTTAAGTACCCTTCATGTTTTCAGTGGATTATGTTCACTTGCTTCCTTGTGCTCAATACAAATTCTTCTGCAGAGAATCACACTCAGGCCCTTCCAAAATGCCTCTTATATTAAGCACAGAGCTGATACCATCAGTGATTATTTAACTTTTCCAAACACAGCATGGGGTGTAAAGGTGTCTGGCTCTATATGCACATGAGCTGTTCCAAAACATGTGATTATTAGGAGAATAGTGGCTAACTGTTTCAATTTTAATCTCAAAACCTGACTGGGAGATGTAGCCAGATAGCGGTAGGTAGCTTGGCAAATGTTTTTCTCACTGACTGTTAGGATTAAGGAGCTATTACAAACACAACTAGATGTTTTGGTTCAAACATTTGCAGCAGTGCAAAGTGCAAAAGAGCTGGCTGAAGTTGAAAACAGATCAGAGGGTGTGGTGATTAATAAATCCTCTGTGAGCCAATCACATCACTGGTCTTTTTGCTAGGAAGCAGCTTTGACCAACCACAGTGAAGCATGTTGACAACAGCTCTTCAAGTGAAGACATGGCTTCTCCAGAAAGTGCAGAGTTAACACTTCATTAGTACAATTATGATACAACTAATAAAACCTCTTTGATTAGACAGTATATATGATCGCATTAATCCGACGCCATCTTTGTCTGTAAGAATCACTTATATTCATGAAAGCAGACTAATTCACTGACATCCATGTTTTAACCAAGCTAAAGGCAGCGTTTCATGCTGATTTCAAGGCATCTACTGATTCAGTGGTGTTCACTTAAATTACTTTGAGATTTTAAGCATTATTGCTATGCATTTGCTCCAAATGTTGTTTGCATTATACTCGGTCCTGAACAGTTTACTCTCAGTGCAAAGTCTAAGACCTAATTTCCACCAAAACACCAACAACTGATTTTGTGCTGCCTCTTTTGAATGAACCTCCTACCTGTTTGTGCCTCTCCTCCCAGGACAGATTTTGATTTAATTTGATATAATGAGGCTGAATTTTGCTTAGCACTGCAAAATCTTACACAGTCCGACAGGCCACAAGAAAAGATGCACTTCAGCAGAAACCCTGTCTAAAAGCCTTTTCCCACTTTGGCAATAGACACAGCGAATAAAAGCTCTTTTGAAGCCATGAAGGGAACCTGTGAGGACATTTGAAGGAGCAGTCACAGGGCTTAGATGCATCTCAGCAACAGCCAGATGCTCGTCAAGGAGTGGAATTGATCGGAGTCACTTGTGACTCTGAAGGCCATGCAGTGAGATCAATAACATGCCTGTATGCCTGTGTCAGAGCTTAAAATGGTCCCAGCCGTCACATAGAAACCACAAGGAGAGATGCCCTGTATCCACGTAGCCCTGCAGGTCACGCATGACGCATGATCAACACTGGACCAAGCCAAATAATCCTACCATGTTTTCACAGGTTCAGTCTGTCACGGCTGTTCCATCTGTGTCTGTTCCTGTAAAGCCTCACACTGACTCCAAAAGCATCTGCACATGCGATTTTAGCGTTGAGTCCTCAGGACGAGGACTGGGGATTTTATAATTCTATTGAACTCTTCTATTCTAAGCGTGGGTTTATTATCAGGACAGTGACATCTGCTTATGGGGATTTGCATTTACACCTGCTTTTTTGGACTCATCTCAAGACTAAAAGGATAGGCAGGTCTGTCCTAAAACAGTTGTTGGGTGCCCATGTGGACACTGAAACATGTTTTGCTTGCTGTAATCGTTCCTCCTGTTCATACTGTATAATAAAAGATCCTGCTTTTTTTACTATTATTGCAACTCAATGAGAAAACACTCTCCAGAGAAACAGGGAAATCAGACTGCTGTAAACTCTCAGCTTCACATAAAGTTTGGAATATTTTTTTGCACAAAACAAGGACAGCAGATTTTGTCCCCCATTACTTAAATTAAAAGCACATTAAAGGTACAGTAGGTAAACATTTTTTTTTATAAAAAATAGCATTTTGTCATATTTGCCGAGACTAAATCCTGACAGTAGCACATGAGACAGGCAATCTGACATGTAGATTACCTGACGTAGTGTCAATCACAGCTCATGCAAATGCTACACGGCCCCCTGATATTTATCACTAACTTCACAAACATGCATCTATATATATTAAAACTCTGACCCTACCTCTCTGTGTCTCTTTAGATACAACTGACAAATATGTCAAACAGCACAGAGGATCGACTTGGGAAGGTTGTGAGCCTTCCGCTTTGGAAGCTCCAGACAGCGACCAGTTGTGTGGCTTCTGCCTTCTTCCGAAGCAGCCTAGCACGTCGAATTCTGTGCCTGGCTCTCCATCTGCAGTGTTACCATAGCATACCACCGTGTACACTTAGCATATCTGACCTCTTAAGTTGCCGCAGTTTTCCTGCCTCGTCTGCAGGGAGGGAGGCAGCAAGAGAGTGAGAGTGAGGGACCTAAAGTTATATTCTTTTAAGTTAAGCAGCTAAATCCACTCTCTACTACGTATGACTTTAGGGGATCTTTCAGTGGCCAGCATGGATGGAATGATTACAGCAAAAGTGCTTTTCATTTGGGCACCTGACACATCCTAAAATTGGTCTTGCACATGCATCAGTGTTGAATAGCTTCATCAGAACATTTCCACTGAAATTCAGTTCAGTTCTTCTGCAGATAAGTTTCATTACATCTTAATAAGACCTCATCAGGGTTCCCCTGAAGGTTCAAACAGCCTCTAATAATCAGGCAAAAGGCAAAAATAATGGTCACAGGTTAATGGTGTAAAATATCTACAAAGTTACAGGGCAGCTATGCTTAGTACACTCCTTTGAGGCCCTCCTGTGATTGATGGGTGTCTGCAGAGTCCAGTACCTGCAGGTCCAGAGCTGTGAGCTGCTTTCCCTTCTCTCCTGAGTTGCGTTTATACTCCTCGATGGTCCAGGACGGCTGGCCGCGCTTGCCATCTGATAGACTGGTGAGCCTCAGGTCAGTGTACAGGGGGCTGCCTTTCACATGGGCCTTCATGGAGGGGGTGAAGGGGTGCGGTGAGAAAACCTGTTCGATCAGGTAGGACTCCTTCGGTGGTTTAGAGGGCCGGTGGGCCTGGGGGAACTCATATTGACGCTCTCGCTCTGCCTGGAAATGGAGAGAAGATCAGAGAACAGAAAGGTCATCTGGGAAGTTTCCACCAGAGCACTTTCTTCAACACTGTGAGCCTCTGGCCTAAAATAAAGTAGACTACTGATTTTTTTTCTAATGCAAAGAGGGAGATAACTCATTTTAGATTAACAGGGGATTGTCTGAGCATTTAGAGACGGTTTATACTTCACATCGCTCAGCCAGTAAAACAGGTAGCAGAGGTTTTTTCTAATATCAGTCTGCTGTTATATATACCACATCACACAATAACACTACTGTGCAGATGTGTTAAAGGGGGGCTTCTGCTTTCTAAACCTGGCCTGCTGTAATGAACATATGAAGCCTGCACTAACATATCATCACTTCCTTACTGATGCCTACAATGTTCAAGATAATATGCTTAAAAGGCTGTAAGTTTAGCTGTGAGTCCAACTGATATTAAATCACATTTAATACATATATGCTCACTGTATCGCTTGTTCAGTGTTCTTTGAGAAAATATCAAGAATCAAAAGAGAAATGTATCATTTGTATTTTTTTACACCCCCTAGTTTTGCATAAATTCAATGAAACCCAGTCTTGTCCTGGACCTTAACTCGTCGAAGCAGTGACCACACAAAGGTATTGTTAAGTAACAGCATGTAAAAGTACTTGCAAATTCCACTTTGGTTCCGTTAGATGCTGTGGTGGTCCTTACCCCTGAACACCAGTGACAACACCCTATCTGCCCAGGACATGTAGGCTACAGCACAGTTTTCTTTACTTTGTATCTCACTCCCTACGGTGTCACACCCTGGCAGCCTCCCAGCTGCTGTCAATCAAACACAGGCATCGATACACCCCTCCAGCAGGCTGAGACGAAAAGGAGCATTTCTGATACCTCCCCAAAGGCTTTTTTTTTTTTTTACTATTTATAAAACTATTGTAAACTATTATTATATATATATATTACATGTGCTAAAGTTACACTTTATCCTGTTGTTATATGCATTTTGTTTCCTGGTACCTCTTCATCATGCTTTGGAAATCCACAATTGATATCTTATCCCTTTGCACAAATTGTAACATACCTTAAAATCCTCCCCTTTGTTAGCTAGTAAGACAGTTGGAGTACACCTCGTCTTCCCACTGATTGATTGAGGTCTCAGATTATTTGCATCTGAACTCTTGGAACCCCGAGGCTGCTTTTGCTTGATGTGAACTACCTTTTTTTTTAAAGGGCTTTTGTCTTTTGTTATTTTCAGAACAGTTAGACACCTCAGAAATGTCCGCTGTTGCAGATCTCAGAGTGTCACTGTTTCATTTAATGCCAAACACTTCACATGTTGTACGTTGCACAAATATAATTTATTCTTTTACTTCCGTTCATGACTGATTACGTCATGAGTTTGGTCCTGAAGTTTCCATCATACCTTTGATGATGTAAACAGGAAGTATAACACTACGATGAAGAAAAGATTATTCCAACATGATTGGTGAATCTGCACCAAGAAAAGGTATGCAGCATTAGCTACAGCTATCCCAGCTATGGATGCACAGGCAACAATCATGTAATTACTTCTACTATGACGACTTTTCATGAACAAGAGGAAAACTGAGATAATTCACTTCCCGTCTACCCACAGCGCTTCCAACTTAAAGTTGGATCCCACCAGCTAAACTATATAAATGTAGTTTTCTATTTTGATGAACACATCGCAACAGCCATCTTGGTTATTTATGAAAATGCATCAGCGGTGCAGCTCAATCAGCCATCATATCAAACCCACCCCATGTTAAATAAACACTTGTGATGAGCACAAGCCATGCCAGGTTGGCTGGATATCTGTCTGAACGGGATGACAGCCAGATGCATCTGCCAGAGCAAAAAAAAACATGAGCTCGTGGATTTGTCTGGTTCCCAGGTTAGAGGACAGGCAGGCTGACAAGACAGATATCTAAACCAAATTGTTGACTCCTCATCAGAATATGTGTGCATTCTATGTAACTCTAGGTTTGGTGAGGAATTCCTCAATAACGCAAAGCTCAGCATTTGTTTGTTCAGATAATGTGTGTTTGCTCAGTATAAAGAGCAGTGGGTTGATGATATATGACTAAACCAAAACTGTTTAGAATGCTAAAATATGAACATGGTATTGAGAATGATGTGGCATTTAACATAAATATCACAAAGACTCGTACGTGCCCAGCTTATATTTGGTATTTTACCACTTGGATGATGCAGATTGAGCTCTTGTTCACATATGACATTTAGGTTAGCTAATTACTTAGAGAACGCCTGGGAAAGGAGAAAAAGCTCTTTATCAGAATAAACTAAGTGGACATGCAGCACATTCAGCAATTTTCTATTACAGGAGCAGCTCTTTTGAGTGTGAAGCTCACTTGAAATTTGTCATTTCAAATATTATTTGAAAGAATATAGACATCTTTTATAACATGGTACTCCATACTTGCTCTTTTGATTGATGGGGTTTTTATTATATTACATGTGGGATGGGCCAGATGTAAACTAAGAAACTAAACAACTGAAGAAAAAGACTACTTTAAGGTTAGAAAAACACTTGTGTATGGTTCCTTGAGGGATTTATGCTCATTTTCTGCAATCACCAAGGTAAGTTTTTCTCATTTCTGACAACCCTAAATGTTGACTTTCAAACACATACAGCTATGATTTAATGTTAAACACATCTGATGTCTAAATGCACCATTCATGAGTTGCATATGAGATATTTATGCATGTAATAAAACTAAAAGACTTCTCATAGAAAAATAGCACAAAGAAAAGTCTTATAGTACAATCTATCTCTGTCCAATTGAAATAACATTACTCATCTAACAGATTTCCAGGGAGCAGTTTTTCTTAATAGCATACTCGTTATCTTGAATTATCGTTCCCTTGCTTGAGTAGGAAACGCAAAATAAAGAATAAAGCATTTAGAGAAACTGTATTGTGATGCAGCAGTTTGGACATTCATGATGAGTCCTTACTTCACCTCCTCAGTGACTGTGCTCACACCAGTCAGCCTTAACTGTTTGCGCACATTCACAACATGAAGGAAGTATTAGTGGGCATTCAGACCGAAAATACTAAACTGATCATAGAGCCATTTGTGAGCTTCAGCACCATCAGCTAGAGGGTCATTAAAGAGGAGAAAATCATAACAACTGATGTCCAAAATGTGCATTTTGCACTGAAGACTGTCACTGTCATATTATCATTCGAAACTCAGTGTGTACGTGTTGCTGTCCAATGACCTTGGCTTCTCTTACTGCATTTCATGAGTCATGACCCCCACTGTGCCAAAGCGGTGGCCTTCCTGAATTAATGATAATGTAGGATACTGGCTGGGCAAAAGTACACAGTTCACGGTTCAGACAGTGGGTGTGTGTGCGCCTCTCGCGCTGCCCCCCTGCAGAGATCGAAGACACAAAGACTGGTATTTGTTTAGTGACCATCAAAGCCCCCTGGGAACAGGGGAGACGATGAGACAGATTCATGAGTGACTGTCAATAACCTCGGAGATCTTGTCCAAAGATCTGCCAGGCCCGTTAAGCAGGAGGGCGGCCAGCTCTTCCATCTCACCACTTCATCCTGGTCAGTCATGATTCTGCTGTTTAGCTGTTTGTTTGTTTTACTCCTGCAGCACCACCTGACATCCAAAAGAATGTAAAATGCTGTTACTTGATTATTTATCTATTGGTATTCCGGGCTAGATTCAAACTTTTGCTGTTATATATAACTAAAGGTTGTGAGCCGTAGCTGTATGTATGTAATCTGAATAACCTTTAGCCTTAAACACGTGATGTTTGATCTCTTTTTAAACCTTTTGACACTAGGAAAACAAATATCTATGTGTAGGTGTGTACAGTTATCCTGGAAGGTGTCATTTTAACACTATACTTTCAAAACTGCAGTAATTTTCCCATTGACAGAAAGTGCTTAGTAAGAGGCTGTTTTGCTATGTTGTTGCTTGCCTGCTAGCCAACCTGTACATGTTATTTCCTGTCATTTTGTCTAGTAAGTGTGACAAAGGTGTGAACCCAACTTTACATGCTGCATGGAACCACCTATAAGCCTATAAGCCTCAGTTTAACCTGAAATTGGCTGTCATGGCTATGATTTCCAAGGCTGAGCAGAGTCTGTACTGTACTGTACTGCTCTAAATAAAAAAAATCCTTAATAAAATCCTAAAAATACATTCAGCTGCTTATTGACAGAATAGAATCTGTTGGTCCTGCAAATGTCAACAGCTAAATGTCAGATGCTGGTTACTGGTATATTGATAAGAATTTTATGATGCAGGTTCAAAATAACTTTATTCATTCATTTATTCTTTCACAGTAAGAAAAAACTGCCAGAGTAAAATGATCCATCACTGAAAACAGTTCTATATCTAAATCAAGAGTTCTCCTGTATTTTAAACAAGCAAATGTGTAAATGCAGGAAAATAAGGAGTGACTCCTCTGATTCAGAACAAAAGGAACAGGCCAGACTGGGGTTTGGAAGTGCTGTAAATAGCAGTCTCATCATGGAGTTACAGCTGGTGGGCTTGTTGATGCCACAGTCCACTGGCAGAGGAGCTGACTGTGGCAGCTGAGTACTAACTGATATCTAAGCCTTTGTGTTATTTTACCATCTTCTTCCACCCTGACAAAGCTCGAGATCGGAGGCTGAAAAAGCACATCAAACCTTAAAGTAACCTTAAAGTTTCAGATAAGATAATCCTTTATTGACCCACCTGGGGGGGAATTCAGCTGTTGCTGCAGCACAAGGACAGAGATAAGTACAGAAACTTAACTGAATAAATATTTTAAGAATGAAAAAATACAAAAAGTATATAAAATAACAGTTGCCATGGTTGCAATGTAAAGATATTGTAAAAGTCATAATTCTATTAATGTTGTAATTGAGTCATTGAGTGTAATCCTAGATTTTGTAGAATTGTAGAATATCTGTGTTTTTGTACTATGGGGTCGGGGTATAATAGCATTTTTAATGGATCTGGATCAAGTATTGATATTAAATCAGAACTCTTTAAAATCTCTGAAATAAGTGAAGTTTAATCTTCAACATTTGTAATGAACGACAGAGATTCATTCTAGATCTGTTTGTTGGCTGAGAAAGCAAAAACACTGCAGTTGTGACTGATGGGCCAGGATGGGCGAGGAGTAGCAGAAGATAAGAGAAGTTGAAATAATGTATCTGAGACACTGAAATAATAGCTGTAGTTTACAGACTCTCACACTTTATTTTTCATGTGTTGAGCGAAAAAGCAGATGTTGACTTCTGAGTATGGAAAAAAAAACAGAATAAAAAAGGACAGTCTCTTGTCTCGGGGGTGTTTTGACTATGAGTTGTTTTATTTCTGACACCGATCTTGCACATTACAGTATTTGGTCTCAACAGAGGCCTCTATGCTTCTTTATATTTATTCATTTTTTCCCCCGACTGCCCTCTTATCAGACCGGAGGCTGCTCTGCTCTGAGCCAAAGAGAGGGGTTTTTTTTTTTTTTAAATATCAGATAGAGTGTCGTTTAAGAGGGTCTAATTAAAAATAATGAGCTGTGTGGGTTATTCCTCTAGCAGCCATCTGAGCTGCTAATATCATTAACCTCATCGGAGTCTAACTCAACTCAATAAAGGGATATTATGTGAAATATAATGATCATCTATGAACATTTTGAATTAACCTCATACACTTACATATCACTTCTCATGCACATCTGTGATACTTATCATTGACATTGACATCATTTCATATTGACATTGTATATTTGGATTTGCTACTTCTAACTAGCTATTTGTACATTTACTTTTACCCCACCTCTGCCCAAAGTCAGCTTATTCACTTTTGGCATTGCGTATATTTTGGATTTACACCTTAATGTTAACTAGTTTATATTCATGTTTACGATACCCAAAATCTTAATCCTTATATTTTGTCTATTTAGTTTGTATTTGCACTCGATATATTTGCACTCCTTCCTACTTTGTGCTGAAACTGCTGCACAGCAATTTTGCTCAGGATATAAATTCTATCTTATCTCTTACCTGGAAAAATTCAGCACTTGTCACCGCTGAATTCCATCAGCCTGAACACAAACTAATATTAACGTCAAGCTGCTGAAACATATCTGAGCACAACACTCATTTCTATGACCTGAGAAAAAGCAAATGTGTCCACTAAATCATCTCAGTTCATTAAGTGAAAATAGAAATATAAAATCTTAATGTGAACAACAAGCACCAATGTGAAATGTATTATTGATTATGCCAAATATAGTGTATTAAGCACTGGCAGCAGGAGACATGCTATATGGCAGTGTCAGTGAACTGTTTAATATTACTACAATAGCGACTTAAAAACATATCAGACAGGTTTAGTGATTTTACAATGGATAGTTTTGCTTGTGGCAATATAATATATTAAAAATATTCCTTGTGGTATATTTCTATTTCCACTGTGCGCATTCTGTTTTCCCATTCTGTGCAGCAGTGTATGGGTTTTATGCTCACAGCATACTACAAGTAGATCAGCACATCAGCGTGGTCCAGTGTAAAAGGGAGATTTTACTCCTGTTGTGAGACAAAATCTTTCAGTTTTACAGCCAGTCAAAAAAGGGCCATGTTACAACAAAGAATCCTAATTTCAGACATGTAGTTTTATGCACAGATGTGTGGGAAAACATCAGGCTTTCAAGATGCACTGGAATCATTCTGAAGGAAATTTTCATTCTAATACCATAATAAATTGTCACTTACTGCTTTTATTCCCCTCTGTGGGGACAGAGGTTTGGAAAAAGGTTTAGTGGCAGTCCTTTGTTTCTAATTTGCCCCATTTTCTAGTTAATGCTAACTTAAAACCTCCTTGTTTACCTGTTGTCTTGATAAATTCAATAGAATTTCCACATCAGGAAGTCTTGAATTTTGTTGACATTAACTTAACATGTTATTTAGGTATGCACCAACCTGACTTTTTTGGTCCTGATACCGATTCCAGTATCTCTCTTTGGGTATTAGCCGGTACTGAGTACCAATCTGATGCCAGTGTTTAACTAATAAGCTTTATGTCTCACTGTGTGGAACAGACTGGGCTCATTTTTCCACATGTAAGGCAACATCAGTTTGTAACGTTAGCTTGTGGATCCCACACAGGTCAGATGGTCAAATTATCATGGTTTATAGTCTGGCTCTCAGCATTTGCGACGTGTCCGTTGAAAGTTGCAGTAACAAGAGGTTACAAGAGGCCAACGCAGCCGCACCATTTCTTTACCATCATCCAGCCCCCTAACCACATTAGCCACAAAGCCACTTTAATAACTCATAAGTAGACATGGAGACACCAACGCTAGCCAGGGTTTCTGTTGCAACAAACTTCGGCCGTGTCAGTCCTGAAAATGAACTTCTTTAGGTATTCTAACTAACCAAGAGTAGCACAGAGGTGTTTCTATTCAGATCAGTATCAGCCTGATATCCTGGGTCTTGGCTCTGTCTCAAAGTTTGGACTTGGAATGCCATTGGTTGCCATGGTTATTCTGATGTGATCCAGGAAATTTAAAACATGTTACAAAATTAAAATCTGTCTTCCAATAGCACACAAGCATATTAACACTAGACTATTGAGGAGTGGCATCAAGAAACTATAAGAACCTGGACAAGAGCCATCATAAGGCATATCGTGCTCCTGTTAACCTTTGTTAAGGTTAGGTGTTAGGTGGGGCCCTGCCTCAGCTTCAAAGCCTGCTCGTCTACAAAGCTGACCTTTACCTGCCCCGTGTTATGTCATTAAACTGAACCACAGATATTTTGATGATGAGTAGATGTGTTGATATGATGACCTGCATTGTTGAAGACACATAAATAAGTGAGTAATTTCTAACGGCTGCCGGCTTTATCATTTGATGAATTTAAAACCGTGTCTCTGCTATCTCCTCATATACAGTCATACTGTGAATGTACTGTGCTCATGTGGGCTGCAGTTGAACTGAAAAGCCTTTGTCTGCAGACGTCTACAGACATGGTTGTCAGCAGCATAGCAACACAGTGATGTTTTGTACCATAGCAGAGCTTAGAGATTTGCACTAAGAATGTATTGAAAAATCCTTATCAGTGTTCCTTTTAAATGAGATTACCTTGTTGTTCGAAACCTTTGAAGGTTTGTTTCAAAGGTTTGGCTTGATGTAGGAATTTATTAGATTGCGGCAAGTGTTTTAAATTGAAGAAATGAGAGGGCAAAGCCCCGTCAGGAGATGGGAGTGAAATACAAGAGCTTGTTTTTATCCCATCACTGCCCACCATTATTAATTATACAAGCAGCAGGGACCAATACACAAGAGGTAGGAGTATATGAATATGCTCATGTGACATGTAAGTGCAGTAGAGGGATTTATTAAAGTCTATCAGACACTGATCTCCACGTCTTTTAATAGATAAATCTCAATTTTGTGAACAACTACAGTTAATTAAGCCTCCCAGCAACGATTGTAGGTGTATCAGTAGCACAGTATATCTTATTCCACTATGTTGTCACTGTCCGAAAAAACGATTAAAACACATCAATGAGACACACCGGGTGACATGTCTCTTCATTACCATGAACACACACACGCCATTGTTTATTTTGGCTCAATCTCACATACACAGCCGTGCTGCTGGAAATACTCGCTACAGCACCAAATGTCCCGACAAATGCACTATTTCTTCCCGTTTGAGTAAAGAGCCACAGGCAGAATTTACAGTGTACTGAATTTATCAAGAGAAAAAAAAAAAATAGAGGAAATGTAGAGGTTGCAACAGCAACTAAAATGTGAAGATTTACTTAAATATTAGGAAAAATGTAGTAAAAAGGGAGAATGGGGGAATTGAAAAAACGAACTCATGATTATTGGCTATTCCCACTTAAGAAAGTCGAGCAGGTAAACAAATCAACAAAGCTTCTCTCAAAATGCAACTAACTCTGTGTCAGGATATTTACTTCTAGCTGCAATAGGACCAATGTATGAGCGCAATAATCAGAGGATAAAATAAAAGTTGCATGGCTGTGTGCGCTGCGACTCCCATGGCTGATCGTGGCAACAGTCCAGCAATGAGTTAGAAGGATAAAAAGAAGGGCTGAAAATGGGAGTGTAGAGGGAATGACAGGCAGTGTGACTGATTTGACGACAAGGATGATGAAATAAACTTCTTTACTGCCCCAAATCCAAAATACAAATCAAATTATTGCCCATCTGGAGACACTTTTAAATATATTTTAGGGTTGGGTTACAGCCAGTGGATGTAACTGAACGTATCTGAAAGAAAACTAAGGTTTCCCAGAACACACAACCCGCAGCAGCATCATTCAAACCACCATCCAGCTAAAATTGCTTTAACATTGCTACTGCGATTGAATGGAAGCACTGAGATGATCACAACAGAGGTTTCTTTTTCACTTTTTCAGCTCCGTATCTACTATATTTCCTATGTTACCATTCAAAATGCTTGAAAACAAAGTATTGCTAGGGTCATAAAAAGCAAAACACAAGGCCCAGTGTATGTCTGAAAGTGGTCTAGCATGAAGAAATTATTGGGCTGCTCAACCTTGGTAGTGTTAAGGCATGACTCTTGGTTGGAAAATAATGATGCTGAATGAATGGGAATCTCTAGATTGTATCCTGCTACATTGGATGATGATCGTAGTGTTGTGGTGGTCACAGAAATTAAAAAGTGCTATCAATCAAGTTTAGATAGAGTTTAGTAGTTTATCCACTGACTTCTACCTGTAAGCCATTATGTGTCAACACAAGGGCAGTCATGGTGAAGCATTAGCATGTTAAGTAGTAATAGTGTTTTTAGCACTGTTACTACTTAACATGCAGCCATATTTTTGTATTCATTTTTTTCAAATTGCTGAGTTTATCCTGAGTTTAGTGATAAATAAATGAGCTTTATTGTTCGGCAATTATTAGGTGTAGCCGACAGCTATGAGTTGCACCTATTATTAGGATAATAACTGGAGGCACTGTACTCTGAGCAGGTTATCACGGCTGCAGAGAGCGGGTAAATGTGTGGAGTGGCCGCTGAAATAACAAGCAGGCGAATACAGCAGAGAGACCATTATAGTCGGAGCGTTTTGCCAAGAGGTAATTCAATAAAAAAAGCTTCTATATTGTGGCTTTTTAAATGATAAGGGCGACACAGTTTTAAATACACAGGCCTGGAAAGTTATTATGAAGGGATTCTCAAAAATGCTAGCAGCACAACTGAGCATCAATCCATTTGGACGAGCCACTATAGTTCAACCAAAGTGTGTGCCTGATTAAGGAGCTGAGTATCTGCTCTTAGCTTGGGCAAAGGTAGGATTCAAGAACAGTTTAAAGTGCACTAGCAGAATGGTGTGGAATGTTTTTAATATTAATAGTGACTATTAGTAAAACTAGTGGCACTGGATAAACAGGGATGACAGCTGGACCACTGACTGGTACGTGGGATATAGATTAAGCCAATATCAAACCAGTGGGGCCCGACATAAGGTTATCTTTTAGTAACTAATAATAATTAGATCATAATAAGATAACAATAATAGCAGATCAGCCATGTAAACGCTAGTGTCTGTCCATGACATATGCCTAATTTTGACAAACCTCCGATTGGAGTTTTAGTTTGTCTTTTTGGTTTTTTTCCCCATGACCAACCGACCAATGAAAACTTGGTTGACTAAGCTTCTTCTCATCAGCTAACCATTGGTCATTGGCAATTGGGTGGCAGCCCTAATTACTAATTATGCTTGTCAGCTGTTGCTGAGAGACAAAAAACACAAATGGTGCTTGATGACATTATTTGTCTTGAATAAGAAAACAATTCAGTCATACTAAAATAAGATCTCATGATTTCTTTCTTGAATTGCCCTTTTTTACAGTGTGATCTGCCAGTTCAAAATATTAAATTGCATATTCCTCACAAATCATATTCAGCTTTATATGAATGTAAGAGGAATCTACAAAGAGAAAAGGAAGGTTAAGTGATACAGAAGCAGGCGTAAATAAAGAAAGATACCACTGCCCAGGTTCAGTTTTATTACATGACAGAGACATGGTTTATGGCTGCGTAAGAGATGTGCTGACACAGCAAAATGCTTCAGAAAGAAAGCTCAGGGTCAGGACCCAATTAAAAATTCAATTGGCATCCGCTCCATTTAGCTACAGAAAGGTCACAGAGAATGACTAGTGTGTTTAACATCTACTAATACATTCTGACATGTCAACATGTCGTGTCAAAAAGCCTGTCTCCAGTCAGCAGGGCCGTGTGTGGAGCAAAACAAAGCTGAAAATGTACCTACCTAGTGGGGAAGTTCAACATTTTGGGAAACAGACAGAAGGCAAATATGTGTAAGAGTGAGATATTAAGCTCGATATCAACCTCATGTCTGTGAATTAAGTAAGAAGGATGGCATTTTAATACAAGACAATCACATGTAACATGTAGCGCATATGGCCTGCTTCCCTCTGCTCCTTCTAAAACCACCACACACCTCCATAAGCTGCACCTCAGAAAGTCTATTTCTGAATAGAATTTCACGTATTAGAATATTTTGTGCATGTTAACTTCACCAAGGTTTGGTATCTAAACAGACATACATAGCAGCAGTGAAAACATCAGCATCATTTCTTTTTCCACTGTGCTAAAGATGTCATGCTTGATGTAATTATGTAATTTAAAGAGGAACTCCAATTTTTTTTTTTTGTTTGCACTGCACACATAATCAGATTCGTGTTGGCATATAATGTAGTTAAACACTCCAAGGTCTATTATACAGGTTGTAGTAGCTTCTCATGGCTGGTTAGTGCTAACAACCTGCTCCATGTCGCTGTCTGTGCTACACTGGGTGGTGCTCAGTCAGTCTGCCCTGTGTCCTCTGAACCTCCACATCCACACAGTGAAGCTGAGCGGTCACATCTGCTGCAGTCATCCCTCCCTCGCTTCTCTGATGCATTTTTCAAATATGCTTGAAGGGATCAGAATTTGTGTGGTAATTTGAGTGTGGTTACCCTTTAAACTTGAGTGCAGGAACATTTGTTAATAGAGGTGTAAGCTCTATTTGCACCAGCACAAGGGTCAACAGTGTCCAGTCATCAGAGACTGGACACTTTTGACAGTTTTTTTGCCAAGCTTCACACCTCCTGGACCCCTGCCTAAGCTGCGTTGGAAAATCACCACACGCTACCATACTGCTGGCACTGTCCATTCATCCTATTATGTTATATATGATGTAGCCTGGTGGAACTGACCTTGTGAGGCAGTTGGTCTGGCCGGACCCGTGATAATGGAGCTGACAGTGATTGGGTAATAACGTGCACTTGTTGGCAGGATGTACTGCTAATGCTGGTAAGCTGAGATGAGCTGTGTGGTGATCCTCGTCGGTGTCGTCTAGTGTGGCAGTGGAAGCAGCATGCAGAGCAGAGTTACAGGTGGCCAGCTTGAATGTTCTTGCTTCATAAAGAGTATTAGTTATCTGGTGTATGATACATTTGTGGCATTTGTGGCTCGTGAAGGAGATCAATAGCCTACATTTGTTCACAGGAGTGCCCATTGTCGAGGGAGACATATTTCCTTTATGTTACCTTTACAGGGTACATATATGTTTACATTTGGGGGGGGTATGAAACCAAAAGTCTCTGTGATGTAGAGCTTCTTGAGCACTAGTGCTGAAGGTAGCTGGGGGAATCCAATTCCCAACTGCAATGTACAGCTAGTGTTTTCCTTTTTCATTGTTGTTTTCCTTTTAACTGTTCCAACTCTTGCTGTAAGCTGGAAGAGCGAACAGTGTTTAAACTGTGAGCCCCTCCTACACCAGCTTGGTGTTTTTATTTGCCACCTTAATATAATAATGATGTCATCAGATGGTGTCTGTGACCTTTAATACGATGCTAAATGTAAACCAACTTGTCCCATTGTGCATTCAGCTGTTTTACTTGACTGATATTTTTGCAGACTGAAGATTGGTATTTTTGATACAGTGCTACTTTCTGGTTGCATTTGCCTTGACAGTATATTGAACTCTGTTTGTAGCTGGTCATTGCCAAAATACAAAAGTGTCATTGAAATATTTTGATTCACTTCTTCCTAAACTGTCACATATAAGTCACTCAAATTTATCTTTATCACGTACTTTCCTGATTTGAATCCGCTGGCTATTCATTTTCTAAGCTGGCTCAGTCATTTATCACTCCCTTCCTCACCCACCATTGTTTATTTAAAAAGGTCACATATTGTGCAAGATGCATTTTTCATGGCTTGTGTGTCCCAGGTGTGTCGAGAGACCCACAAAATATGAGGAGGCCATCCACTCCCTATTTTTCTTGTTCCATCTATCAACGTGTGTTACTGAAAGTCAGTTTGCCTCTCCATGTGACATCCTATAGGGCTTTGTTTAACACGGCACCACCTCCAGTCAGGAGGCCATCACTGCCCATGAAACACCTGGTGAATCTATCTCACCTGTGGTGCACACTGACCTCCTGTCAATGTGCATGTTATGAGAAAAGCAAGCAAATTGCTTCGTGTTGGCTCTCTCCAATCATCTGAAGATGTGACGGCCCAGTGCACTAAACATATTTTTGACCAATAAGTGCCCACAATAATTGGAAGTCTTACTCAACAGGGGCTTGTACAAATCAAGAATCGATTGATACCGGCTGTCCATGACCCAACTTAAAACTTGGAAGTTTTGCCATATTTTTTATGTTGTTTTACTTTTCATTTTGCAGGTTAGCTTGTTGAACATAGCGTTAGCATGTTGTTGTCACATCATATTATCACCATATAATATTATATGATGTTAATCAGTTTGTCAGAACCACCTCATGTCCAAATAATAATGGATGTATCCAAAGTTGTCAGATCAATGCCAACAAAATGATCCAAAACTTTCACCAAACATATCTGCAGAGAGTCAATCTCATACACACAAACACACACACACACACGCTCAGATTGATTGATTTGAAGCTATTTAAATGAGCGACACAGTAATGCAATTAATCACAGAGCACATTTGATCCACACTCTAATACTGCTACCATTTGGGTTTCATGATGTTGACCAATAAGTGGAAGCTGAAGTGACTTTCAATGACCACTCAAGTGACTGCAGCACGAGTGTCCTTTTAATTTTGGAATGAAAACATGCATTTTGTGTTGCTGTTAATGGACAGCATGCGCTCAAGTGCTTAACTCACTTTGCACTTCCCTCGGTGACTTCTGGGCTCGATAATCACACATTTCTACACAGACATGAGTTTAGTGCTGGGTGCAGATAAAGTTTTGTTTGTCAAGAAATATTTTGAGGATATAATTCTCTCTCAAACAAATAATGAATCTTTAAAATTCCTTTTCATGTGCAGCTTAAACCAACAAGATATACTGGAAACATCCTGGCTGCAGCCCTATACGTAACACACAGACATGAGATTGACATCAGTCTGAAAAATCTTTCACTGAAAGAAAGCAAATATGTACCCATGAGTATACTCCAAGCAGGTTCTTTTTATCTTGCTGAAAGTCTATGTGCATCATGAACAGCAGGTTTTAGCTGATTTTTCCATTTTTGGAAGCAAACAGCTGCATTCTTCATACAAGAAGCACCAAGACACAGAATAGGATTTTTCATTTGAACAGTTGAACAAAGTAGTCACATTTTCCTGAGCTGTAGTTGTACTCAGAGGATGTTTTTCTGCCTGTTATTACTTGTTGACAGGTTACAAATGGAGCAGAAGCCTTTACTGAGACTTCTTAAATACCCAGAGGCATCCTGTCCACTTTGCCATTTTTAGTCTCCCTATTTGACAGCATTAATTCCTCTTCTCATTGGAGGGCTGTGAATACTTGGATGTGAGAGAAGCCATGTGGGACAAAGCCGCCACATGGTAATAACAGCTCCTTTTACATTTCAGCTCAAATTTAACGCCGGAATCTGCTGGTATCTTTAGGCACAGCTGCTGTGTTTGTTGAAAATGGAAGTGCTTTTTAATCCCATATGATTTATCTGGAGGGTTCCTCAGTTTATATGACTCAAATCCACATGAAAATAGACAATGACTTGAGTTTTGTTTTTCAGCAGGGCTGCATTGCTGTCCTTATTGATTAACCTATTGATTCTTTTTTTGGATTAATTACTAAATAAAGAATATCAATAACAATGAAAAAATTCAATCACATCCAGCAACATATACTATCCAGCCTGGATAATCCAAAAAGAGCCAACTGTACACTAGTTGTGCATTATAGTCATTTATTATGATAATGATATTCACTGAATGAGGATTTTGTCAACAGCTTTGCCAATGGCCCATATCAAAGTGCAGGACTATGTAAGGGGTGGCAAGGGTACTCAACCAATCAAAAGATTAGTGGTATGATTCTATTCCACATGTGGAAGTATCCTTGGGCAAGATACTAAATCCCTTGTTTTTGTGTCTGTGGTTTAATGGTTACTTTTGATTAGTTGAAAAAATAAGAAAGGCCACTATACAAGTACAGTCCATTTACCCACTTCACTAACACGATCTCATGATCATCTTCACCAAAAAAGGCACAAATTATCTTCAAATGCAAAGAGCAAGGTTTTTACAAAATTTTCTCATTAACTTAGAGTAAATTTTTCAGAGAAATGTATAGCCATACGATTTAGAAGTGTAAAAAGAACACTGAACTATGTTAACTAGTGTTGGGGCGATATGCTTTTCTCCTGATTCGATGCTATCACAATACGTGAGTGCCAATTCAATATGTATTGAGATTTTTAAGTATTGCAAATCACTATTTTTTATTGCAAATAAAACATAGCGGGGGCTAACAGTGGGAATAGGGGGAAAAAGAGACACTCGCCCTTAGGTTGCTTCCTCTCCGATGGGGTAGTGGTGTAAACCTACCTGCCCAGGATCAAAACAGATAGACAAAATTATCAATTGCCTAGTGAACATAGTGGAGCATTTAACAGCCATAGCCATTTTTTCCCCTCTGGAATCGGTGGAGGCCAAAACAGAGTTAAAAGGAGATTGAATATGGGACTTTATCATGTGGAAACAAACACAACCCCAGCATGCTAAGGTTGTTTGGTGTCTGCTGGATGTGTAAAGAGGCAGCTGCTTGCCAACAAGTTCACCTTTATAAGATGACAATATCTAAATGTTGTGTTAACGGTTTACATGCTGCCCCCAAGTGGCAAAAAAACAACGGTTATTGCTTTAATAATGGCTGTAAAAGAAATACTAAAATTATGCAGGACATATAATTGCAACTACCATGTGTGATCAAAAGAGAGCTCAACCATTCTTAGAGCCCATTGTCTGACAACACAATCCTTGCAGCATTTGAAACGCATGAAGCTAATTTATTGATGTCCTGATCAAGTTTAGTTTTTTTCGTCCTGACCGGATCCAAGTCAGTTGACCCCAAGTCCGTATAAACCATGTCTACCACCAACAAAGACATGATTTATCATGTGTATGGTTAAAATAAAGATTAACAATGCTAGCTTTTATGCTCAACATACTGCCCTAGAAACTTAACTGGCTCTACATATGACAATGCTTTCTCTATGGGGACACCTCCAATACAAGTCCTGGGGTTATCATAGATGACGTTGCTTTAAGGTGCTGTGTGTAACATTGAAAGATATTAGCAAGGGTAAGCTAAATTTTAAAAGTATCAAACCAAAGAAATCCCTCAAAACACATGAACACAGTCAGTGGCTGACTACTGCTGCTAACAGTGAGAAAACAGATCCCTCATTTGTTCTGTACACATCTGCAGACCGACAACTTCTTAGTTTTTTCAGTGTGACGAAATAACAACTTTGTTAAATGCGAGAATCATATAAACAAGCAAAATATTCTCTGTATTAAGGAAATATACTGTGACTGCTGTAAATTAATTAGATGTTATCTGCAATCTCCCACTGTGATTTATTTTTTCACTTTTATTCTTTATCTTTGTATACTCTTTCCACAGGATTTATCTATATTTAATGCCTCTGTAATGTGATGTACTGCACCTATTCTGTTTAATTATTACTGAATCCATGCTTTACGTTCTACTTATATCACATACTGTGTTTTTAAATGCAGTGTCTGTACCTCTTTGGTTTTCCGGTGTCTGTCCTTGCCGTCTCTGTCTCTGTCGTGGTCCTTTCCTTCGTCTCCATGGTGGCAGGAGTAGGACACTGTCCTCCAGTCCCGCGGAGAGTTGGTGATGCTGGAAACCTTTGACTCGGTCGCACTGTTCTCTTCGTTGAGTGAACGGGATGACCTCCTGGTGAACATGCTCTTCTTCAGAGCTTTGACCCTGAGGCTATCATTGTTACTCCCATCTGAGCAGCACCACTCCCCAGAGGAGCTATTGTCCATTTTGACATTGTGGCCGGTGGTGTTGCACTGGAAAACACGAGGTGAGAGGGTGGTGTCGGGATGTGGATGAGGGTGCAGTTGCAGCTTGTCAGGGGTGGTATTGGACACGGATGCAGACACAGTCTCCCCATGTCTGCCATTGACCTCGGGCTCCTGGATCTTCTCATCCAGCTTGTTGAGTTTAGAGAGCACCTGGGAGATCTCACTACGAACACCGGAAAGAGACTCCAACTTTTTCTCGATCTCACCAATCCTCATCACCAGCTTGCACACACTCGACTTGAGCTCATCGTCTGTGTTTTCCAGCGAATGGAAGAGGCGGTCCAGCTTGGACTTGGCAAGTTTGACCGTGTTGCGGTCTGGGGAGCTGTCGCCTTCAGACTTCAGCGTTACCTGAGAGAGGGACCCATTGCTGTTGTAGCATGACGGTTGGACAACGCCCAGAGACTCACAAACACTCATATCATCCAGAAAACGAAAAATGTCACTTATGTCATCACTAACAATCTCAGAGTCTTCGTCAGAGTGTTTGAAGGTGTGTCTTTCTCTGTCATTGTACTTAGCTGGGTATTCCTTCCCTTTCTTTTGCTCAGCCTGCTCTGTTTGAGTCCCAACACTAGAGATGTCCCCTCCCTGAAAGGATGGACTGTTCATATTTTTGTCCCGAAACCTTTTGGCTACTTCTCTTTTGTCCAAACCTGCAGGTCCACTTGCCATCAGTGCTACATCCTTGGTTTTTATTCCATTGGTTTTCTTTGCAAAGCCCGATGGAGAAGCAACCACCTTTTCTTTTGGGCTCTGAAAATGCTGCTCGTTGTCAGTGCTGATGATGCTGATATTTCGATGGTGGTTTTCTTTGACTGGTTTGCTGTTCAGAAATGACCTCTCAAAGTCCGGAGGCCCTTCTTCTGTGTTGAGGCTGAGGCTCTTTACCGGCCACGGCGGGTGCTTCCCTACTTTGTTACTGTACTTCCTGCTGCTGACGCACTCAGACACTGTGGTCGGGCCGAAATAGGTGGATGCCTGTAAGTCGTCCAGGCTCTCATGCTTCACCCTCCGTCTGTCTTGAAGGGGGGAGTTGAGTGTTGGCTCAAAGTAGGGGTTGCTGTAGGGCAGTTCAAAGCTGTGGTTGAAGAAGGTGGCGGGCTTGTGCAGCTCCCTCCTGTGGTAGCTGTCAGCAGCCTTACTGCTCTGTTTGCACTCGGTGGTGATGACCTACAACAGTAACCCAGACAAGGACTGAGCTGGCTTTAAAATCACACTAACACAACAAATTAATAAGAAAGTGTACTTTTCCATTCCTAACATTTAAATTATGTTGGAAACAAAATGCAAATGGATTACTAAAGTGAGTGATAGCACTGATATACTATAAATGGGAAAAGATATTTGAAGTCTTTCAATCTGGAACTCCTTCAGACTAAAAGTAGTTAGAGGTTAGTATTAAGATAATGCAATTTGATATGTATGCTCTTAAAACAAGGGCAAGAATTAACAATCTGTGTCAGTAAAGTAGGATAGCACAGCACATGTCCTCTGAAGTATCCAGCTAATAAGAGTGTGAATAAATTAGACACCATGAGAGTCCCACTTGATTGTTAATGCATAATTTATATGAGTATAAATTACAGATTAGTGAATGTATTCTGAGATATTACTTATCTCAATCATACAATGACCAATATGCTGCCACTTGTTTTCAGTCTATTAAGTAAACAATATGGAAGATTACATATTTTCTCTTTTTTTTCTTCAGTGGTAGAAAGTAACTCAATTTCTATATGTAGGAACATTTTCAAGTACTTGTAGATTTCTTGAGTTTTTAACTTCAATTTTTGAATTTTCAGTACATTTCAGATATTGTACTTTATATTCCACTGGTCATCTGATAGCTATAAATGCTAGTTAACATAAAAATCTGAATTTTACTTACAAAATGTGATTAACTTGATGTGATGCATTATTATAGATTAATCTACCTAATACATATACACACACACATATGAAGCAGTTACAATTAGCTCCACTCTGACCAGCTGCAATAAGAAAATGCTGCTTAAATGTTAAAGCATCAATATTGATAATCTGATAATGTAATACATACTTACTTAATGTTACAATACTGTAAATGAGGCCATTCGGCATGATGAGAACTTACATATATTTTAAGTACATTTACATCAAATAAATAAATCAAAATCTTGCAGAATGATTATTAAGCACTTTTAAGTTCCTGAAGCCTTCCTGTAATACATAAACTGGGCACACTGCACCATATGTCACCTGGCTGTCTCCATACAAGGCACTAATCCTAGTTGTACTACATTTAAGTTTACATTTATATTTTTAGTAAAATAGTGGATGTTTTTACACTTAAGCTTTCTTAGAATCTTAATTATTATGTCAAACAATCACTTTTTCTTTCATGATGATTCATGTCATCGCACATAAAATCAGGTCATACATTTCACCTCGTTATGTAATCAGATGAATCACAGCATCTGTATATATTTATATGACTAATTCCTGTCAACGCTGGTAAATCAGAGAAACAAGTAGTTCTGACAGTCTAATGGAACTTATCAGTTGTTTTCAATCAATCAATCAATCTTTATTTACATAGCACCAATTTATAACATTGTCTCAAGACACTTTCCATAAAGAGCAGGTCTAGACCAAACTCGCAAGCGTCAGGCATCAGGTGACAGTGGCAAAGAAAAACTCCCCTTTAACAGGAAGAAACCTCGGATAGATACCGGCTCCGAGTAGGGCGGCTTTCTGTTCTGGGCGGGACATCAACTAAATTCTACGTCAATTATCAAGCAAAATACATAAAGCATTTCTAACAGCAAGCAAACGTGCTTTATAAACTTTTTATAAACTCTTAATATAAGAATTTAGATTTACAAAATAATGTCTGATGTCCTCTTAAGGACAATACACAGTTGTATAATAAAGACTTTTTACTATCCTGCTAACAGCAGACGTACGTGATTCAAGGTGGCCGCTCTCCTCTTAGAAAACACACAAATACAAACCTTTGGTGAGAAGGCCACGAAGTTGTGGAAGTCCTCTTTAAACATGTTCCTCTTCTGGATGCATGGGTGGACGGAGAAGGGCTCTGGGTGGCTGATGTGCTGCAGAGACTCCTGGTCTGTGGTTGATTCGCTGTCGATGTTCATGGGAAAGTAGGTGCTCTGCATTTCGCAGGGTGGAGAGGGCGGACTGCCGCTGGAGTACTGGGGCAGATGGTGCAGTTTGTCTAAAGAGGCTGCTCTACATTTCAGGTCCTTGCTGACACCCAGAAGGAAGTTTGGGTCCGAGGCGGGAATAAACTGCTGGCAGTTGTTGCAATCAGATGATTTCGGACAGGGAGGGACACTCTGAGCCACAGGGTGCTGCTGGGGCAGGTGGTGATGATGGTGCCCATCCCTGGGGTGATCCATGTGCTCATATCCAACCCCCATGTCACAGTCCTGAAACTTATACGCGTCATTATCCGACCTGCACAGCTCCACTGACTGATTCTTGCGGAACTTGCCTCTGTGCACTATGGGCAGCTTGTCTTTGGCTGTGCCTCCGTTCATCTGGATCAAGTTGAACATAGTGACGATGTCTGCCGCCACCATAAGCTTCTTGGACTGCGGGTCCTCCATGGAGCAGCGCATCTTGTCCTTGAAGAGGGTGGCCGGGAAGGCGGGGTCCAGACAGGCCGTGTAGAAGAGCAGGCTGCGGAGCTTGGCCAGGTGCACGAGGTCGAAGCGAGCGCACAGGGACTTACACAGGTCCTGGTAGGACATGGTGTTGTGCTTGTTGTCCAGCTCCTCCAGGATCCGGACCAGGAACAAAGAATACTCTGGGAGGGGGTCCATGGCTGCTGGGTGGCTGGAACAGGCCTACGAGGAGGGTCCTACCTCAGAAGAAGCTTGACACCTGGAATCAACACATCTAAATGTTCATTCAATGCTGATGTGTTGGGGTTTTTTTCCCTAAAAGAAGGCAAATAAAGCATCACAAAATCAGAGATGCTCACTTACAAAGACCAGGAGGAGGCAGTCATACTGGATATCAAGACAAATTCAAAACGACATACTTTGCTGGTTTTATTACACATGCTCAAACCGAGGACTGTAATCGACCTGCAGCTGAAATTGATCCTGCTCCCTCTAACTGGACTAGTTAACACCGAGTCCACCTGCATTCCGACAGTAGCAGCAGCTGCAGAGCCTCTACCAGAGCAGGGCGCGCACACAGGGAGAGATTTCAGTCTCATTTCACTTGTATTTGCATACCATCACTCACCCTGAGTTGTTGATGCTCAGAGGATGATTTGATCGGCTCTGTGCAGCACAACACGTCTCTCATCAGAGAGCCTCAAAAAACAAAAAGGAGGGAAATAAACTCAGAGACATCAGCTGGCTGTGAATCCGCAGCGCGCAGCCCTCCGACACAAGCATCCAAAACAAGGGGTTGTAAAGACAAACTTTAACCAATCCGTCAGTAGAAATAAGAGGAGAAGAAAAAGAAAAGCAAACGCACAGTGCATCCTAACATGCATGCGCACAGGTAAATGCTTTTAAATTAACATTTACTGTCCCAGCTGGTTGCGGTGTCAAACATGGATCCATCCTCACAGACAGTCCCGGCAGGCTGGACCGTCCCCATTGTCCGACGCTCTCCTCTCCCTCCCGGACCCCCACCTAACACTGTGGTGCTGCTGTGCTGGAGGATCTCTCCGGGAATTGAAAATGCATGCTGTGCTGGAACCCAACCAGTGTCAAACTGGACAGA
Source organism: Pempheris klunzingeri (assembly GCF_042242105.1). Taxonomy (NCBI): domain Eukaryota; kingdom Metazoa; phylum Chordata; class Actinopteri; order Acropomatiformes; family Pempheridae; genus Pempheris; species Pempheris klunzingeri. The sequence continues at coordinate 29,409,022 of NC_092012.1, read as the reverse complement.
GTAGACCCTGAGATTACCGGTTTCCGCTTTCAAAATAAGAGCATTCCTGAAAATCAAGATTATTTTTTTCTTCAACTGGAGATGGTGGAAGACGTATTCATACCCAATACTACTACTAATAATAATAATAATAATAATAATAATAATAATAATAATAATAATACCACAATGAACCGTTACTAGTAAAAATGTGGCTTTCAAACCGTTACTTAAATAAAAGTGCTCATTATGATCTTTGTCATTTTTATCTCTGATTAATTAACAATGAAACAGTATTTTAATGTTGTATGTGATCTGGGTGAAGCTAACTTTAATCATATTATATACAGGATGACAATCAGTGCTTTACATCTTATGAGATCAATACATTTTGTGTATAGAACATTATTCCGCAAAGTAGTAGCCTATTCAATGGAAATATTTAAGTACAGTACAAGTAACTCAAAATTGTAATAATATAGTACCATAGTAAATGTACTTAGTTACTTTTGTCTTCTAATATTTTTCTTTGCCTTTATTACATTAAATTAATTAAATTCTCTATAATATCTTACTGTCATTAACAAACTGGATTGTTTTAAAGTATAACCACACAGCCATGTCACAAGACAGTTCACATCATCGATATACAGAGACCTGATTACAAAAAAAAAGAGCAAGCAACATAATTTCCACATGTTTTCTAAAGATAAACTTTTTTTTTCAAAAAAAAAAAACTTCATTACATGGGAGCTGGTATGACATGAAAATTAGCTGAATGGGAAGAAAATATGTGAGATACATTTTTACATTCACTATGAAATTAACGTTGGAGTTCTTTTACTTTTTAACTTTTACTAGAATTATTAATTGAATTTCTGTTGCCTCTTCACAGCAGAGGGCATATATTGAGAGCCACCAATATGGTGTCATATGGTGCATTCCAATTTCCATTCATTTTTAAAATTCATTTTAGGTTTTGTGCTTTTATTGTGAAGGCAATATTTTTCACTTCCGGTCACAACCTCTTAGAATTGTGTGATCGATGCAGTTCTTTGTTTCCACTTACAATGACGTAACTACACCTACCTGGACAGTGTAGAAATATCAATTATCTCTAGCATGACAGTGTGTCCTGTCACACCTCTGCACCATGAGCTAACACCCTGCAGGACCCATGGACACTCACCCACTGGAGCAGTGGCTGTGAAGTGGGTGTCTCAGATCTCAAGGGTCCCTCAGTGGGTTCAAGAGGACATCACCAATCTTGAGGAATGCCAGCAGTTTCGTTTTCACTCATAGTAGTAGTAGTTTCTCAAAAGCAGACACTACATTTGACATGACTGATTTCACTGGTGCCTCTTTGAAATTAAAGTAAAAGGTGTGCACAACAACACTGTAAAAACTTTAAGGTCACTTCAGTTTGTCTAATTATGCTTAATGAGGCCATTTTTATATCAGCAAATACAACAATTCAGTTTCAACATGGAACATTAGAGACATCAGTAAAAGGTGTGCAAAGTCACTTCAACTAGTTTAATTTAAATACTTTACTCAAGTAGTTACTTAAGTACAATTACTCCTCTATAAATATACTCAAATAAACAGACATTTTGTTCTCATATTGCACTCCAAGTAAAATGTTACTGAATTATTTTGTCAAAATAAAAACTGTGGTTGTAGGATAGTTGTCTCATGAGCTTTACCATTCTGAAAGGACAAAAACATTTTTTTTTAAATTATCTTGGAACATCTCAGCACTGCTCAGCATGTCAACAGCTGCTCATATTTCTAGTTGGTATGACAGCACACATACAATAAAGCTGAATCAGAGAAACCCTTCGTCTTTAGAACAGACACTTTCAATCCTAAACAACTCTGGTGTCTGAACCACAACTTTCTCTTCTGTGCACAGCATCCAAAAATATACATTATTCCAGTGTCTGATCCACAATACTGGATCGTCACACCAATTAAAATTTTCTCTCAGCTCAGTAAACTTGCAGGGTCAGCAGAACATCTTTATGCAGTTGAGCTAAAAAGTAGTGAAACTATTGCAGTAACTACGTACAAGTACACAGCATTGCACTGTATGTTTGTTTGGGCGGAGCAATGCAGTGTTATTCTCTGAACTGGCTGTTCAGATTGAGCAGAAGCTGGTTTTCAAAATGAAGGGAGCTCAGCCTGGTTTGCTTTGCAGTGAACAAAAATCCAGCACAGCTGAGGAGGTGTTCACAGGCAGCCGGCAAAGCCAGTGCTGAGTTTCAGACAGTTTTCTGATGAAGGTAAATGAGTTTAGTGGGGGGTGCATGTTGTCTGAGATGAATAGTAGGAGCCCATCCAGCTCCCCACCTACTAGCTCGCGGTCGTCCATCATTCCAAAGCGTGCTCAGAGGCCGTCCTGAATGGCACTGATGAGAGGGAGGAAGCTTCCAGTCTTCTGAATGCTGCTTATAGCCGGTGAATCACTGGTAGCAGCCACCCCATGTGTGTTCACCTTAGACTGAAGGCAGTGTAAAGGCGTTACCGCAGGCTTCATCACACTGCAGCATTCCATTTTAGCTGGACTCAGCTATAGCTGTATAACACACAGCATATTATTGTTATTTAGTCATCATAAAACGACTGTTTTTGCTGCAATTAAAAGAAACTGTCCCAAATGAGAGATTGCTTTACTGTAGAATTTTAGGCTATATTACTCCTGATCCTAAAGGCCCAGATAAGGGCTGCTCTTATCACAAGTGATCAATCATAATAAGACAAACAAAATGCCCTACAGTTTTATTATGTGTTGGCCTGCCCTTAACACTGAGGTACACAGCCCAAGCGAGTTACAGTTATTTCTTACAGATCATGACGTCTATAACTTCACTGCACTCATAAAGGAAGTTAAGATGAAGGAAGAAGTTAAAGAATTATTTTAACAGAATTCTTTAAATTAGAAAAACACTCACATTTTCACCTTGAGCTCTTCACAGACACCTCTGATGGAGTCTCCCCCTGCTCTTGAATGATCCCTATGTGATTTGGCCCAATCAGTAAGTGCTTGTATTTCTCTTCCACAATTTCTGCAGCCTTTTATTTATATTTTTCAAAAGCGGCAAAAAGGACTTGAATGCCAGTTCAAGTGTGTAGTTCTTCCCCTCTGCCTGGGCAGCATCTGTTGTGGTGATTAAGTTTAGCAGGTGGCAAACACACCTTTTGATTAAGAGGTAGTTGGTATTCAAACACCCTGTCTTCTTCCAGGAGGCTGAATGTGTCCTGATAGGAATGAGACTCTTTGTCATTTGATTCAGCTCCTGTTCGCCAAAAATATCAAATGCCTTTGTTACTTCTGCTGCTACTTCTGCTGCTTCGGCGTCCATATTGAGAAAGGATTACACGTAATACATGTCCATTTACTGTATTATTTCTTTATAGCACCGCGAGAAAACGTCGGTAACTATAGCACTACATCAGCTTCCCGCTCAAAAGGGAGGAGAATCAGTGTATGTAAAGTGCAGTATATGTAAACAACAATCACGACATTCACGACAGTCATGTTGGTATTTGCGTCACATGAAGTATGACGTACAACTTACAATACCAATACATATGAACACCTATACACCATATATAATGCAATATGGGAGCACATTAATCTCATGCAGAACAAAATTATATACATACAAACATTTGTAAATGAGAGCACAAAACTCAACAGCCTTGATGTAGTTTGAGCTGCTGTCCTTTCTCATCGCTTTACCTCATTAACCTTAAACATTAAAGATGTGGGACCCTCTCAGCCTGAAGCAGGTGCAGCTGATCTTCTTTCTGATGTTTTGTGACACCAATGTAACTTCTCTGGTGAGCTGTCCAGAATTCATCTGGCCACAGGGTTTAAGCCGAGACATGACTTCAAATTCTCCTTCATTCTAGTTGTGGCTTTTTGTATTCTTGCCAAGAGTGTAGCTCAGGAAATGACCTTGCATGGTGGATTCAGGACTGACAAAAGCTCCCTGAATGCAGTTTCCTCAGCAACAGCTAATGGATGAGGACCAAAAAAAGTGAAGTAAATGATGAGCTTCTCAATTGTCTGCCAAACTTATCTCACTCCACTTCAGTTTATCATAATAGTTAAATTTGCCTGCTTGCTTGGGATCTCTATGGAGTAAAATGGGAGTTAAAACTGATGGAATTTGATCAGTATCAGGTTTGTCGTACAAACAGAATATCATGATGCTTCAGATGCAAATACTGGCTGCAGAAGATCATACACTGCATAAGGTTAGGTTGACATGTGTGTTAACCAATTGGATATACTTAGATATTAAAATAAATATGAAGTCGTTGATGGTGAAATGGGCATGGATTTATTAATGCTAAACCCACAATAGCCTCGTGTGGTGCTGTTTTCTGCTCCATCACTGCCAGCGCCCATCTTTCATTAAAATTGGAGTTTCTGAACAAGCAATTTGAGGACACTGCATACACACAGTCGAAACCGCACATCTGTTCCGGTCAAATTGATCACAATGAGCAGATGATTATTATAATCAATTTTGTATTTCCCATGCAGACTACCATCTGATTTACATTTATATATTTATTACATGAATATAAAGTAATGAAACAGACAGCTCTGCTATCTATCATGCTGCGCATTACGTGACCAGGCATCATCAACCCACTTGACGAGGGCAGTTTCAACCGCTGCTGCTTTCTGCCTCACCAGCCATGACTATTTCTCATTGTGTGAGAAACTTCACAGCTACAGAGGCAAGAGACTTTAAATTTGATCCTTCCTGCCTCTGTTGAAACAAGTTGTGGTGAAATTAGTTTAGTTTGATTTCCAAAAACAAAGAAATGCCTCATCTTAAATTAGAATTCACACTCAGGTCAATAATGCAAATTGAAGAGAGTCACAAAAAAGCACAAAGCAGATGAGTGAGTGTGACTGCACATGGTGCAAGGTGCTTACTTGCACTTTCAGAGTTCCTGGAACTGATTTAAGGGATGGAGCAACCAGCTCCCCACATTTTGCAGCGTTCTCCTCTGTCACCTCCAAAAGCCTCACAGATGCCTGCTTTGACATTTTCCTGCACAGCATCTGCATTTGAGATGTCTGTGCCATAGCCCATCAAATGATGCGCCAGGTCTTTAAGTGCTCCTCCTTTTCCATAGGGGCTCCTTGTCTATTGGAATCCTCAGTGAGGTTCCATGTTACTGTTTTAAAGCCTTTCATAAAAGGCACTGTGAAAGCTGGGTAGAATGCTAACTTATTCCTGCAGTGTGATGTCAGCTCATCTGAGGGGAAGCGAATGTCTTTGAAAGACTCAAACTCAGTGTTGGCGGTGTTGTGATAGGTGTCGACTTATTGACCCATTCAGTCCATGACAATTATATTTTTTCCTGTAGGATTCATGACCACAGGGAACATAAGGTCTTTGTAGGCATCACATCTGCCGTACACAAACAGATGAAGCCACTAGATTGGTTGTGGATGCTGTGCTATTAACCCGGAGTTAGTGCATCACTCTTTCCGCCCTGTCAGCTGTCTTTTCAGGCAAGTCCATGCGACCCTCCTCCACCCTGTGCACCTCCTCATTCAGTGGCCATGGGTCCTTCATCATAAGCCTGCTCTTCTTCATCCACTTCTCAGCATCTCTTCACCATCACCAGTGTCTAAATTCCATTGCGGAATATCCAGTCATTATCATTCATTTTTTCCCCCCACTATATATTTATACACTGTTGCCCATAAAGTTAGAATAAAATGTTTTTTACCTCATCTCATGAAATGATTGTGACAATGTGATTTATTCTTGATAAATAAAGTGTATATCTTCTCAACTTTATTGATCAAACTCTTCCAAACATACCACAGTGAAACTTAAACCACAATTAACCTTAGAAACTGTATTCAGGCTTTAACAAAATTGGGGGTATTGAACAATTATTCCAACTTTATGGGCAACAGTGTATATTTTTATGTGTGTAATTCTAATGGGATCTAACTGCCAAAGGCTGTATATCCATCTTGCATTGTTAACAAATCTTCTTGACCACTTTTCAGCCTCTAACGAGTCTCTGCTAGATGAAATATAGTTTGCAGATATGATGGAGCCTGACCATTAAGAGCCTTGTAGGAGAATGATTTTAAATTATATTCTGGATTTTACTGGAAGCCAGTGAAGAGAAGCCAGTACGGGTGAAATATCTCTTCTCCTAGTTCTCGTCAGTACACAAGCAGCAGAGTTCTGGACCAGCTGGAGAGTCTAAGGACTTATTGGGGCAGCCTGATAATAAGGAGTTGCAATAGTCCAACCTAGAAGTGACAAACACGTGGACTAATTTTTCTGCATCATTCATAGATGATTTTAGCAATATTATGTGTGTATAACTTGTGTGGACAGAGGACTCATTGTTAACGTGAACAAATTGAAATCGATCTAATAAATAGGACTTAAACCAGCTTAATGTGGTTCCTTTTATGCCAATGAAGTGTTCCAGTCTCTGTAATAGGATGTGATGGTCAATGGTATCAAATGCAGCACTCATATCTAACAAGACAAGTACAGAGAGAAGTCCTCTGATGCCATAAGGAGGTTACACAGCTACTTTCTCAAGGATCTTGGAGAGAAAGCGAAGGTTGGATAAAGGTGTATAGTTGGCTAATACACCTGAATCAAGAGTAGGCTTTTTCAGAAGAGGTTTAATTACTGCGGGACGTAGCCTGTTAGCAAAGACTGATTGATCATATCCAGTAAGGGCAGGACTTCCTTAAGTAGCCCAGTAGGAATGGGGTCCAGGAGACATGTTGACGGTTTGGATGAGGAAATCATTGAAGCCAGTTCAGGAAGATCAATTGGAGAAAAGCAGTCCAAATGCACATTAAGCCCAACAGCTGTATCCATGATTCCTAAGTTTGAGGTTGAATCAGAGCCTGTTGAGGGCAGGAGGAGATGAATTTTGTCACTAATAGTTAGAATTTTATCATTAAAGAAGCTCATGAAGTCGTTGCTACTGAACTCTAAAGGATCACAAGGATCAATAGAGGCTCTTTGTCAGCCTGGCTAATGTGTTAAACAGAAATCTAGGGCTGTTTTTATTTTCTTGATTTTGTAACCAAATAATGAATGAATAGCAGCGTGTCTGCTTCCCCAGATGGGTTTTTGAACATATTTCCTTAAGTGATGTTCACACCAAATGCACTTGAAGAACTACAAACAAATTCATCTCTATCGAAAATGTTTGTGCACCACGCTAAACATCTTTCTACCATATGTTTAGTTTTCCTTACTGAAGAACCAAAAAGGAAAAAAAGTTAATATCAGAAAGCTGTGCTCAGTCTACACTGGAGTTGTTCATTTTCCGGCTGACTAAGCATCCTTTAATTGGACTGTATGGAGAGGCAGGGGGCTGGAGAGGAGGAGGAGTTTGAATTGACTTAGAGGAGCCTGAATCTGACAGAGTTTGGAACTGCAGACTAAACACACACGTGGCGTAATCTGTAAGATCTACAGCATGCAGTGTGGCTGACTAGTGTGCAAATGTCAAGAGAAATACATACATAACTGCTGTTTAGCTCTGGTCGAGTTTGTGTTCTGGTCTGGCAGAGAAAGAACAAAACAGAAACATCCCTCAGACCACAAACAAGTTACAGGTCAAATAGTTTAAGTTTGTTTCTGTTTGTTTGTCATAGAATCTTTAAAAAGCTCACAACAGTAGGATTTATTGCAATAATACATAAGTGTGTAGGATTTATTTTGCTGGTCAGATGACTGTATATCTGTCTCCTCCTGTTCACTTTAACTGTCCTAGGACAAGGTGTGTGTGGCACAGAGAAAGGCCCTCAGAGAAAAGCGTCCATTCACACAGTCGAGTTACTCATTACTCCACAGTGTTAGGCAAGTTACTTTCAAAATGTAATATATCTTATTCATTATTTTCATTTTGAAGTAATAAGTTAATTAACCCTCCTATTATCTCTAAATAAATATTAGACTTTTTTTTGCTTCATATTTAATGACTTTTCCTAATTTAATGGGGGCAACTGGGTAAACATAAAATTAACAGGATGATATGTTTTCAACATCCTGTACACATGTTGTACACATCAGTGTTCCTTGGGGTCAATTTGACCCCAGGTTGTTTTAGCTGTATAAAACATAAGAAATATCAACATTTTACACACATTTGTTTTGGATGATATTGAGGTCACTATAACAATATTTTATAATCTTCAAAAAGCATTATGGCCCTAACCTAACATAACCATAACTGTAGTAGTGAGAGAACCATCAGGGCAACCATCCAGAAAAATCAGGGCATGCAGTGGTACCTGACATGGCTGAAAGACTGAATGGTCATAACATTACATCTGATAATTTCTTTACATCGTACGCCCTGGGTGAAGAACTGCTGAAAAGGAAGGTTACCATGTTGGGGACAGTGAGAAAAAACAAGCCGGAGCTTCCCTCTGAGCTGCTTGTGATGAAGAACAGGAAGGTAACATCTTCAATGTTTGCCTTCACTGACAGAGCCACTGTCATCTCCTATTGCCCCAAGAAAGGAAAAATGTCCTGCTGATGAGCACCATGCACAAAGATGCTGTCCTGAGCACCAGAGAAGACCGAAAACCACAAATGGTCTTGGACTACAACAAGACAAAGGGAGGGGTTGATAACCTGGACAAGGCCACAGCCACATACAGCTGCAGAAGCATGACTGCCTGTTGGCCCCTTGTAATTTTCTTCATCATTGATGTGAGCGCCTACAATGCCTTTGTAATATGGAGTGAAATAAACAAGGACTGGAACAGCAGAAAACTAAGTCGGGCAGTTGGGTTATGCGTTGTTGAAACCTTATATCACTTCTAGGTTGGACTATTGTAACTCATTATCAGGCTGCTCCAACAAGTCGTTAAAGACTCTCCAGCTGGTCCAGAATGCTGCTGCTCGTGTTCTGACGAGAACTAAAAGAAGAGACCACATTTCTACTGTACTGGCTTCTCTTCACTGGCTTCCAGTAAAATCTAGAATAGAGTTTAAAATCCTTCTCCTCACCTACAAGGCTCTTAAGGGTCAGGCTCCATCATATCTTAAAGAGCTCATAGTACTGTCCTACCCCACTAGAGCACTGCGCTCCCAGAATGCAGGTCTACTGGTGGTTCCCAAAGTCTCCAAAAGTAGTGCAGGAGGCAGAGGCTCCTCTCCTGTGGAACCTCCTTCCAGTTTGGGTTCGGGGGGCAGACACCGTATCTACATTTAAGAGTAGACTAAAAACCTTCCTTTTTGATAAGGCTTATATTTAAGGGCTGGCTCAGGCCTTAGACCAGCCCCTAGTTATGCTGCTATAGGCTTAGACTGCCAGGGGACTCCTATGGTGCACTGAGCTCCTCTATTCTCTATCCTCCTCTTCCTCTCCATCGTTGTATCATGTCAGCCAAATGTCTGCCTCTAACTTGCTATCTTCCCCGGAGCCTTTCTGTGCTTTCTCATCTCTCAGGTTCCTGTTGATCCTGTGGATCCTGGTCCTGGCCCTGCTGATGTGGTTCTCTGGTTCCTGTGGGTCCTGGTCCCGGTCCCGCTGATGTGGTTCTCTGGTTCCTGTGGATCCCAGTCCTGGTTCTGCTTATGTGGTTCCCTGGTTCCTATGGATCCTGGTCCCGCTGATGTGGTTCTCCATCAGCCAATGGATGTGCGTCTGTCCAAGGCTACAGCCTGTCCGTCCTTGGGAGCTGGATCTCTCCTTCACTGTGGTGCTCCTGGAGGTTTCTCTTTTCCCACTGGGTTTTTTGAGTTTTTCCCTTCCCGAAGAAGGAGGGTCATAAAGGGCAGGTGATGCCTCGGACTGATCCATTGGCCTCATCGACTGCTGGACTCTTTTATTAGATTGTTTGTTCGCTTACACTTGTTTATTTCAGTGAACTTTGTAAAGCACTGTGAGATAACTCTGTTGTGATATTGGGCTATACAAATAAATTGAATTGAATTATATCGAGAGAAGACGGTGCCTTCCAAGAGCATCAAAAGATGCTGCAACTGTTGTGAAGGACATCCAAACAGAGACACACACCCCAACTCCTCCAGTGGTTCAAACTGCAGGCATGAAACGTGGCAGGTGCCAGGTCTGTCCCAACAGAAATGACTGCAAGACCAGCAACACAGAACTACATCTGCACACTCTATGCATATCATGTGTACAGTAGTGAAGGCAAAAGGCTGGAATGTACCTTCTGGTGGCCCAAAACAAAAATATGCTGTGTATATTGTCTGTTCATATTCTGTCTGTAAACTCATTTTAGTGACCATGTAACTTTGTTTTTCTCATATTCATATTCACATACATAGCACTTAGAGTAGCATAGAACAATCCCTGACGCAATGCTCAAATGTACTTTTTTACAGGTTTTTAGTAAATAAAGAACTGTTATGTGTTCCTTACTGATGTTCTGATGATGACAATGTTCTGTTTTACAAAGAAAATCCTTCAAAATTTTTGAATTTGTGTTTGTTTTTCCTGGGGTCAAATTGACTCCGAACATAATACATGTTACTATTCTTGATAAACTGTTTTTAATTCCAAATGTTATAGATAACAAAAATATGTACTTAGAAATAATATAAAGCCATTAAAACACAAAAAAGATGTCTTTCCAATGTTAGGTCAATCAGTGAGATTTTATGGTGATTTGCATATTTCTCCATAGTCGCGTGACAAGTATTCTAGATGTATAAGGGGGGTTGTTTTATTTAAAGGGCTATTTAGGTAGTCAACAAACCAACATAAAGTACCTGACATATAAACTTGGGTAACAATTTTTATTATAATAATTTTCTGGAGGTTTAAATAGCTGGGGTCAAATTGACCCCAAGGATAAAATATGTTAGTAAATTTGAAGGTAACAGGAGGGTTAACAATATTACTGTCTGTGTAAATACCTTACTGATTACACTTCTGCGTTTCGGAAATTGAGCCGAGCACCGTATCCCTCTCCAACGGGCAGATGGGGGGGAAAGCGGTGTACAGAAGACTGTGTTGCTCAGGGACTTCACCCCCTGTGATGAAGGCTCAGCCCCTGGAGAGGGTGAGGCCAGTAACTGACACTGTCACATCAGGGCCTAGTCTTTGCAGAGTCAGCTGTTTGGGAATGCAGCCCAAAGCAGGTCTTCATCTGAGGCTAAATATAGTTTTCACTTTACAGATTACAGTTTTTCATGCCATTTGTGTGACAAAGTCTTGTGGGTTTGTAGTTAAAGTTTCTCTGGTGCGTGAGAGAAGTACTGACCGTTACTGAAAGACAGTTTGTTATGTTTGCTGTCTCAGAAAAGAACCCTGTTTTTTTTGTCAGGTTACTATAATGTCTTCTTCTACTCATCACAGCAGAGTTGGCCTGGACTGTGAAAAGCTAATTAGCAGCTACAAGTCAGGCTAAAGTCAATTAAAATAGCCTAAGAACAGTTCAGAGCTGCAGAGGTGGAAGCCACAGTATTAAATAATGTGATCAGATGATTGATCATGGTTGTTTTGATCACAAATCTCTACTGTGATTGGTATATTGTAGCTTGTAGAATGTTCATATTTTATTTTTTAAGTTTGCAGATATCTATTATAGAGGCAAATATAAGTGAAATATTTGCATTGTAGAGCCCTGTGTCAACTTTCTTTTGTTTAAGAGTTTAAAGTGGGCTGTGAGTTGTGGAAGAAATTCCAAATGTTAGCACTTTTTTGCATATTGGATGGATTCAAGTGGTATCAAGAATATCATGGCAGGTATGTGTATGTTAGGAAGGTATGTATTGCGCCAAAACCGGTGTGCTGCAACTAGAGCTAATATTTACGAGCGAATGTTTGTCCTTATACAGTATCTATCTTGTTGCAAATAAAAAGGTAAATTCACTGCTACCCTAGCCTACATTGTCATGTTAGCCTTCATGTAGGCTGGTCTTGCAGGGTCTCATTATCAGCAGATAGTAGCGTAGAGCTAACCACTTATAACCACTATAGTTAGTCAGAAGCGGACATTTGATACTGAGCAGCCTTAAGCCTTTGCCAGAACAGAGTTCAAACAGTCAGAAACGTTAGCTGTATTGGGAATAAATATAGTCTCCCAAATCCTTTTTGCGATATCACCATATTTAACAGTGGTCTCAGTTAAACCAATATATCATGACTCATGAGAAGAATAGCCTATAGTAAAATGAGATTGCCAATCGTAGATCTAGTAACTACCATTCAAACAACTACATAGGCTAGGCTAATGTGACTAAAGATTAATGATAGCTGTATAAAAGACAAGTGGCAGTTAACTTTCAGTCAGGCAATCAATTTGCAAACACATATCGTGACGGAAGGCCAGGCCTGTATCCTATATGAAAAGAGATGAGTGGAGTGTTGGAACCAGACAGGAAGTCGGAGGTTTCAAGAGCGGAAACTCACATTCCAAAAAGGGGAGATATGTCGGTTAGTTGGAACTGGTTCTGTTTGAAACTATCTGAGACAGATCCAACTTCAACAATATGCATTTTGTGACAAAAACAACAAAATGTGAAAACACAACCATACCACCATTTAAAGAACATGAATACAAGTGGCAACCCATGCAAACACAAGCGCAACTCCAAAACTAGTAAAATGGTTGCTGTTTAGTCAAGGGGATTTATTATTTAATCTCCACTAAGCCTCTCAGCTGTAGCAGCTACTAATAGGCAACAACAAACACTGCATTCCTTGATTGCCAACAACAAGAAAATAATGCATGCCTTTGCTGAACTACAATGAGCTCAACTAACTTTCCTCCATCGCTCCACTTAATTCCCACACTGTTGCTCGGCTGCATGGCCGGGAGCCAGCCCGCCCAGGTCTGCACTTTAACAACCATGCACAGAGCTTGGAGTCACTTTTAGTTCATTTAGGTTAATAAAATAGAAAGAAAACAAAAAACTTGAATATAAGCAACTGAAATATTATTTTCGTGAGGTGGGTATGGGTTTGCTTTTCACACAGCACTTCATCATTAAGGATTCAAAAATAGTGATTCAAACGATCCACACCTAAAACAGCCACTTAGTCAACCCCATTAAGCCACAAATATCTTTTTTGCCAAAGGAGACAAGAGGTAATTGCTATTGACCAGAACCTTTAGCCTGGGTGTGCAGCTTTCTACTGACTAATCAGCACTAAGTGAAAGCCATTCATTGTAATGGGATCTATACTGACCTACTTATATAACTTTAGCTAAGCCTCGTCTTTGCTCTTAACTTTTCTGGTGTTTAGTACTTGTCAGAGCAAATAAAAACAGCTGAATATAATTTTTTTTGAGACAGTTATGTCCACAAGAAGGTCTAGGGGATGAGGGGAACAATGACTACATTAAACTGGGAAACACAAGGAGGACAAGAAACCAAAATATCATGCAAGCCAGGAATTTATTTACAAAATAAAAAACATTCAGATGTTTCCTAGTTTCCAATTTTTTGTTTTGTGAGATCATGCCCTTATTACTTAGCAGAGGAGCCAACAAAGGAGTCAGATTAAAGTTGGGTCTCCTTCACTGGCTTCAGCCTGGAGACATGAGACAAGTGGGACAGATGTGCAGATGTCAGGGAAGGCAAAGGCAGACTGCAGCTGGGTTGATGACCTTGGAGACAGGAAACCGACCCACATATTGAGGAGCCAACACTGTCCACATAGACAGCCCAATCTCCTGGCCTGGGGTGTTGATGGAAGTAGGGATGCAGCAACTGATGGTGGATCTCTGATAACTGTTGGATGTGCGAAGAGTGTACCAGGCCTACAACCAGGTGTGACGACAGTAGCAGATGAAGACGTGAAATGAAGGAATGATGGCCTATCACTTTTAGTTAGTAACCACTAGAAAGGGGAGAGGCTGGTGGTGGCACTTGGAAGAGTGTTGTCTGGCTGCTTGGACCATGTGTTCAGTCTGGCCATTGGACTGCAGCTGGAAGGCTAATGGTGGCTCCCTGGAGACTGCAAAATTCAATCCAAAAATGAGAGATAAACTGGACCCCTGACCAAAGACAATGTCTCTAAGGAGGCCATGCAGATAGAAAATAAGATTCAGGATAATTTTAGCCATTTCATTGACAGAAAGTAACTTAGGCAACAGAATTACATTAGAAGGCTTGGAGAAGCGATCAACAACAGTGAGAATGGCGATGACCATCCAATGGGGGAAGACATGTGACAAAATCCAAAGAGATTTGGGACCAAGGCTGGTGTGGAACTGGCAGGGCCATGTTGTGAGCTTTAATGTTCAGAGCAGGTCTGGCAGATAGCAAACGCCCTATATGATAGAGGCCCTCTTGAAATGCTAATGTGCTGGCCCAGGGTGACATGACAGATGGGAAGAATGACCCCACTGGAGAGCCTGGATGTGCAGGTCGGCTGGCACAAAAATATGGTTGATAGGACAAGCACCGGGAGCAGGGTGTTCAGAGTAGGGCAGCTTTACCTTGTCCCTGGAAACCACACCAATAACACAGACAGATGGCAGGTTTTCTTCAGGCTGAGAAGGGGAATTCTAGGCTTGAAACTGGCGAGACAGAATTGGGCTGTTTTTGGACCCTGGACAGCAGGAAAGAGAGAAGTTGAAAGAGTTTAAGAAAAGAGTCAGGGAGGGTGAGAATAGGTGCAGGTGTGACTATTGTTGTGCTTTGACAAGTGGTAATGTTCAATTTGGCTATCAGAACTAATTAATAATTATCAAAGATAATTAATAATTATTAAAATAAATGAATTTTGATTAAAGTCCACCTCGATTGGGGCACCACCTCGAAGGTATTAAAACATTTATTAAAACAGAGCAAAATTCAGGGACATCATTTGTTATGCATTAAGGACTTGTACTTTGGTTGTAAGTACAGCTGAAGCAGAGTAGGTATTAAAGACATCTGCTGTTGCAGAAACAAAATCAATCAAACAATCTAACTAAATCTCTATGACTAAACTAACAATAATATGAAGAGTGTGTGTGTGTGTGTGTGTGTGTGATAAGGCTGAGGAATGTGAGATGGGCCCACAAAGGTGGGGGAGAGAGACCAAATGGTGATGGCCAGACCCCCTGGGGTGTGGGGCTGAGGAGACAAAGGAAGCTAAGTGCTGTTAGCTTAGCTTTGTCCCTCAGTGGCCTGTTACAGACTGTGTGTGTGAGAGAGATAAAGGGTGCAGGTTAAGACAGGATGGTTAGTTTGTAGGCTAACATCAACTAAACTTAATGGCTGCACAGTAATCTACAACACATCACAATAATCAAACTCAATGAACATTAAAGCAAGTCAATACATTAACAGGGGTAAACCATGTATGCAGTAATGCTATGCTAATTATGCCCAGTTAGAGTTTGTTACCAGTCCTTAAAGGGGTAGAAGAAGTGTCCTTGAGGGTGCTGCTTTCTCAGCTTGTTGCTGGAGGAAAGGTGTGGTTCGTGTCCGTTGCTGTGGTTGCAGGCTGGAGGAATCCGGTCGCTCCTTTGTTCCTGTAAGTTAGCAGCTCTGTGCTAACTTGCTGGTGTGCTCTTGTTGTTGGTTATCAGCTGGCAGACTCTGGGTCGTGCCTGCTGGCGCTGATCTGCTTACTTCAGGCAGGACCTTGTGTCGCTACCATGAAGGAGGTGGCTGTTCTGGTACAGACCACACTGAGGCAGAGCTTAGCTGAGTTGAGCTGGTCTCTCCTCTTCAGGAAAGATCAGGAGAGCTGGTCTCTCCTCTGCAGGAGGAGAGGGAGCAGGAAAGACCTGGTCTCTCCACTTCAGGCGAGACGATGAGAAAGAGAGAGTTCAGTGGGGGTGAACTGGTTTTGTGGGCCTGCGGTCGTAAAATCATGTGTCCCCTCCGGCCAATGGTGACAGTGGAGCTGGGCGCGGGGGTGATTTCACACCTATCTGTGAAACTGGGGGGCATTGGGGAAAGGAGCCCAATAGTTTTACAGACAAAGAAACATGCGGTCTTCACCATGTGCTATTCACTGTATAGTGAAGCCCAACATCCCCCCTGCCATCAGGATGTCACCTGATGTGGGATGCTGATGGGATAAATGTGCATGTTTCGGCCATTGTTCATTTTTGTCAGTCCAGGTGAAACAAGTTGGTAACTACTGGGCAGTTTGTTATCCAACTGGGCATATGCTGAATCTATCTTGGCTAAGCTAGAACAGACATACGTTACAAAACACACAACAATGACATACTGCATCCTAATAACCTGTGTTTCTCAGTTGTTAGTGAGGGTTAGTGGGAACAGGAAATGTCGGTGTGTTATGTAGCAGAGATAGAGGCACCTAAAATGACAAAGTCATAACAGTGTGTCCTACGTGTGTTTTGTATGATCTTACTGACAAAATATGAAGTTGGTCCAAGTGTACTTGGAAGTTGAGCAGTGGTGTTGAATCCAATCAGAATTTAGGCTTTCAGTAATGTTTGTTTTATCACTGAGTGCTCAAATAAGTTTGTTGCTGTAGCTAACAAATTCAAATTTCTCTAAATAGCTGTAGTGAAGATGAGGTACAAGATTTGGTGTCTGCAAATCTGTCAGTGCTGCCATGACCAAAAGGAGTGAGCTCTAGAGCTCTTATTCTTTCTTGGCCCAGGGCTGTAACGCTCCTGGTAGCCAGAGGGAGAGAGACATTCAGAGTCACTGTCAGTGTCTGGTAGATTATGGCCATGTTCAGAGCTGCAGTCAGAGATGCTGTAGTCATCATCTGACCCGCACGCTACCTGGTCACTGTTCCTTGCCTGGATTTCTGCATATGGCAGTCTCCTGCTCCTGTGCTCGGAGTGTCTATCCCTGGGCAGTGGATGGACCTGGCGGTTACGCTCATTGTCCCTATGTGGTCTTTTGTCACCCCCCTTTCGTCTGTTGTGAGGGTGAACTTTTGGGGCAGCTGACCTGTCTGACACCTTGGTGTGTGAGCTGGGTGGCTCACTTGTCCCCCCCCCTTGCTTTGGAAGAGACAATAGTTTCCCAAACTAGCTGTGTCATCTTCCAGATCTCCTGCAATGAGGGGTCATCTTCTTGTGTCCTGAGTACAACGTGAGTACGCACACATGGGTGGAGGTTTCTCAAGAATAAGGCCTTGAAGGTGGAGCTTTCTTCTAAGCCTGGTGCATTCTTTCCCTGGAAATATGCGTGTCTCAAACGTTTGTAGTACTCTTTCGGATGCTCACAACGGGCATGCTTAATTTGTAGGGCTGCAACTATTGCTGTGGTGTCGTCAGTGGCACAGGAAAATTATTCTGTCAGTGCTTGACGTAGCAATTTATAGTCATTTCTGACACTGGGAGGTCGTGACTGTATAAACTTGTGGACCGCTTTAGAGCTGGTTTTCCACACAAGTCTAACTTTCTCCCTTTCAGTTGCATGGGGTAAGTCAATTAAGTTGTAGTCTAGCTCCCTGAAATAGTCCTCAACTTGGTGATCACAGTTATCTGGATCAAACCTGTCAATGCTTCTAGCTAGAAGCTCAAGCTCTTCAAGGCGGGGACCCTGTGAAGGCGAGACTAAGCCAGTGTCATTGATATGTAAATCATGCCCTTCACTTCTCTGTGGTGGGAGAACAGGGGCTGAACAGCGGCCACTCTGACGGTGATGCAGAGAGGAGGCTGAGCAGTCCTGGACTGTTCTAGTCCCATCGTTGGAGGGACAAGCATGGAGAAATGTGTCGTGCAATGACATGAATGAGGGACCTGGGACAGAATATCTTCTAGAAGATATACTAGACAACTCCTCTATGTCTGTTTCAGAGGGATGGGAAGTCAGGTGGCTTGGAGCTCGGTCTCTCAGCGGAGGCTGAGGAGCTGACTTCATTCCCAAGAACTTGTGTTCAGGTGGGAATAGTTCATGTCCTCTGTTTGGGGAAAAACTGAACCTGTCACTGGTAGAAGAGTGTGAATCGGAGTAACCGGAATCACACTGGCTGATCGACTCTGGTCGGGCCAAATGTTCTGACTTCAGTCTATACATTTCTTCTTTCTGCGAACAGAGATCTAACTCTGCTGTGTGCAGGTCTTCTAAGTAGCGCAGGGCTTTCTTATTAGCCGTCTGAACCTCATGGAAGAGGCTAGCATTTTGCGCTCTCAGGATTTCTACCTCCTTCTCTACGGCTGCTCTGCTCTGAAGGGCGAGGCTGGTTTGCCTGTGAAAAGTTAAGAGCAAGCATTTTAACAAGGAGCCCTTGGATGCAGTCTGTGCATCACACCTGTCGTTGAGTAGGGAGTCTATCTCTTCTGTACACTCACTGAAATTCAATTTGTTGATGAATTCGGGGTAGCCAGGCTTTAGACTCTGTGCTAGGGAAGAAATAAACTGTTCTACACAGGGGTTCTCCATTGTTGCCTAAAAAGGGGTGAGGTAAAACAAGTTAAAATATAAAATTTCAAGTGGTTGGCTGTGGTGTTGCGGTGGCAGACACCTTGAAGCGTAGCTTGGGGAATACTACTAGCCTAACACTGTGGTGGCCTACACTAGAAGGTAGCTATACACTATCTAGTGGAACTGGTGGGGATAGCAAACTGAGGCCAATTAAGGTAAATGTAGATTTACACAAAATAAGTTTACTCACCAAAATTATGATTCTCTAACTGAAATGCACGGCAGTAACAGTCAGGAATGTCTCTTTAAGTTACTCAAGCTAAAACACGTGGCAGTTGCAGCTAGGTACTAACTTCACAGGGCTGATAGCACGCTGTGGCTCTCTCTCAGGCTCTATTTCTTAATCAGGCTGAAATGCACGGCAGTAACAGCCAGGTTCAAGCTCTAAGTTCACAGGGCCGGTGGCACGCTGTGTCTTAACAAACAGGAAGCACTTTAGTTAACAGCGAATGGACAGATTGCATTGAATGTGTGACATTCAAATGCAGAACCAAAAATCTTCCTACAGGATAGGTTTACCTGAAAGGTTAGCAACAGTAGCAAGCTCTAAATGTAACACTATGGGGCTTTCAATGTTTGCTTTCAAACATAGGCACCAGTATTAGCATTAGCTTTAGCCTTAATTCACAGTACACTACACTAACTCTTCAAATTGCTTTTAGCTTAATTTAGTTATATTGATTTTCACCACAATGCACTTGAAAGTACAGCTGGAAGTACTTCTGTGACTGACTAGTGGTTAAAAATGATAATTTTGCTCGTTTTAAAGTTTTATCAAAAATTTTGGTTTTGACCAAAATTATGCTGAAATTTAATATTGTACAAATATGAACAATTGCCAACAGTACTCTGCCTCACACGGGGCACCATTTGTTGTGCTTTGACAAGTGGTAATGTTCAATTTGGCTATCAGAACTAATTAATAATTATCAAAGATAATTAATAATTATTAAAATAAATGAATTTTGATTAAAGTCCACCTCGATTGGGGCACCACCTCGAAAAACGAGGAAAAGACAGCCGTTTTAATTGATTTAGTCTCATAAAAATACTAAACTATCAATTTGGAATTATGTTTTATAATTAATTTAATAATTACTACCAAAATTACCACATTGATAGCTAGCTGAAGGATTTTGGAGTTCTTGACAGTGTAGAGGTTGGCAGTGTCCACACTTGTACAACATTAAAGGAGACAGCAGGTATTAAAACATTTATTAAAACAGAGCAAAATTCAGGGACATCATTTGTTATGCATTAAGGACTTGTACTTTGGTTGTAAGTACAGCTGAAGCAGAGTAGGTATTAAAGACATCTGCTGTTGCAGAAACAAAATCAATCAAACAATCTAACTAAATCTCTATGACTAAACTAACAATAATATGAAGAGTGTGTGTGTGTGTGTGTGTGTGTGATAAGGCTGAGGAATGTGAGATGGGCCCACAAAGGTGGGGGAGAGAGACCAAATGGTGATGGCCAGACCCCCTGGGGTGTGGGGCTGAGGAGACAAAGGAAGCTAAGTGCTGTTAGCTTAGCTTTGTCCCTCAGTGGCCTGTTACAGACTGTGTGTGTGAGAGAGATAAAGGGTGCAGGTTAAGACAGGATGGTTAGTTTGTAGGCTAACATCAACTAAACTTAATGGCTGCACAGTAATCTACAACACATCACAATAATCAAACTCAATGAACATTAAAGCAAGTCAATACATTAACAGGGGTAAACCATGTATGCAGTAATGCTATGCTAATTATGCCCAGTTAGAGTTTGTTACCAGTCCTTAAAGGGGTAGAAGAAGTGTCCTTGAGGGTGCTGCTTTCTCAGCTTGTTGCTGGAGGAAAGGTGTGGTTCGTGTCCGTTGCTGTGGTTGCAGGCTGGAGGAATCCGGTCGCTCCTTTGTTCCTGTTAGTTAGCAGCTCTGTGCTAACTTGCTGGTGTGCTCTTGTTGTTGGTTATCAGCTGGCAGACTCTGGGTCGTGCCTGCTGGCGCTGATCTGCTTACTTCAGGCAGGACCTTGTGTCGCTACCATGAAGGAGGTGGCTGTTCTGGTACAGACCACACTGAGGCAGAGCTTAGCTGAGTTGAGCTGGTCTCTCCTCTTCAGGAAAGATCAGGAGAGCTGGTCTCTCCTCTGCAGGAGGAGAGGGAGCAGGAAAGACCTGGTCTCTCCACTTCAGGCGAGACGATGAGAAAGAGAGAGTTTAGTGGGGGTGAACTGGTTTTGTGGGCCTGCGGTCGTAAAATCATGTGTCCCCTCCGGCCAATGGTGACAGTGGAGCTGGGCGCGGGGGTGATTTCACACCTATCTGTGAAACTGGGGGGCATTGGGGAAAGGAGCCCAATAGTTTTACAGACAAAGAAACATGCGGTCTTCACCATGTGCTATTCACTGTATAGTGAAGCCCAACACTATTCAACTCATCGTACACTTTCCCAGCCACTCGGGACCACATCTGGGGAGGTGAGCATCCTCATTTTGGGGAATCCCAAGAACAGTTGACGTTCCTTTCTGGAGGACAGACCAGCTGCCAGGAGTTTGAAGGTAGTCTTCCCTCATCTCTGTCTCTGGACACCAAATGGTAAGCATTCCTCAGGTCCAGTTTGGTAACAATAGTGGCAACCTGAAGAAGCTCAACAAGCAGAAGAGTATCTGTTTATTACCGTGATGTCGTTCAGACCTCCAAAGTCAATGCAAGGTTGGAGAGCTTGGCTTTCCTCTTAACAAAGAAGAACCCTTAAGTCAGGAACTTGTGTGTGTATTTCTTTATTGCCTTGGTTTTAAGAATGGACAGAGGCAAGACCTTAGGGAAGAGCTGGACTAGAGATTGATGCAGCAGTCGTAGGGATGATGGGAGAGGTGGCACAAGCCTTGAAGACATCCTTTAGGTCCAGATGTTTAGCAAAAACTCCTGGGAGGTGGGGAAACTAAGGAATCATAGACAATGTGTTTTCCTGACCTTGAAATTGTCTTCCCACAAACATTCTTTTAACTAAATATTTCAGAAACTATCGCTACAGGTAATGTTATGACAGCATTTTTGAATGTCTGAGAGAGAGAGTGAGAATTTAAATTAAGTACATTAAAACTTGAATTAAGAAATTTCATGTTTTACAGCTTGTTATGTGAGACAGGTCACAACAATTGAAGGACAACAGTCTGTTTCTAAGTGAAATATTGTATGCATCTGCAAGTGCATCTTCAGATTTAGGACAAGTGGCACAATTTGTACAAAGTACAATTGTCAGAATGCTATAGAACTGACAGAACATAAAGCAAACAGGAAAGGCAACAATAAGAGTATTGCTCACAACATAAAAACAATATCAATTCAGAAATTATACTGTTGTCATTGAGATTTTTTTTCACGTGCAAACATTGTATTTTCATATTCTTTTGGTCAGGTTGGAGAAGAGGAACGAACAGGTTCATTCAAATGAGGGAATCCAAAGTCAGTTGCAGTATTTTGGTGGAAAGTGTGTCCTAGCAAAGTCACTCCATTGACAATCTGGAGGTTTTATCAACAGGAGCAAACTTAATACTTGGAGAAAATGCACAGCAATAATGGATTAATGCTTAAAATGCTAATAACCAGTATTGACACTTTCCAACAAATAAATGCATTTACATTGGGATCAGACATTTCAGGTTAATATGGTTATAGCAGGAAAATTGGAAATTAAGTCTGCATCTATCTGTAACTTCATATGGGTAATTCTTACATTATCTGTAGTGCACAGCTCCTTTATATTATATGAAAAACTTCTCCTACAGTTCATTACATCCCAACTGAAAAGGCAGACGAGTTGATAAATCAGCAACCAGCGTGGAGTGCCATTAGGCACGGCCATCCACTGTTCACCTCTATTAAATCACATGCAAATGACACCAGACTGATTCAGAATATTTCTGCATGTTTATGTGGGAAATGTTGTGGTTATCATGGTTTATTAATCCCCTGCGTAATGGCCCCCTGGCCAATTTGTTTTCGTTGACATTTTGTTTTATTCCTAAATGCATTACATTGTAAATGCTGTTGTGTCAGATTAAAACAGGAATAGTGTCAGATTAATATGATCACTCTAGGCCTAAATGGCCTCACCATCTTTTTATTACTATCATCATCGTTGTATTTAACAGAAAGCACCAAACACCTGTCTTTAGCTGCAGATTTGGGGCAGTGCATTCACATCAAGATACTGTGCACCTCCCAGACAACAATATGATGTCCTGAGGAAGCATCTTTCAATCTGTCATCAGCTTTGTTGGCTCAGCTGTTTCGGAGTTATGAGACCAGTGACATGAGTGGCTGGGAGTGTTATATTAATCATCACACCCTGTAATTTATATTCCACTTGAGACAGTTCTGTGCAATTTCTGCTGCATTGCCTCCATGAACCAAAATAGCATGTTGACGCCCACAGTTTGTGCACGATCATTGCCGTTGCATGATTAAAATAGGGCCCCTATTCCCTTTGCCTGGTTATTGTTTACATTGGTGCATCAAATGCTACGTATAAGAAGCCTTTTTGAAGACACTAGACATTCAAAGAAAGTAAACCTCAAAGAAGACCTCTCCACATTGATGACGAAATTCAAATTCTCCTTGAGTGCATGTAATTACTGAGGCGTGCAGGGGGAAATGTGATGTAACAACAACAAACAGTATAATTACGATTACATAATTACGAATACATAATCATAATTATGTGTGGTCAAAATAAACGATTCCATTTGGGGAATTCCCATGACAGTGAGATGCCCTTGTCAGGGAAGGATAAACAGTTCACTTTTAGGCACTAGAGAGAGATAGGGAGGCACCTTTCGTCAAACTAGATTTTGACAGGTACCACGCCCCCTTGAACTTTGTTTGACCCCCCCTCCAGCCAGACCCCTGCACACGCACGTACAAGTGATGTGACATCATAGGCTGTTATAGGAATGAAATTAAAGATATTCTTAATTATAACCCTAATGATGACGCAGCATGGGGGGGACCTTAAAAAACTCTGTGTCTGGCGGTAATAGAGGTGTGAACGTGTCATAAAACGTCAATTAGACAGGCCTGTCCAGTCTTACAGACAACACAGCATTATATGCAATAAAGTCAACACCTAAATTAACTCACTACACTCCAATCATACATTCATAGGTATCAATGATAAAATGTTGCCCAGTCTTGCAGACAGCACACCACTCTACTGCAGTTAAAAGTCTGACCCAAAACCTGAACCTGCAAACGGTCTCACAAAGCAGAAATGTCCTCACTAGAGCAGTAAACACACCTCCTCTCATCTTCCTCCTCCTAATGCACTCTGCATTAAAAACAACACCTAAATTAACTCACCAGATTCCAAACATGCATTATTGGGTATCATTAAAAAAAAGCCATTAAGCCCTTGTTAGCAGATCCTGATTGTGAGAAAGGCATGTCCAGAATAAACAGACACACCGGCATCATGTCACCTAGATAAAATATTGCCCAGTTTTGCAGACAGCACACCACTCTGTGCAGTAAAAGCAACACCTAAATTAACTCACTAGATCCCAATCAGAGGGTATCGTAAAAAAAAAAAGGCTTCAGGTCCGTTCAAAGGAGCTTAACACATCCTGATTGTGGGAACTGTAGCTCCGGAGAAAACAGACACCATCATCATGTCGTCTAAACAAAAACAAACCAGCTCACAGATACGATTGATTTACGGACAGCAATGTTTAAAAAGTGAGACTTATGGAGTCTCCACAGAAAAAGTCTTCAATGATCAACAACCTGCATTTCCTGGTAAGTCATATACAACTTATTTAGGTATATTTATACTTTTACCTACTATGTGTGAATTGTTGTTGACTGTGGGATAAATAAAGACATAGAGTAACACTCCTTTTCCTTTGTAAAAAGTGACGTCTGATGAATTTGAAAACATTCAGTTTACACAATCGGACATTGGTGAGTCTTCTGTTTCCTTTTAAAAAAACGATGTCAGAGTAAAAACATCATTTTCAGTTGCTCGGAACGTCTAGTCCAGACGCCAGCACCGCGGGTTAAGGCCAATCTGTCTCTAGGAAGCAAACATCACAAGCAGGCAGGAATTTCAACGAAAAGAACAGCAGCGGGTGAGTGAAATCATCGTCATTCAGACGCATATAGGTACGTCTTATATAAGTTAAACGTTAAAATCCTCCTCCTATTGCAGCTCCTGACAATTATTTTCACTTGTTAGAAGAGGCCCTCTCTGCAAATTTTTGTTATTACACCGTGACAATCTTTAAACATCTGTAAAGAGCAGGTTCCACCTTCAGCGTTGCTGGAACTGTGATTTCTAATACAGTGTTGATATTTATTAACAAATTGGGTAACGAGAAGATCATTTTCTGTCTCATCATCCTGATACAGAGATAACACTTGCTCCAAAGATAGCCCGCATGCTCTATGACAGAGATAATAAACGCAGTGCTGACCACACGCCCATGAGAGGGTGTGTTGCAGCTGTCGGTTATGGTAGAATATGCGTGGGCAGCGGGTTTGTAGAAACTCTGCGATGTCTGCGGGATAGGGGCCGCGGTCCGGAGAGAAGCCAAAAGAATCAAAAAAGGTGGCCGCATCTTCCTCCAAAGTCAAGGCTAGCCAGTGCTCACCGGGTAAATGAGCCGGATGTGTGTTTACAATAATATAAGCGGGCGTTTTGAAGGAGCGTGTTAGAAAGCAAAGTTGATCCGAGGCCCACACGCCACAAAAAGAGTCACCCAACAGATGATGCAAAAGACTCTCCAGCTGATGACTGTTCATTTTTCAGTAGTAATCCACTAGCACCTGCCTCTTTGAGTTCAGTTCGAGGATTGAGGAATAACAAGCATAGACTATAAGAGTGGCGGTATGGCGAAGGGGCTGTCTGAATCTCAGGGGCTGCTCTGGTTTTGAATCCTTGGTTAGCACCGTCCAGGGCGACAGAGTCCATCACTCCAGCCGTGTCTTTGTAGAAAAGCCCTGCGCTGAATTGACTGTTAGTCAATAGGAATAGTTGAGGAGGGTTTCGATCATGGCCCGGTAAGGATGAGTGGCGCCCAGGGTGACGTCGCATTGACTGAAAATTGTATTTAGTGGATAATTGATCAGTGATACGGGTGCATCATCCACCAGGACTGAGCCGTCTGCATTGGTGATTTTAACGCGAAGATTGAGCAGAGTGTCATTCAGATCTAAATATTTTTCCCCATCTCTGGGAATAAAAAATTCAATGGGACCTCCGTTGGTGATGGCTGATAGAGGCAGAATTTCAGTATACATCTTATCCTCTACGGAAAGTTGCATCATGGGGGCGGAGAATAGGTCCAGCTCAGCCAGGGTGCATTCTGGCGATTTGTGATGAGCCATTCCTGACGGACTAGAAAATATCAGCCGACCTCTTCCCCCGTGGTTTGTTAGCCGCGACTGACCTCCTCTTATGAGCTAACCTGACTATTAAGGATCCGGTCCCCGGGAGGACGCTTTCTCCGTCTGCGGGAAAGGACCATAATCCCTCCTGACCCCTCCTGCCTGGCTTGAGCGGTCATTCTGCCCATCGTTTCTTTCACAACGTCTGAGGCTATGCCTGTGGCGGCTGATTTCGGATGTGGTTTAGCGATGGCAAAACCTCTTTTCACCAGAGTAGAGACGAAACGAAACAGCTTAGAAAAGAGCGATCCAATTCCCCTGCCATGACTGGAGCGCCATAAAAACCGGGCAGAGAGCCACCCGCTTGATTTTCATAATAAGCCACAAGACGTCTAGGATCCTCTCCGTGAAATGCCATGAGTCTTTACAAGGATTTAACCGGTTTAAAGTGGAGCTTCAGTATGCTCTTTCCGTACATAAAGTTCATGCACCTGTCACGATCCGACTTGATCTCGATGTGAATACTTTTGATGTATCCTTTAGATACTGGTAAGTAATGAACGGTGTTATACCTAACGTTCACCACGTCTCCAAAATCCCCTTTCACGTTGACTATACTCAGCAGAGGTGAGTGACTGTCGCCCACCTGCTGATACTGAATGATATCTGTGTATACAAACAGGTTATAAATCCCTATGCTCAGATCGCAGGGGTAAGGAGCTCTGCGGTTAGAGAGGGTCCACCATTCTCCTATTTTCATTCCCAGCAGATAGGCCAGGGGGGCATAGATGCGTATTTTGTACTGACCACTGCCTTTGAAATCAATGCGTTTGGTCACGTTATTGTAATGCGCCTGCGCTGTCGGGTCGTACTTTGAGGAACGGCATTAGCTGATCCAAGAGATCTTTTGGCTTGTCAAAATGCCCGCCTTGACCAAACCTCTGAATCACCACCGGTTGCGGGTCACCCTCCACTTTGACGATTTCGAAATAAGCGTTTTGTGTAGGCAGAGTATACCATGTATGTGGGTAAATGATTTCACATAGACCCACCACCCATTTCCCCTTCAGTTCAATAGCCTTGGCTAAATCTACAGCGAAACAAAGTTCAAGGGGGCGTGGTACCTGTCAATCTAGTTTGACGAAAGGTGCCTCCCTATCTCTCTCTGGCACTGAACAAACGATAGGAGCTGACAGATATTGATTTTCAGAGGGAGAACAGAGTCAGAAAGTCACTTATACTGTAGTAGAAAACGGAGATATTCAAACAATGACATTGAAATAAGATTTTTATTAAGCCCAAATTGTTTTGTATTTCAGAATGATCTCAGAGCATCTTGCTGTGCATATTCAAAGGTAACCTTCCAACAATTTGGGGAACTAGGGGAACAAAAAAAAAAAAAAAAAAAAAAAAACGCATATGAAAATGATTTACAGTTAACAGCGTAGCTCCCACAGCTTCAGCAGTTCAGTTCTTTTATTTAGATGTGGTCCAACACAGCAGTCAATCAGGCACCTATTCACATGTAAAACAGACACAGCAGGAGGCCTGTTACTGCAAATCTGCAGGATGTGACGAGCAACATGAAATCATTTCATCTTTAACTAATCAAGACACGCCATACTCAGGACCGCTGCATAATGATGCAAAAGACACGCAGATTAATCTGCAATTTGAGAGTGACAATTTGCGAGGCATGACAGTGTTCGCAGTGCAGGAAAATCACTTGTGTCTCTTGACACACATTGTTTGAGCCCAGGTTTTGTAAAAACATTCAAATGATTCTGTGCAGATTCACAAAAGAAAACCACCAGCTAATGCTGTGTTTGTCCGGATGACCCTGACTATGACAGTTGACCATGGGTGACATCTTCAGCAAACCTTCAGCATTTCTATGACAGTTCAGCTATGAGCAAATTCTGAATGTTATAGTTCATTTTTTCTAACTGTCCCTTAAGTTCTCAAAAACTGTACAGTAAAATAACTTCATATGTTCGTAGTCAGACTCATTGGAACCACTGTCAATTTTAACAAATCTTTGAAAGAAAAGTTTTCCCCTGTAATTTTCTGAAAAACTAATATCATCTTGATCCCCCCCCACAAATCCCAACCTTAATGCTTCACAACTATCGGCCGAACTCACACCTTCACACTAACCTTCCCCTTAGAAGGATTCTAATCTTCAATAGTCTATTTTTGTGTCCTCAAACATACAAGAGCACACGAAGATGCTTGTGCACACACACTCATTATGCAAGCCTCTGCACACTGCTGGGCTGTGTTAATGAGATTTAAGGCAGATTTACTAGTCAATTGAGAACAGGAAGTGGAATTACATTATGATGGGATTTTAACTGTGGGCTGAAATTAATGACATGAGACTGGACCTTACACTGACATGATGCATTTGCTGAATGTTTATTCCCTATTATGGAAGTGATTATACTTCATGGCTGTTCTTTGAGGAGACTGTACATTCAGCCTCAGGAAAGGAAGAGAATGACTTATTTATTTATGAAGGTTGGCCATAAAATACAAACTGTGATGAAGCAAGGCAGCAGGTTTTGTAGCAAGCACGGACATGCAAACGAAATAACCCCTCCGTATACTATTACTGTACTTCACACAACGGGTAGTGATTGAAAATACCTCATACTCTGTATCCCATCAGCGATCATCTCACATCCCATTATCTATTCAACTAGCTAATTCAAACCGGGCAGTGCACACAGTCTGTCATTGTGAGAATTTTGATATGGGTGTGGGGATGGTGACATGGGTGCATAATCAGCTGGTCTTGATGTTAAACATACTGTCAGATTATGTTTACTGTGTGTCAACTGTACACATTGACTTTGGCTTTTGCTAGCATGATGTTAGCTTTCTGGCTCATAGCTGAGCTGACTAGAAATATATCTTCTGTTGCCAGATTGTGTCTAAGGCTCATCCTATTTAGTATTGAACAACATTCCCATGCCATTAGAACTTTATGAGATGGTAATAAATGTTCCAGGTATTAGTAAAATCCTCAGGTATTATCAGGGAAACAGAGTTATGGCATAGGAGGAACTTCAGGTTTGGAATGCAAAATGCATGAAACAAAAGATCTGTTTTCTTTGGGGAGTGACTATGGTATGAACAGAGTCATGCCACTCAGGGTGTCCTCCCTGTTGTCCATTCATTCCTGGTAATGGATCCATTACATTACATTATTCTTTTAGTGTATTTCCTTTCTAACACCTTTGGCTCTAAATAAATTGCACCAGTGTAATCAGTCGTCCAGCTCTTAATGCACACACACTTCTGCATGTGTGTGTAGTTTGTACAACTATAGAGTTTATTTCCTGTCTTTAAATTTGAGAGCATGACTCGATTTCACATTCAGATTTTGTGATGTGTTCCCTAAACACTGTGGCCCCTGTTTAAACTAAGATTTGCTGTGCTTTCATACTTCACGCTTGCACACAAGAATGTTGTTGCTTGCACAGATTTCCTGCTCTCGGGCTTCAGCCCTTCTCCTCACACTCAGGCTGCTGCTGTGGACTCATGAATCTTCTGCTCTCAGATTTCCCCCTCTGCTTGTGGATTTTTTGTGCAATGTCCCCATCATGCAGTTGCACGTATATGTTCGTACATCTGTGTGTGCCTCCTGAGACAGCACGCTCAACGGTCAGGCCTCAGCTGCCTGACACAAGTCAACACTATTGGAGGCAGGAGAAAACCAGCTTCTGATTTAAATGTGAACCATATTAATGAACTAATATGGATTCCTTATTGTTGTTTTATCTGGGGGGCTACTATGTAGCTTTATTTTAATTTATCATTTTTCATTACCTCAAAACAGATTAAAAGAAAAATGTTGTAAAGAGGATGTACCAGCCTCTGACAATGCTGCTGTTGCCTTGGCAGTGACAAAAAACCTGTAGCAGGATGCGCACACAGACATAACCACACATGCACATCTGTGGATTAGGAGTCAATCATGCACACACGCATTGGTTTGTATAAACAGGTTGTACTAATCACACAAATGCATGTGTGTGGGACTTAAACACACAAGCATTTATTAATGCTTCTTGTCCTTCATGACCCTTCACACAATGCAACCCTTTTCCAATCTTAACTACTATTAAGCTGTAACAGCTGGGAAACCACAAGCAGGTGGACTCAATAGTACTACTCAAGACAACTGGCAGATAAGGTAAAAGTCTTTACTAGCAGATTCGGTACATGGGTAGGCAGTCAGAGAGAAGGCAAACAAAAAGGCAAAACAAAGCAAGAACAGGAATCAAAAAACAGGAATGTAGTGCACAAGAAAAACTGCTAGAACGCTTGTCACGGGGAACAAAGACAAACTGGCACAGGCGACACGGGAGACAGACTAAATACACTGGGGCAGGCAGGTAACGAGACACAGGTGGAAGGGGTGGAGACACAATCAGTGGTGGCGGGAAAACACACAATGGGAGGAAGTGAATCTACCAGAAACAAGGGATAAAAAGGGTAAGAAACCAAAATAAAAATAGGAAATAAAGAAGGAAGAAGGACAAACAGCAAAACCGAAGGACGGGTCATGACATAAGCAACACTGATGATCAGTAAAATTATATCACACACATTCTACTGTGACTAAACACAGTGTCTGCTCTTCCTGTTCTGCTCTGTTTCTTTCTCCAAAGGATTAATACGGAGCAGAGAGCCTCCACTATTAATGCTAATGATCATTTTAATGTTTAAGTGGCTGCGCTCTTGTGTGCCTTTAAGCAGAGTGTTAATTTCATTTTCTCACATAGTTTTAATGGAATAAGGTGGATGTTTCAGAGAGAGACCAAAAAAACAAGCAAAACAAAAACGTGAAGAGAAACAATACAGCTGCTGCTCTTTTCATCTGTCCATCAATTAATCATTTTGCAGAAACACATGTCCTTCCTTTTCACTGATCCATTTACTTTTACATATTTTATTTTATATATTTGTTTAATTTTCAAGTACATTTTCATAGAAAACAAGAAACCTGAGTACTTTTATAAGTAGAATCTTTACTGTAGTACAATGCAACAGCAATGTGGCAGCTCCATCACTCTGACATCTCTCCACTAATGCTCCACTCTACTAATTATTAAAGTGCTTTGTCTTCTTTTTACTCCCGCTACTCTTCAGTACAAGTTAAAAAAAACTGCATTGTTCAAAATTGAACTAGTGGTTCCTGACCTTTTTGTCCTCTTACAAACAAGTAGTGTTGCCGGGGCTCCATGTCATGTTACGTGTCATGTTTCTGATTCAGCAGTTCCACCAAAGACACTTCAATGAAATAAACTCAAACTGTTCGTGTTTACATGGTGTTCACCACAATATGAAGCATTTTTTAAGCTGAAATTAAGTGAGGCTGTTGGTCCTCAGGTCCTCATTCAAAAGGGCAATTTCATATACACTACTCACAAAAAGTTAGGGATATTCGGCTTTCGGGTGAAATTTCAGGATGAACCTAAAATGCAACCTTCTCTAAACCTTTGAATGCACATGTCCAACTGTTTAGTGTTTCAGTACTTTTTGCACAAGTTGCTGTTCTCTAACAAGGTGATTAACAGCAAAATTCACAACAGGTTTGATCCATGAATCGACCAATACATTTCCTGCTTCAGTTAGAATTGGTATTTAAACAGTCCTCCTCATCATGCTGTTCACATTCTGACATCATGACACCAAGACGACACCTAACAATTGATCAACAGCACCTCGCCATTGCGAGGCTTCAAACAGGAAGTCCTCAGATGGAAGTTTTCACTGAGCTTAGAGGGTCACAGAGTGTCATCAGGAGGTTCTAACAGTGATACAGAGAGACTGGAAGAGTCACAGAAAGGAGAGGAGTGGACGTCCTTTGGCCACATCCCAATTTATTGAGACACCAAAAATTTTTTGTTGTGGTATACCCACCACTGTTGTTAGCTTTTCTTTCAATAAATTGTTTAAAATTAAGAAATTACCATCGCATGCTCCTACTTAAATGCCCTACTTTCATGATATAATATCACTGTCGCATTAACTTTTTCCATTTTCCATAAATTTCACCTGAAAGTCGAATATCCCTAACTTTTTGTGAGTAGTGTATATAATCACCATATAGATAGATAGATAGATTTGTTTCATTGTAACATAACATTATTGAGTGTGCTACTTGGGTTATATAATAAAGATTCTGCAGTGTTGTTATTATTTTATCCTTCATGCTGAATTTTAACCACGCTGTCTGGCCCAGATCTGATCTGTCTCCTATTGCAGATGTCAGGTGCTTTAAGGTGAGCCACATTCAGACGCTGCCCTCTCTCCTCCCTGTCTACCATTACTATTCTAAGAAGGCTGCTAATGAACCAAGGCCGCTCAGAGCGACAGGAGGGACACAACTCTGCTTTATTAGCACCCTAATGAGTCTGAAGCTGACACAGAGCAAATACAGATCAACTGGATTGCCATAAAACTAGAGATATCTCTCCAACCATCCAACAGCTTCTTTTTGAAGCTGTAGAACTGCAAATTAGGATTTGTCGTAGTTGTTGCTGTCTAAATCTAAGACCAAATAGGATGCACAACACTGGTTCCTGACACAAAAATCAACACATTGATCAGTCAATCGATCAAATGTAGCATCCTACACAAGCTGACTGAGCAAAATGGAGTAGTGTTGAAGTATATCAGGGGCTGAAGAGAATCAAAGGGTGACAGCAGTTGGTGGGCCAAAGCAGGAATATGTGATAACACTGTGGCAACACACTGATATTTGATAGTTAAACAATTTAATAGCAATATATCAGCTGGTTCTATTTTTTTTTTTTTTTACATAAATATTAACATCTAAAAGTTTTTTCGATTATTAAAGAACAGTAACCAATATATAGTGAAAGGGGCATTTTACTGTACATTGTAAAATAAAACTTGTCAGCAGCCTGGTGTAACTGTTAGGATCCCTGTGTTTTTCCCTGTTTCCCCTGTCTCTCGAGTCGAGGAGGTTACTCCAGGTCACCGGCCCAAACACCTGCAATCTCCACACACCTGTTCCAGATTTCCAATCAAGCCACCTACACCTCTCCAGCCTTTAAAAGACCAGCTCAGTCCTCCACCTTCCCCCAGCCTGCTCTTACCTTCTCCTGGCTTGCCTGTTCTCTCCCCTGGCCCTGAAACCAGATAGCCTCCTACTCCTCTCGAACTAGAGCTCAAGCTCAAGATTCCCCGCAACCTTTTGCTGAATAGTTAATTAGGACTTTTTTGTGTACTTTCTTGCAAGTACACTGCATGTGTAGTTATGCCTTTGCATGTGTGGAGCAAGTAGCTGTACTGTGTTGGCCAAAAACAGGATGTTACACTTGCTCTGAGTGAATGCAAATGCACAGAGATATACCAAACTAATGCACCCTCCCACACAGAACTGAATGTTGATTGAAACATTCTTTTAAATGGCCTGTATTTGTATAGCTTTCTGGTCACTTCAACTACTCAGTGTTTTTACATTACATCCTCATTCATACAAAGGAATCAAATTTTGAGGAGGCTGTTGTTTCACATATGCAGTTTTGAAGGAGTTTGGGATCTGCCAGTTGATGGACGACCCACTCTACTTCTGCGCTACAGCCGCCTCACATATAAACATGGCTATACACTGATTTTATTGGAATTGAACATACAGCAGTAGCACTGGCCTGAGTGAAATTGCTATTGAGAGTCAGCGGACTGACATGAGTGAAGACACAATCAGCATAGAGTCTCAGTAACTGCCAGCCTGTCAACTCAGTCTGATGAACAGCACTCCTCCTCCCTATTCTCGCTGCACAGGAAGCAAGACACCTCACAAATTTTCCCTCATATGGAAGCACACACTCCATTCTCTAATTATGCCTTTGTCACAGGGATATTGATCAATAGATAGGTGACACAAGCCATAATGTCAGATGGCACCTCTTAGGTCCTGAACGTAATCGTTAGGGCAAAGACTGCACAAAAGAACTTGTTCTTTTGCTCTTTAATTCATTGGTTACTTATCTTTTCTAAGCCTGTTGAACATGGTGTACAACAGCTGCTATACTTAACTACTAAAACATAGCTGCTGACTCGAGTAGCTTTGTTATTCTCAAGAGCTAACGATGCTCTTTTCCACTAACTAGCAAAGGTTTTATTTGCATTACTGAACCATCAAAGATGTTGTCCGTGTAAGGTTCTTTATGATGCTGATTCTCAGTAATCTAAACCTGTAAAAAGCTGCTGCACTTCAGCTCTACTGGTGTAGACAGACCAGCTCCCTGGTTTTGCTGACAGTGGGTTCTCTGTACACCACCCTGCAAGATTGTTAATTTCCTCCAGATATCAAGTCTCATTGTTTATCTGGCTAATGATGGTGGTGTCTTCGTAAAACTTCACAACAGACTTCTTTCGATGTTTGTGGGTGTGCAGTGTGAACATGAGGGGCCTGAGCACACAGCCCTGGGAGGCGCCGATGTTCAACACTAGAGTGGAGGAGGTGTGACGGGGTTTCTGAAAGTCCAGTTGCAGAGTGTGGCACTCAACCAAAGTCAATGAGGTGTGTTGAATATTGAGCTGAAAACAATAAACAGCATTCTAATGTAGGTTATTTTCGAGATGTGTCACTTCTGATTGAGTAGAGATGGCATCCAGTGTGGATCTGGGGGTTCAGAACACAAACTGGTAAGGATTCAGACTGGCTGGGATTTTGTCTTTGGTTTGCTGGAGAACCAGTTTCTCAAAGTAAGAATGGGGACAGTAGTCATTTAGACTAAACACTGCTCACTACTTTGGAGCACGGATGATGGTGAAGTTTTGAGAGTGAACACTCTCCCATGACAGTGATATGTTAAAATGTATCAGTAATGACTGGCTACCACGGGTGGGCAACATCTTCCTGCTTCGCAGCTTAATATTTGTAGAGAAGATAAAACCGAGCAAGGTGATGGTCTGAGGTACAGCGTCCTTATTGTTGTTGGTGTTGAGGTCTCCGCTGATCTCTCCTGTCACTCCGTTTGTCCTGATGTCTCCATTTTGCCTCCTTGATACCAGCTTTCAGTCTTCCCCCGCCTTTCCACATTCTTTATGCTTGCCTCTTTGTCACCTGACCTAAAAGCAGTGCTTTTGGATCTGAGTAGGACCTTGTCTCTCCATTCATCCCGGCTGTCTGACTGGAGAATGATTTTATTTTATTTATCATCAAATGTCACCCAAACACACTCAAAACAGTCTTGTAGAGCTGTGGTAGTTTCATCCGGTTTGATCTCTTTCATCAGATGCAAGTAAGTTGGCAGGAGAAGCAAAGGAATGTGTTCTAATTGTCCAAAGTGGGGGCAACGGAGGACTGCCAGTAATGTTTGTGTAATGGTCTCTACAATTGAAATGCCATCCAGTAGTTTTACCATGTGACAACTGATGGCCTTGTGTTGCATTTTACAAATTTGCATTTGTATGAATATAAACAGTAACTACATCAGTGGAATTCTCTGGCTTGATAACAATGCAACATCTGTGGAATATTTATCAATATGACCACGTTTGAGCACCAATCACCATTGTGTTGTGGTAGTTCAATTTGGCAGAATCAGAAATAATTAATAATCAAAGAATTCATAATTAAAATTAATGGAACTTTGTATAAAATCCACCTCGATTGGGGCACCACCTCGATAAACAAGGAAAAGATGGCCGTTAATTGATTTAGTCTCATAAAATACTAAACTATCAATTTGGAATTATGTTTTATAATTAATTTAATAATTACTACCAAAATTACCACATTGATAACTAGCTGAAGGATTTTGGAGTTCTTGAAAGTGTAGAGGTTGGCAGTATTCACCCTTGTACAACATTTAAGAAGACAGCAGGTATTAAAACAGAACAAAATTAAACAATTTAACTGTCTATGACTAGCAAACAAACAATAGGGAGTGTGTGTGTGTGATTAGGCTGAGGAATGTGAGGTAGGACCACAAAGGTGGGGGAGAGCCCAAATGGTGATGGCCAGACCCCCTGGGGTGTGGGGCAGAGGAAACAAAGAAAGCTAAGTGCTGTAGCTGTTAGCTTAGCTTTGTCTCTCAGTCTAGGCCTGTTGTAATTGTATGTGTGAGTGTGTAGATAAAGGTGCCAGGTTAAGAAAGGATGGTTAGTCACATGTAGACCCTGTGTCTGTGTGAACAAACTAACATCAACTAAACTTAATGGCTGCACAGTAAACTACAACACATCACAATAATCAAACTCAATGAACATTAAAGCAAATCAAATACATCAACAAGGTTAAACCATGTATGCAGTAATGTTATGCTAATTATGCCCAGTTAGAGTTTTTTACCAGTCCTTAAAGGGGGAGAAGAGTCCTTGAGGTGAGCTGCTTTCTCAGCTTGTTGCTGGAGGAAAGGTGTGGTTCTTGTCCGTTGCTGTGTGGTTGCAGGTTGGAGGAATCTGGTCGCTCCTTTGCTCCTGGCTAGTTAGCAGCTCGGTGCTAACTTGCTGGTGTGCTCCTGTTGCTCGGGTTATCAGCTGGCTGATCTGCTTAATTCAGGCAGGACCTCATGTCGCTACCATGAAAGAGGTGGCCTGCTCTTGTACAGGCCACACTGAGGCAGAGCTTAGCTCAGAGCTTCTCTCCTCTTCAGGTGGGAGAAGAGTGGAGAGAGGTCTCTCCTCTTCAGGAGAGACGATGGAAAGAGCGTAGTGGGGGTGACCTGGTTTTGTTGATCTGAGGTCGTAAAATCATGTGTCCCACTCTGGCCAATGGTGGCTGTGGAGCTGGGTCGAGGGGTGATTTCACACCCATCTGTGAAACTTGGGGACACTGGGGAATGGAGTCCATAGTTCCACAGACAAAGAAACATGTGGTCTTCACCAGATGCTGAGGCCCAACAATTGTTACAGTCTGCCTTCCTTTGTCAATGGAAGCAGTGTCAGGGCAGATCTTCATCTTGGTCTCTGGTTTGCTATTGCAACCCTTAGAGGCATATCTGTGATGCTGTTATGATTTTTGGGAAGTTGTATATCAAGATGAAATTACGTGCATTCACATTGAAAATAATAATATACTGTTAATTGTAGGAGATATTAGGCCTCTCACTGGAGCACCAGAATAGTGTGTGTGTGTGTGTGTATGGATGGATAGATGGAGGCCTCTCACTGGGGCACCAAAATAATGTAGGAGAGTAGAGGTGCTTCACAACACGGGCACCAAAAGATGTAGCAAGTTGACTACCATTTAATTAATTAAAAGCTTTCGTATCAATAGGGGCACCACCTGTCATTGGACGGGAAATTCAACTTATTATTTTATTAGCATAGATGGCTTCAGGCCTTTAACCTTAAGAATTAAACATTAACATTAAACAGTCTCAGTTCTAAATGTGTAAATTCTCGTAAACAGGGATCTCTGCCTTTACTGGTAATATATCAATATCGTCAGCTGTTTGGGCCAGCGTCTTGTCTCGGCCAGATGATGGGGCAGCTCGGCTGATGGCGGTGGCGTTGTTATTTTGTCTACACAACATTATTGCTAATAATATTACTATACTATATCGCTATACTAAGATCACACAATAATAGACATGATTTTGGTCACATATATAGCAGAGCAGTTATTTTAACTTTTACTGACTAACTTTTCAATGTACGTATTCTCTGAACACACGTCCATTGGGTGGCAGTTTGTTACACAGACATAACATCCTTACTGAAATTTGTTATTTAGTCATCTGGGCTTATGAACCTGGAGATTTACATCATTAAAAAGACAGGCATGTTGATATTCCAATTCTTCTGACCAATTCATTTGACAGTACTTTTTGGTTAACTTTAAACTTCCAAATGCATATAGAATTACATACAGAAATATTTGCCACCTCGTGACCATCATTTGTTTCACCCTCAGGCACCGATTTCTCAAGGATGACCATCTCGTGGTTAATTGTGAATAGGAAGACAGATTACCGTGTGAGGAGGGGGAGACACTGATCAAAAGCGCCCCTTGTTCTTCCAGGATCCAGGGCGTCAATTTTAATGTCTCTTTTATTGACATTTGTCTGTAGGCAGCCTGTTGGCCTGATAAGTGCCTTTTGGGGGCCTCATCACTTCCTTTCATGCAGTCCATAGACAAAGGGGCTCCTGTGGAGATTTGGCTCTGTCATTGTTCTTTGTCTTAGATACTGTCTTTCCCCCCTGCGGGAACTCAGTGAGGTTGTCCAGAGTTGAGTGTTAAGTTCAATAAAAGTTTATCACACTTCTCACAGCTTGATCAAACACTGATCCTCTCCTACAATCCCCCCTTGGCACAGAGAATGCTGCGCTGGGATCTCTGGGCCACTAGAGGTGAGGAGCAACAAGTAACAGCTTCTGTGGTCAGAGTTGGTGTCGAAGTTTGGGATGATCTATTGAGCTACAGTTGTGACTTCTCTGATGCCGATGATGTGCAGTTGATGAAAGGAAACGTCCGCTGACAACGACTTAGTGAATAAAAATAGGTTTATTACAAAAAGGTCAGTTGTCTAACAGGCACCATGGAAGCCTGGGAAGACGTTCAGCCAATTGTTGGAACAGACAGCGTAACCCCCGGCCGAATCTACTGCCTGTGTCCCAGTCTCCTCCGAGCCGATTCTCTGGTCACCTCTTATACCCATTTGACCACCTAGCTCAACATCTGGTTTCATCTATACTACAACTCTATTCATTGTTTAAAGGCAAAGGAATGCAACATAAACATCCCCATCCTTCTCTGTCCAGAGAAGGGGGCAAAGGTCAGATCTCCCCTGCCTAGGTCAATGCAGTTCCCAGTCTGTCTGTCTCCAGATAATCGATCACAGATCAGAAACATGGAAACAATGAACACTACTAACATCATATGCCCTAAAGGCACATATCAGATGTGGTATGAGTGGTATGGTATGAGTCACCTGATGTCACTCACAGATTGCTTAAACATTCCCTTCCATATGCACTTATTACAGCATAACCTTAGCAATATAATAATTTTGTTGGAGTGGAGTGTGACAGTGGAAAAACCCATCAGGCAGCCATCGTACTGATAACATCCTTCAAACACTTCAGACAGAAAAACTCTCTCTACAGTCCCTCTGCCCTAGGCGACTACATAAGGTACTCCAAGCCAATTGAAAAAAGAAAGAAGGGTTTTTGATGATAGTGTAGGAACCAATGAAAGCAAATACACATGGAAACTCAGAAATAAAATCAAAAAAATGTCCAAAGTCCGGCTGGTCGACCCATCGCACCATTCAATGGACCTTTCCCTACCTAACCAATACTATCCCTGTACGTTAAAACAAAAAAACATCTGAGGTCCCACTGTATTCACATCATGACAGAACATCCTACACAAAATAGTTCCACAACAAAGAAACATTACTCATACAGTTAGAAAAAACTCCAATCAGTGTATATGATCATTCAAAAATCATTTCTAATCTAAATGTCCTAATTAATTCATAATAACATACAATGTAGAAGGGATACACTTCACTTCCAGCAATTCCACTATCACTAATACCCAAAATAAATGTTAAAATCATAATGAAAACCTGTCAAATTGGATATTGGTCTATCAATTCATTTCCTATGTCCATTTCCTCATCACTTAAGCCATTTCTGTGTAATAGAGGCATCTGAGTGTTATCTCCAGGCATAACCACTCCAACCCATCTCAATATCAAAGCCTTTGCAAACGTCAACATCAGCGTACAGAAACAAAACATAACACACAAAGATAGTACAACAGCTACCAAAATCTGAACCATTATAGCTCCCATAGGTCCTTCTCTTTGCTGCAACCAAGCATTAGCTGACCATCCAGCTCCTTCCGATGGGCCAAACGCATCTCTAATTCGTTTCAACGCATCTATGACATTAGTCATATTGTCCAAACTATCAGGAATCAAATTGTAACAGGCTTATCCTGTCAAATTTATAGCAACACATAGTCCACCTTGTTTGGCCAAAATATAATTAAGCGCCATATCATGTTTCAACAGCGTCAATCTGTGACTCCTCGGAGTATTAGACAAATAATTGAAACCTTGTATGGTCTCATTCGCAAAATCCTGTAGGGTATAGGTTATATTATCAATATGATCAGCTAAGAATGTCACTCCATACCATGGAAATAACCCTAAGCCCCATTTCTCACCCAAACTTATTCTCCAATGATAAGACTCCAAATTATTAAATTGCGCCAACTCTCTTTTCCTCCTACTACCCAGATCATCAGTGGACTGAACCTTGTCAGCTCCCTGTCCCTTCTGGACAAACATAACCTCATAGGGAAGCTTCAATTGTGCCATGTAACAACATCCAGTCCATCCATATGGTAGAAATATGTATGCCTTATCACCACAAATCCACCAAAGATCTTTAAAGTTCCCTATGGTCACATTTCCTGGCAACTCTTGGTGCCTAACGCTTAAAATCCTACTATCTCTGTGGTGGGCTGCCTGAAAAGTCACTGTATACACTTTGGTAGCTACTTGCTGATCTCTATTTTCAAACTGCATCGTATAATTGTCACATTCTGATATTCCCATAAACATACCAGCCTTATTCTTGATACCCTTCGAACAAAAACATGTTGAAGCCTTTACAGGGTGACGCATCCAAAGCATCAGGAACAGCTGTCATAACATCATCATGCTGGTCCAGTAAATTAATGTATGGCAAATCCCTCAACCAAGAACAATTATGTCGAGGTTTAAATAAATTCACTGACAGAGCCATCCAAACATCTATTGATGATTGTTGATTATACAGCAACCATGATAATGCATAACTTTGACAAATGAGGTCCAATGGATCCGGCAATGTTTCCAGAATTGAAGGCCATGTTCCTGGCGACGGAACTCTCACTACACATGGACAACTCCTATTGGTAGCCGTTCTCACAGAATGAGTTAACTGCTGAAACCACAAATTCCTACTCGCCCATGGATCTGCTATTTGTAACATTGAAGAATCAAACCCAAATACCTTCCACTTGATCTCCCTCTTCTGTAATGCATGATAAGATTCAGTCATATTACCTGATGTCCAATCAAAATCAACCAAATCATGGTCTATGTCCAACGTATTCCTCTGAACTTTCACAGCTGAATCCACATCACTCTTCTTAACATCTGATACTTGCTCTCCAATTTCCTCACTATTCTCATGCAAACCATCCTTCAATTCCATCTCAGATTTCTTGGCCACGCTTCCTATTGACTTTAACATAACAGATGTCGTACTTGTCATTGCCAAGGTTGTCACCACATTTGAAGCTTTCGTAGAGACTTCATAAACCATAACCGTTTTATTGAAACAGGGTACCAACCTCTCTACCTTACTTATATGATTCTTCAGTACAGCAGAAATAGCAGTCGTCACCGTCCTTGTCGTAACCTTCATCTCCACTAAAGTTGTAGTTCTAGTAGTAGCTGGAGTTGTTATTTTACTACTACTACTACTGGCTCCCTGAGCTAGAATAGTAGATGTCAAATCCTTTTTCACCGCCTTAACAACTTCAAATTGTCGAACAGGAATCAAGTTCCTTATCACAAGCCTCACCTTGCGAGTTCTAAATCCTATCTGCTCATTCTGCACCGATTCAAATTTAAGCTCTTGATCCAAATAAGTACACGTATATTCCCCTTGGTCCTCTCTAACAATATCACATATATAAAGTGAACAATCTCTGGGAATTCTAAACCACCTTATCTCATTATGCAAAACATACTTCCTCTGGTATATTGGCAGATTATCAACTTCAGGCCCTGTCAGTACTATGTCTCGACCATGTCCATCTTTCCACATAGGGGGATTCCTTCCATCTGTATTCCATTTCCCACATTGACATGGTAGGGAAACTGAACCTTCTAACTTAGCACCTATCACAACTCTCAAAGGAGATGGAGTTACCGGAATCACCTGTGGTGTATCTGTAATTATCTGTACAACTTTTGTAGCCTCAGTAACCTTTGAAGCTGAAACAGTGGATTTCTGCCTCACTTCCTCGATCTTTACCGGATGAGCCAATGTCAGTCATCAATTCTCCTACTTTTCTAACAACTGGAGGCTCTGTTGGCTTACTTTCCTCCATCACCACTAAAGTTACTATGTTAGTTCTATAAACTAACCTAGACTGCACACTATAATGAGAGCATTTATAATCTCCTTGATCTTCCAACTGAGTTCTGACTATGTAAAAGCTACAGTCCTCTTCCATCTTTACTCTCCTTTGATTGTCCTTTCCTATTAGTGACATCTCCATTAAGTCAAAAACCCTATGGTGAGTATCTTCCCACTGAACTCGATACTTACTACGGTCATCTTTCTCATCTACACACTGGCATGGGAGCCGAACTGATCTTCCCAAAAGCACTTCAACTTTAGTTCTCGTAACGCTTAGGTCTGACCCTGTTTCGGACTGGCCTTGGTCTCCTTGTTCTAACTGGACCTGTGGTTTCTCCTGTAGAGACCTCACAGCCCTCTGGAGTCTCTGGTGCGCTACATTCAAGGGGCATAGGCTCTGCTGATTCTGGGACATATTGCAAATCAACGTCCAGAAATCTCCTTTCCTGTCCATTGACTGACAAGTCATCTCTGGCATCATCAACAGCATACTCAATATCATCATGCACATCTGCAGCATGGTCACTCTCTCCTTCTGGCTGTTGACCTTGGTGGTCCTCATGTACCTCTGCTGTGTTCGGCTCAAATGAGCCTTCGACATTTTTATTCTGTACGCGTACTGCCTCTTCTGTTGGAGCTTTAACACAATGTGATAAATGGTACCAAGTTGGAGACCCTTTAACCTGTACCACAGTTCCAGTACTGCGAACAACTTCAAATGGTCCTTCGCGGCGTTCGTTATACCACTTCCTTCTAAATACTTTGTCTCCAGGTTGCACTGTATCCCTCTTTTTCTCAAGTCTTTCTTGTACCTCCTCCTGTTTTCTGAAATGCTCAATTTTTCCACAACATATGCAACTCCTGTATATACTATCACTCTCTTTCCTTCTACCAACCTACATACTTCTGTCTTACTTACTTATTCCTTTCTTCCACTTTCTTATTCCTTCCTTCCACTTTCTCAAAAACAAACTTACTTCCCTGGACTATCACTACTGACGCTTAATCTATCCCTGCTGCGATTGTCATAATCTTTACTCTGGTTGAGACTGCTCCTTCTTTTTGTTGTCTTCCAGTTGCATTTGACTAAGTTTTCTAAGAGTCTCCTGGTCCTGTTTTTTCTGATCATATTCCTTTTTCCTATGCAACTCAACTTGGTGTGCTATGTGATCTGTGTAGACGCCTTTCGTCATACTCCCAAGACCAACCACTTCAGCAAGCTTACTCCTCACAACCAGAGGCAACCCTTTTTGCAACTTGGCTCGCAAAATCGACTGCACCATTTGGTTTGCATCTGGATCTCGTCCTGTAATATTCCTCCACACCTGATGAGCTCTGGACACATAGGCCCTCAGATTCTCCTTTTACCACACTCATCAGTGTCATTCCTTCCTGTAGTCATTCTCC
Organism: Pempheris klunzingeri; assembly: GCF_042242105.1. Classification (NCBI taxonomy): domain Eukaryota; kingdom Metazoa; phylum Chordata; class Actinopteri; order Acropomatiformes; family Pempheridae; genus Pempheris; species Pempheris klunzingeri. Next base: position 29,365,751 of record NC_092012.1, on the reverse strand, counting down.
TCCATGATCTACATCCTCTTCTTTCTGCTATAACCAACAATCGCTTAATTGCTGGGACGTATCCACCAACAGCTCCATCTGAATCTTCCCTACTTTCTTCTCCCATTTCCCATTCAAACCTTTTAAATATGCCCTCTTCTTTTTGCTTTTAGAGCTTGGGTACGTTTTTATAGTTGTCTTAGCTTTTCCCATCTCTATCACTTGCTCATCCTCATCTTTAATGTAATAATTACCCTCCTGGCTAATTACTGGAAGCTGAGGATAAACATTCGCAAACTCTGCCTTCTCCTCATAAGGTGGAGGCCTCTTTACTGGGGCTGTATGTGAAAACGGTGCATTAGCCTTTGCCAATAGCTTTTCTGTTTCCCTTGTATTCTTTTCTATTTCTTTTATACCTCTTTCCCTTCTTTCTTTTACAGCTTGCAACCATTTCTGCCCCTCATTGTAAAACAATTGCAGAGTGCCAAGCTCTCTTTCTCTTCTCCTTGAGTTTCTGTCCCTTCTTACCTTTCTTTTGCCCTGCCTTGTATGTAGATACAAGAACATGCATTGTGTTAATGACATCCGGATTAAGAGTCCCTTCCACTGGCCAAGGTTGATTAATATCAGGCCAACGCTTACTCCATTTTTCTGACATCTTGGTGATACCTTTAATGAGTGGATTATTCTTTTGCACTACTTCAATTGGGGTTATTACTTTAGAACTTTTACTATCCATTGTTGATTAAACTATTTTTGCCTGACTCTTCTTAAATCAAATTAGATCATGCTAAGACAATGAAACCCACATCAACAACTCTCAGCTATTTGAGCACACTCAACCCAAACGCCAGCAATCTGAACAAAATACGCAGGTGGATACTTGCAATTACTTTAAAAGAGTTTGTGGATAAAATGCACCAGATCAATTCAGTATCATCCGCAACCCTTGATATTTGTGAATCACCGTCAGGAGTGTTCTCCCCTGTTGTACACACATTATCTGTCAACATTTAGGTTATTGTATACTAATGTAACATGTCTTCTCATGAAAGTTTCTGTTTGGACAGCAACTATTAACAGACAACATTCTATTAATGTATCATTAACATAACACTTTAGAGAGTGTATACTTATTCTACTCTGAAAGTAAATATGTAATCACTCTTTAATGTGATATGGCCTTAAGTCTCTTCTCCTATTTCTTCATCTCTCTATCTTCCACAGAGAGAAAAGAACAAACAAAGGGGAGGGGCTCTCTTACCACTCCTCCTTCTAAAAGAAGCAAACTAAATGGCCTTCAAAAATTAGGTAACACCCCTTGCTCCGCCTCTGTAAATTCAACCACAACTTCCAGTCTACTCTGACCATCAGAGAGTGAACATCTAGCTCAAACTGCCTGACGGCCAGACAGACCCAGTCTAATGAGACCCAAAGTCAAAAGCAAAGCACACACACAAAAACTAGAGAAATCCTACTCTTCAACAACGAAGATACAAAACCTATCCTCTCACAGTTAAACCTCTCTTTTCTCCTATATTGAGTAAACCCACATGCTCTTTCAAGCAGATAGATTCTCCTCAAAATGCAGTCTGCATTCAGACATATTCACACACATTAGCAGACCAAAAGAAAAGACAAAGAAAAACTGCATCTCCTTCTTAAACCATCATCCTCTTTCTCTTAAAACCTCCCTGTCAACCAAAATCTTCTACTACTCCTATCTGTAATATCAGAATCTATTTCCTCAACATTATCGCACTTCTCAAAAATTAATCCTTTCCTTTATTTTACTTCCTATATTTGTATTTTTTCATTTTTATATACCCAAACGTCCTCACTGGTCTCTTCAGACACATCATAGGCTCATGTGTTCTATTGTATGTATTAAGTCCTCTTATACATAAGGCTCATGTGTTTTACAAACACCCTCTTATGAGGCTCATAGGATTTACAAATGTCCTTTTTATGAGGCTCATATTCATTTATCAATGGTATAAAATGTCCCTTTATAAGAGGGCTCATAGGTTTTTATCATTAATGAAACAAAAATGTCTTTCTTATACCTTGCTAACCTTTCCTATAGTCAATCGCATCATATTTATATCTATTTGCTAACAATCCATTACACACATTAAGTACACAGCCAAAAACATTGCCAAACTTTTCACACACAGCTTCAGCACCACTCAACACCCACACACACACGCACACTCACAGACACAGACAGGATCCAGCAGACAAAGAAAAAACTCCTCAAATAGACAAACATCAATCCCCACAAAACACCAACAGCACTTAATCCTAAATTTTAAAGTCGACTAATTTCCCTCTATCTTCCTGAAAATTTCTCACTTTGGCCAAACTTCTTCTAAAGCAAATTATCACTTAAACAATGACTTCACAATGCATGCTCCATGAGCACCATTCACTTCTGGGCTCTTTCAGCCCTTATTTCACTTTTCTCAACTCTATTTTCTATCTCTTCTCTTAGGCCTATATCTTGTTTTTTACCTCTTCTCTTTATTTCATCTATTCTCTTCTCTAGTTCTTCTCTTCTCTTCTTCTCTTCTACCAATTCGACTATCTTTCAAAGCCAACTTTCACTAGCAGCTAATTTACACATCTTACAGTTAATGCATGATTAATGAAAGCAGGGCCCGCATTTTTTGTTATTTAGCTTGCTTTTTTGTTACTAGTTCTGCTATTCTACACTTTTACTTCAACTTTTTCTTCTCTAACTCTTTAACTCTTCAACTTCTATTTCTCTTTACTTCTTTAACTCTTCTTAATCCTTGCTTCTTTAACTCTATCTTCTTTACTCCTGTGGCTTCAACTTCTTTTTCTCTAATTCTATCTTAGTCCCCCTTTTTTCCCCAATTTAGACGGAGTATCACTCTCAACATCAACACATCATCACTTTTTCCACACAGATAAGTGTACAGTGCAGCCAACCAGCAGCAGCACAACAGCTTCGATGTGCCAACCAGTGCCTCTCAAAATATTGAGAAAAATTTGTTGTGACTTCTCTGATGCCGATGATGTGCAGTTGATGAAAGGAAACGTCCGCTGACAACGACTAAAAATACGTTTATTACAAAAAGGTTATCACAAATTGTTGGAACAGACAGCATAACCCCCGGCCGAATCTACTGCCTGTGTCCCCGTCTCCTCTGCTTTGACAAGTGGTAATGTTCAATTTGGCTATCAGAAATAATTAATAATTATCAAAGATAATTAGTAATTATTAAAACAAATGAACTTTGATTAAAGTCCACCTCGATTGGGGCACCACCTCGAAATGTGACACCTTGGTGTGTGAGCTGGGTGGCTCACTTGTCCCCCCCCTTGCTTTGGAAGAGACAATAGTTTCCCAAACTACCTGTGTCATCTTCCGTATCTCCTGCAATGAGGGGTCACCTTCTTGTGTCCTGAGTACAACGTGAGTACGCACACATGGGTGGAGGTTTCTCAAGAATAAGGCCTTGAAGGTGGAGCTTTCTTCTAAGCCTGGTGCATTCTTTCCCTGGAAATATGCGTGTCTCAAATGTTGGTAGTACTCTTTGGGATGCTCACGACGGGCATGTTTAATTTGTAGGGCTGCAACTATTGCTGTGGTGTCTTCAGTAGCACAGGAAAATTCTTCTGTCAGTGCTTGACGTAGCAATTTATAGTCATTTCTGACACTGGGAGGTCGTGACTGTATAAACTTGTGGACCGCTTTAGAGCTGGTTTTCCACACAAGTCTAACTTTCTCCCTTTCAGTTGCATGGGGTAAGTCAATTAGGTTGTAGTCTAGCTCCCTGAAATAGTCCTTAACTTGGTGATCACAGTTGTCTGGATCAAACCTGTCAATGCTTCTAGCTAGAAGCTCAAGCTCTTCAAGGCGGGGACCCTGTGAAGGCGAGACTAAGCTAGTGTCATTGATATGTAAATCATGCCCTACACTTCTCTGTGGTGGAAGAACAGGGGCTGAACGGCGGCCACTCTGACGGTGATGCAGAGAGGAGGCTGAGCAGTCCTGGACTGTTCTAGTCCCATCTTTGGAGGGACAAGCATGGAGAAATGTGTCATGCAATGACATGAATGAGGGACTTAGGACAGAATATCTTCTAGAAGATATACTAGGCAACTCCTCCATGTCTGTTTCAGAGGGATGGGAAGTCAGGTGGCTTTGAGCTCGGTCTCTCAGCGGAGGCTGAGGAGCTGACTTCATTCCCAAGAACTTGTGTTCAGGTGGGAATAATTCATGTCCTCTGTTTGGGGAAAAACTGAACCTGTCACTGATAGAAGAGTGTGAATCGGAGTAACCATAATCACACTGGCTGATCGACTCTGGTCGGGCCAAATGTTCTGACTTCAGTCTATACATTTCTTCTTTCTGCGAACAGAGGTCTAACTCTGCTGTGTGCAGGTCGTTCAAGTAGCGCAGGGCTTTCTTATTAGCCATCTGAACCTCATGGAAGAGGCTAGCATTTTGCGCTCTCAGGATTTCTACCTCCTTCTCTACGGCTGCTCTGCTCTGAAGGGCGAGGCTGGTTTGTCTGTGAAAAGTCAAGAGCAAGCATTTTAACAAGGAGCCCTTGGATGCAGTCTGTGCATCACACCTGTTGTTGAGTAGAGAGTCTATCTCCTCTGTGCACTCACTGAAATTCAATTTGTTAATGAATTCGGGGTAGCCAGGCTTTAGGCTCTGTGCTACGGAAGAAATAAACTGTTCTACACAGGGGTTCTCCATTGTTGCCTAAAAGGGGTGAGGTAAAACAAGTTATAAAATATAAAATTTAAAAGTGGTTGGCTGTGGTGTTGCGGTGGCAGACACCTTGAAGTGTAGCTTGGGGAATACTACTAGCCTAACACTGTGGTGGCCTACACTAGAAGGTAGCTATACACTATCTAGTGGAACTGGTGGGGATAGCAAACTGAGGCCAATTAAGGTAAATGCAGATTTACACAGAATAAGTTTGCTCACCAAAATTATGACTCTCTAACTGGAATGCACGGCAGTAACAGTCAAGAATGTCTCTTTAAGTTACTCAAGCTGGAACACGTGGCAGTTGCAGCTAGGTACTAACTTCACAGGGCTGATAGCACACTGTGGCTCTCTCTCAGGCTCTATTTCTTATTCAGGCTGAAATGCACGGCAGTAACAGCCAGGTTCAAGCTCTAAGTTCACAGGGCCGTTGGCACGCTGTGTCTTAACAAACAGGAAGCACTTAAGTTAACAGCACATGGACAGATTGCATTGAATGTGTGACATTCAAATGCAGAACCAAATTCTTCCTACAGGGTAGGTTTACCTGAAAGGTTAGCAGCAGTAGCAAGCTCTAAATGTAACACTATGGGGCTTTCAATGTTTGCTTTCAAACATAGGCACCAGTATTAGCATTAGCTTTAGCCTTAACTCACAGTAACACTAACTGTTCAAATTGTTTTTAGCTTAATTTTAGTTAGATTGATTTTCACCACAATGCACTTGAAAGTATGGCTGGAAGTACTTCTGTGATGGACTAGTGGTTAAAAATGATAATTTTGTTCTTTTTAAAGTTTTATCAAAAATTTTGGTTTTGACCAAAATTATGCTGAAAATTAATATTGTACAAATATGAACAATTTCCAACAGTACTCTGCCTCACGCAGGGGCACCATTTGTTGTGCTTTGACAAGTGGTAATGTTCAATTTGGCTATCAGAAATAATAATTATCAAAGATAATTAATAATTATTAAAATAAATGAACTTTGATTAAAGTCCACCTCAATTGGGGCACCACCTCGAAAAACGAGGAAAAGACAGCCGTTTTAATTGATTTAGTCTCGTAAAAATACTAAACTATCAATTTGGAATTATGTTTTATAATTAATTTAATAATTACTACCAAAATTACCACATTGATAGCTAGCTGAAGGATTTTGGAGTTCTTCACAGTGTAGAGGTTGGCAGTGTTCACCCTTGTACAACATTAAAGGAGACAGCAGGTTTTAAAACATTTATTAAAACAGAGCAAAATTCAGGGACATCATTTGTTATTCATTAAGGTGAAGGACTTGTACTTTGGTTGTAAGTACAGCTGAAGCAAAGTAGGTATTAAAGACATCTGCTGTTACAGAAACAAAATCAATCAAACAATCTAACTAAGTCTCTATGACTAAACTAACACATAATAAGAGTGTGTGTGTGTGTGATAAGGCTGAGGAATGTGAGATGGCTCCCACAAAGGTGGGGGAGAGAGACCAAATGGTGATGGCCAGACCCCCTGGGGTGTGGGGCAAAGGAGACAAAGGAAGCTAAGTGCTGTTAGCTTAGCTTTGTCCCTCAGTGGCCTGTTGCAGACTGTGTGTGTGTGTGAGATAAAGGCGCCAGGTTCAGGAAAGGTGGTTAGTTGTATGTAGACTCTGTGTCTGTGTGAACAAACTAACATCAACTAAACTTAATGGCTGCACAGTAATCTACAACACATCACAATAATCGAACCCAATGAACATTAAAGCAAGTCCTGTTGTTGGTTCTGGTTATCAGCTGGCAGACTCTGGGTCGTGCCTGCTGGCGCTGATCTGCTTACTTCAGGCAGGACCTTGTGTCGCTACCATGAAGGAGGTGGCTGCTCTGGACAGACCACACTGAGGCAGAGCTTAGCTGGATTGAGCTTCTCTCCTCTTCAGGAGAGCTGGTCTCTCCTCTTCCGGAGAGACGTCCGGGGAAGAGGGAGCAGAAAGAGAGTGGTCTCTCCACTTCAGGAGAGACATCAGAAAGAGAGAGTTCAGTGGGGGTGAACTGGTTTTGTGGCCTGCGGTCGTAAAATCATGTGTCCCCTCCGGCCAATGGTGACAGTGGAGCTGGGCGCGGGGGTGATTTCACACCTATCTGTGAAACTGGGCATTGGGGAAAGGAGTCCCATAGTTCCACACAGACAAGAAACATGCGGTCTTCAGCATGTGCTCTTCACAGTATAGTGAAGCCCAACACCTCCGAGCCAATTCTCTGGTCACCTCTTATACCCATTTGACCACCTAGCTCAACATCTGGTTTCATCTATACTACAACTCTATTCATTGTTTAAAGGCAAAGGAATGCAACATAAACATCCCCATCCTTCTCTGTCCAGAGAAGGGGGCAAAGGTCAGATTTCCCCTGCCTAGGTCAATGCAGTTCCCAGTCTGTCTGTCTCCAGATAATCGACCACAGATCAGAAACATAGAAACGATGAACACTACTAACATCATATGCCCTAAAGGCACATATCAGACACTACATATCAGACACCACACTACTCATGCATAAAGTCTCATACAAACGCATGCAAGAGAAAAAGAAGGAAATTTAAAAAGGGAGTATATATTTTAACACTATCTGACAATAAATGTTACCTACACTACATTGAGGTTACTCTAGTCGAGCTGCAGGATGGCTGGAGCCATGACTGTTTCTGGGCTATTGTAGTCTCTATCCTCCTTGATAACCTCAAGTTCGGTGTCAGTGTCTTTACGTACTGGTTGTTTACGTCTGATTAGTTTAACCAGTCCGTTGTTGCATTTGTCCAATTTGCACTGCAGGGTTTGTGTGCGTTTAAAGAAGGCCAGACCAAATGCTAGGAGATATCCTAACCCTACCATGGCGGCTAATACGGTGTCAGGAGTTGACCAAGCGTATATCACGGGTTGACGCAGGGTTTTGATTTGCGCTGCAATTTCTTTGAGTACAGAGTCAACAGGGGTTAGGTCGATAGTTTGGGCGCCCTCATACTGGATCTGGGTGATGGTTTTTGGATCTAACTCCAGTGAATCGGGCATTTCTATCTCACACTCGTACTGATCTGAGTTCAGGTGGTAAAGGGCAAGGTCTTCCACGTGTAGGATTGCGCCCTCTGGGACACTGATCCAACACGTTAGGTTGGGCAGTATAATGCGGGTAGCGGTATCATGTTGGTCATAGGTTAACATAGCGGTTTTCACAGGGGTGTTAACCAGCCAGCGGGTTCCCACTATTTCGGCCTGAGTTGCTGTGACTTGGGACTGAGGGGTGACTGCTGCAGGGCACCGGGCGTCGGCCACCATGGGTTTTAGACCACAGATCCCGTCCGTACTATCGCGTATGAAAGGTTTACTGGGGCATAAGTAGTGGATGTCTTTGGTCAGGGTGCACATGTGTAAATTTCGAGCCAAATACAAATCAGGGTTGCTGTCATGGTAGGCCACGACCGATGGCGTTTGTAATTTCGCGTGCGTGTTGCCCTGCCAAAATCCAACATTTACCACATCTTTTAGTCAGTAGATGTTCTCTGAAGCCACGATGGGTAAATTAACTATAAAAGCTATTTCCCTGTCCTCTGGGTTGACATAAATGGGTACGGCGCTGCCTAATGTGTAGGCTAGGTGGGCCTGAAGTGGTGTGACCATGTCTCTGGTAGCAGCAGTTAGCAAGTCCTGTACCAGGTAGAGTGGGACAAGATACGGGGGAATCTTGCCTATGGCTAGGTTGTCCACTGAGGATCCAATTTCCCGTAGCATGTCTGACATAAGTAGGTTGACAAGTTGCATGTGGGCATAGTCAACCTGGACTACTGAGAGTAGGGCATTTACAGCGTGCAGGGTTTTATTCAGGGCTACACTGTGGGTATTAACCACAAGGACAGTTCCCTGAACAGTTTGTCCTATCGTCTGCAGTTGGCCTTGCTGTTGATCTATCTGGGCCTTGATATCTGGGATTTCAGCCTGTAGCTCTCCTATGTGTTGCTTAACTGTGGACAGACTACCGGCATTCACAGTGGAGAGTCCTAAACTGAACAAAGAACCCACGGTTGCGGCGGCTGCTAGCAGTCCTCCAATGAACCGCTTGGGCCTCTTGTTGTACCCGCTTAGTTCTGATTGGGTGATAGTGAACTTTTGTAGCTGTTGCAGCATATGTGTTATGTCTGCCTCTGCATGTTCGATCACCTTTACGTTCCAGTTGATACCGGCCCAACTGGTTAGCTCAGCTGTGACAGGTACGTGCTTCCTACATACCTCTTTGGGGTTCAACCTGACAAACACCTTTTGCGTATGTAGATGGCAATTGGTGATCAACAGCCCAGGTTGTTCCTTGACAACAATCCCAGAGTTGGGTCCTGGCTCTACAATCTCAGGACGAGCGACGGTGGTGGTCAGGGCAAGGAACAGGAGGGTGGACAGCCAAATCATCCTGACGAGAAGAACGTACATGGTTAGGCACATCAACTGGAAAAGTTTGGATTTGACACTCTTATATGCAATGGTGTGTTGAATCAACCCCCCTTAGTAACTGATCAGTTAGGGTTATTTCACACAATGAGATCTCTAACTAGGAGAGGAAACCGTGGACGGCGGACTGGAGAGAGATTGTTTACAAGTTATTTACTGCAATTGATATCACACAAACCCCCCCCCCCCCAGTGGTGCCAGTGGTTGGCACCTCTGGGTGCTTCTGAGTGTTATTCTTCCAATTTATGACTTAACTGGGGCATTGGCGTCCCCGACTAGTCCCATGGAGTTTTTGTGTGGCTTAATCTGATTGCGGTGAACCCATTTGAGGGTTGGTTCCTCTTTTCCTTTGGTGATCCTGATTTGGTACACCACGGAGGAGAGTTTGTCTGTTATCACATATGGGCCTGACCAGCGAGGAGAGAGCTTGTGAGCCCGTTTTCCACCACTCTGGTTCTCCCTTCCAGTGGGTTGGGCAAAGATGTAGTACCACACCTTTTCCCCCACTTGGAGTTTGTCATGGGATGTCTTTTGGCCATAGTAAGCTTTGTGTCCTTCTGCACTTTTGTCCAGATGTTTCTGGGCAAAAGTGAAGGTGGCCCTGATGTGTTTAATTAGGTCTGTCATGTACTGGTGTGTGGTGTAGGCCGTTGCAATGCTTGCCTCACCAGGTTGGTAAAGCAGGTGTAGTGGCAAGGTCATCTGTCTACCTGTCATCATTTCAAAGGGAGCGATACCTGTTGCCTGGTGTGGAGTGACTCTGATAGCCATCAGGACCAGAGGCAGTTTCACATCCCAATCTCTGTGGTTGGGAGCTACATACTTTCTTAGTATGCTAACTACTGTTCTGTTAGCCCTCTCTACCTGGCCTGAAGCCTGGGGATGATGGCTAATGTGGAAGTTAGCTTTTACTCCCAGCAGTTGCCAAAGTTCTTTCATAACTTCAGCAGTGAAGTGTGTTCCTCCGTCAGAGTTGACACGGCTGGGTAGGCCGAACCGTGAGAAGATGTGATTCATGAGTAGGTAGGCGGTTGTCTGGGCCGTGTCGTTTAGAGCCGGCAGACACTCTACCCATTTGGTGAATGCACAAGCGACTGAGGAAGTATTTGTTACCCCTGGCTGATATGGTGAGGGGTCCCACCCAGTCAATTTGGAGGTCTGACCAGGGGAAAGAGATGCCTTTTCATTGTAACGGGGCTCTATGGTTTAGGTTTGATGGTTGGAACTGGCAACAGAGTAGGCAGCCTTTGATGTAGTCTGCTACAGCTTTTCGCATGTGCGGCCAGAAGGCTACCTGTTGGAGTACTTTGTGTGTTGCCTCAACTCCTTTGTGGCCTGCGCATGGAGAGTCATGGGCATGTGTTAGCATCACCCCCCTTTGGCTCTGTGGCACCACGAACGCAGGAGACGTGAGTGCGTCAGAGACATGTACTAGGAGACCCTTGACTATGCGCAGGGAGAACCATGCATTGAAAAGGTGACGCAGCCCTGGAATGGAAGTAAGGTCAGAGTCAGGAATTGGATTAGCTGAAGCATTAGAAAAAGGATCATTCTATGGATAGCTGGATCATTGACTTGGAGGGACATGAGGTCCTCATCCGTGAATGCAGGCGCAACTGACAGGTGTCCAGAGTGGACGTTAGGGGTCGGAGCAGACTCTTGAGCATGAGTCACTGCACAGACAGAGGGGTTGGTTGCCAGGGTCTGCCGTTGATAGCACCTTTCTTTGCCAGGCCATCGGCTAGGTCATTAAGCTCTTTGTCCCGGCCGGGGACATGGGAGTGGCCTCTGACCTTTTTCCAGTAGACTGAGGTATTTTGGGATGCCCCATCGTCGAACTATTTCTCTTAACAGAGCTTTGGCAACTGTTTGGCTGTCTGCATGCTTGGCAGGAAAAACTTAAACCCATTTTGACCACATATCCACCATCACCAGACAATATTTCTTTCCCTCTGCCGGTGTGAGTTCAATGTAGTCCATCATGATGTGTTCAAAAGGGCCATCAGGTGGAGGATGTGCAGCCTGTGGAATTGGTTTTATACGGCCTGTGTTGTGAGTGGCACAGGTCATACATCTTTCACAAAATTTTTGAGCTGCAACTGAAAATCCTTTAGTGAACCAAGACTGTGTAATTTGATCCAACATCCCTCCTTTTGACACATGGTCAGAACCATGTGTCAAACAGGCATAATGTGGAAAGACATGTTTGGGTAGGCATGGCTTGCTGTCAGGGCTGATCCATACACCTGTGGGCGAAACATAAGCATTGCATTTGCACCACAATGCCTTTTCATCCCCAGTGGCAAACTGCTGTATGGAGAGAAGTGGATCATCAGTGTCAAGAGGGAGAGAAACAAAAGTGTCGGAAAGTGAGATGGGGGGGGGGGGGACTTCCACTGTTCTTTGCAGCAACCTTAGCAGCTGCATCTGCACAAGCGTTGCCTGTGGAAATAGGGTCAGAGTTGCTGGTGTGAGCAGCACACTTGCAGACAGCAATAGAGGAAGGCAAAAGAATGGCTTTGAGAAGGTCAGACACTTGTTGAGCATTTGAAATAGGTGTGCCTGAGGAAGTAATGAAGTCCCTTTGTTTCCAGAGGGCACCAAAATCATGAACGACTCCAAAGGCATACCTGGAATCTGTATGTATAGTAACAGATTTCCCTTTTGAAATTTTACAGGCTTCAGTGAGCGCTACAAGTTGAGCAGAGAAGTGAGAGGGGAGAGAACCTGAAGCAAGAGTTTCAGTTTGAGAGCACACAGCAAAACCCACACAGTTTTGTCCTGTAGTGGGGTCCCGGGAAGCTGAGCCATGTACAAAAAGAATCAAGTCAGGATTAGTTAGAGGTTGAGCAGACAGATCTATACGAGGGGTACAGAGTTATTGCACTGCAGCTACGCAGTCATGTGGCTCGCCATCATCTGGAAGAGGGAGGAGAGTAGCTGGGTTGAGAGAGACGCATCGTTTGATGGTGATGTTTGCCATTATGGATAAACCACTCCGTGAGCTCCCTTGAGATGCCAAAGTTTGGAATGAATGTGCAACAGTAAGAACACATTCCCAGGAAGGACATCATTTGCTTTTTAGTCTGTGGTTTGGGAAGCCTGCGAATGGCTTCAGTTCTTTTTTGAGTGAGAGATTTGCCCTGTGGAGAGATAATGTGTCCTAGAAATGTTACTTCTTGTTTTACAAATTGAAGTTTTGATAGGCTAGCTTTGTGGTCTCTCTTAGCTAGGTTTTCAACAGGGTAACAGTGTCACGTTCACATTGTTTAGCAGAGGGTGCACCTATCATTAGCTTAGCAGAGCATCAGCTTTCAAAACACTGTATGTGGCACCCGAGTTGACTAAAAAGGAGACATTGTGTCAAGAAATGGTTAATGTTTACATCGGCTTTCTGTGACAAATCTCGTTATTGTACTTTGTATATGTGCCTATAGGACATGTCAACTGTTGTTTAAGATGTTACATAGCAGAAGCAGGTTCTCTATTGCAACGCAGTATAGGTGTATGTGTATGTGCATGACCTGTCTCTGTGGCTCGCACTCTCCGGTCTGATTCTGGAACTCCTCCCTCTCCACTGGCGCCCGTATGTCAATCCGATGCGTAGGGTGGCTGCCCTTGCTGGTGGTGATCCAAGGAAGAGCGGCTTGTTGTTGACGACAGTGCGGCGCAGTGTTGAGGTCGGGGTCCAGTCTCAGAGCGATGAGCTGCGGATACAAAGCAGAAACAGGCTGCGAGTATGTGGAAGGACAATTAAGTGCGTGCAAAGTTTGTATTACTTCAGGTTTATCATCATTCATACAATCACTTTAACAACTTTGCCGTTCGCTTTCTGTCCCTACTTTCCGCTTCCTTCTCCCACACTATGAGGCACTTAATGTGTTTCTGCACATCTTCTAAATCCTTTACAGAAACTTTATTTTTCCTTCTCACGCTTCTCCAATCTTTCCCGCAGTTACTTACGTTCATTCATACTAAAAGAGCTATTTTCTGGGAACCCATATTTCGAACTCCATACAGACAAACAGGCCAAACTATTTTCTCCCCATTTCCCTCTCATGATCTCAACAATGGGTCCGCTTGGCGGACTATAATCCTGCCTCCCACTGTCATTTCCCATGTTCCTTAAACACGGATGTATATACGTATTCCTTCAATGTGAACGTCTTCACAAAGGCTAGCTTCGTTTTCGGTACAAGCTAACAGAAAACTTGGTTTTGTTTTTAGCACACTACCAATAAAAAGATTTTTTTACCTTTTCTTCAGTCTTGAGAAAAATGAGGGATCAATAGGTTTGGCGTATTCTATCTTAAATTATAGAATTATGGGGTGGGACAAATGGGGATTTACCTGTAGGCTTGGGGTTTGCCTGTAGACCTGGGATATGCAAGAGAATACACATCCTGTTGATCAGACGCTACTTTAACACCCCTTTGTTCCCATACCTGGCCGGGATGCATCCTGACAGACCAAATGCTTTAGCACCTCTTTCTTCTGTGGTCTGGTCGGGACACACCCTGGTGGATCAAACTGTGAATTTACATTTCTTTCTGACATGCAAATTCCCATCACACACGCAAAGCTTATCTTTAAGTGTGCGCATGGCAATGTCAAGAGAGAAGTATTTGGGTCATGGGCCATCTGGATAGAGGAACCTGCTGGTTAAGTTTACGGTAGTCAATGGTCAGTCGCCACTTGCCGTTGGGTTTTAGCACCGGCCATAGTGGTGCTGAATAGGTGCTGTTACAGGGTCGGATGATTCCCCTGTCCAGCAGGTCATCTATGATTTCCTGTACAGGTTCATAAGATGCCAGTGGGATTTTGTACTGTCGTACAAAAGTTGGAGGTGCGTCAGACGGAGTGGGAATGCGCTGTTACGGCCCATGGCCTTCTGTATTAGTGTTTCACCCCTGTCTCCTCCCGTATGTCATGGAGCACCGCCTGTGAACTGCAGGCATGATTATTTGGACTGCGGCACGCCCACACCTGGTTCTCTCTCCTACACCCGGATGCGATTGGAGGACCGATCAACCAGTGAGGGAGCGTCTCAACACCGCGCGCTCCTTCAAAAGAGACCGGAACCAGCAGTCGTGGCAGCTGTTGTTAGATGGTTTCGGGTGCTAGCGAACGTGGTGTGCGATGCTCTGTTGTGCCCTTTTGTAAACAGCTTGCCGTTGTGTGTCCTAACTCGCTAAAACCTGTCTTGCCTGTGGGCTTAGCCTCTGCTACCTGTGTGTGTAAACGCTGTTCAGCGTTCAGGGTACTACTCCCCTGTACTTTTGTTTAGTAGACCAGGAAGTCTTTTTGTTTTCACCCCTGTGTGGTGTTTAGTTAAGCTCAGGTTGAGTTCTCTTTTTGTTCTGATTTGTTTCTTTTGTTTGAGTAGCCGGGAACCGCCCTCCTTTTGTTTTTGCCTCCTTGTGCAGCTGTCATTGTTTTTCGGCACTTTCAACAACCAGTTGGTACAAATAAAACAACTGAGCTGACCTTTCCTGTCCACCTGGTCATTTATGTCCTCGCCTCTTTCCCCTAGCGAGCCGGGGCGTAACATGCGCACAGAGTGAATGGGGGTCAGACCAGTCTAATGAATCTTTAGCAAAGGAGTTTTGGTATTTCAAGAGGAGGGTGTGAAGTTTTGCACGTTCTTCATCACTGTGTAGGGCATTGGCTTCAGCCACCACCTGTTCTATCTGGGCTGCAATCCCTGAGTCTGGTGCAACCATTGGGTGTGGTGTGTCCTCTGGAGACCCCCCTTCTGTGGATTCTTCACCTCAAACAACCTCTGAACTAGACCAACAACTGATAGACAGAACGGTGACAGATTGGAGCACCATTTGTGTGCTGTCGGTAAGATCCACTCGGCAGATAGCGTCGGGGCTCATTGTCAGTGCCGGAAAGATGGCTATAGCCTTTGAAGGTTTGGTGTATACCACCTGGTCGCCCAAGGGCTCAGGTAGCAAAGGACGAGGTATTGGTCCTATCACGGGGATCTGAAGCTCAGTCATGAAATTCGGTGCTGATCAGCCAACCCAGAGCAGTGGACTTGGGGATCAGTATGTCTTCTGTAGTACTGATCTGAACCAATAGGTAAGTGGACCTAGAGCACAGTTCCATTAGAGGGGTTGCCTCTATGGATGGTCCCAGCTCTGGTTGAAAGAACACCTGTGAATGAGTACGGCATTGGCCTGGTCATATGTTCAAGCGTATGGACATCTCTTTGGTTTTGGCCGGAATCACCACGTGATGTTTATTGGCCGTCTGACAAGCTTCAGGGATCGTTTGCCCTGACTTCATGTTCTCCAGATCAGGAGTAGAGAAGTGGAGGACCACAGGATGTTATTGACCGTGTCCACTTGCACACCCAGTCTGACGAGGCCATCACTGCCCACATAGGCGTTGTGTGGCAGGTCGGGGACAATCAGAAAGAAATGCAACAGCTTCCTCTGGTTCCATTGCAGCTTTAAGGCGCAGATGCCCTCAGCAGGTACTGTTACCTGAGGCAGGGGATCAAGAGGGAAGCGCGAAGATGTCTTCACGACTGGAAGACTAGGGTTAGCTCGTATTAGCGACTCATACATGTCTCGGCTAATGGCGGATTTATCGGCCCAAAGGGCAAAGACCACATCATCTACGTTGGTTCCTTCAAGAGTGACGCCTTTATTGACTTGAGGGCAGTATTCGTTTGACACGGATGACTCAGTGAAGGCGCACAAGAAAGTGTCATGCTGGGTTAACAGCTCATCGTGGGGCCAGGAGAGTGCTGGCGACTGGTCGTCAGCCATGTCCTGCGTGTCGTCCATCTCCGCTATTATTGATCATATTGCGCCAAGACATCGGTCTCAAGGACATAGCATTGAGCTTGAGTCTTTCGTGGCAGAGAGATAGGCAGAGGTTGACGGATCTATGCCCAGATTTTCAGGCGTTTAAGTCAATCAGTGGTTCGAATCGGTTAAGGAGATCTTTACCAAGAAGGAGAGGGATGGACTCAAGAGGAGACGCGTACACCGGGTGGACAAAGCTCATTGGCCCGATAGTTATGTGCACCAAAGCCATTGTTGTCAAAGTGGTACTCCTGCGGGAGTAGGGTTGTATGTCAAGAGCACAGGTGTGGGGTTTTAAGTCCCTGTTTGCCCGACGTGCCATTATCTGCAACTTATGGAAAAGTGTTGATGACATCAGGGTGACATCTGCAGCCGTGTCAAGGAGTGCTTCATGTTCAAGCTCATTTTCAAGTGTTGTTGATAAGTAGAATCAAGAGATTTATCTGTTGAATCTAATTGCACTACTAGGACTGCACTGGGAGGGACTGGTTCCTCCTTTTCCTGTCCTGATGGTTTAGGCACATTAGTTTGGCCTGTTAGGACCCGGGAAGATGGGCAAGGGTTCTCAGGTTCCTCTGGGCCCAAATAGAGCTCTTCCTCCCTCATGTTGGGCTTGTCTAATGAGACCTGTGGAGGAGGGATTTCGGGCTCCACCGTGGTCCGTGAGACAAGGTTGGCCTTGTCAATTTGGTATTTGCTCAGGTTGCGGATCACACATTCCAGGACTTCAAGATCCTCTTTAGTGAATGGTAAATGGTCTGTATTTGTATAGCGCCTTTCTAGTTATTTCAACTACTCAAAGCACTTTACATGACATCCTCATTCACCCATTCACACATCATTCATACAGGAGGAATGTAATTTGGAGACTATTACTTTCATACTATTCACACACTGAAACCATGCTTCAGGAGCAAGTTGGGGTTCAGTGTCTTGCCCAAAGACACTTTGACATGTTGACCCATAGAACCCATAGAAGCTGGGGATCGAACCCCCGACCTTCTGATTGAGGGACGACCCACTCTCCCACTGAGCCCGTGAAGACACCTCGGCGGGGGTCTGGGAAACCTCTGTTTGTGTCTGACTTAGGATGACCAATACCGTAGGCGGACCATGTTGCCTGGGGGTGGAACCCCTTCATGGCTAACTCACGTAGTTGCCAACTGGTTAGGGTGCGTGGACTTGCCATGACACCAAGATGGTGGCTAGTGGTGGGATGAAGGTTTTGGACAAAAAGAGATTTGAAGTTCAAGTCTTCTTCCATTCCTGGTTCACTTTTGGAACCGAAGTAGGCATGACGCAGTCGCTTGTAATATTCTTGAGGAGATTCCTGTCTTTCTTGTTTGATGGTTAAAGCAGCAGCCAAGCCTGCTTGTGATATAAAGTCGGTGAACTCGTCGATTAATGCTTGGCATAGCAGGTCGTAGTTGGTCCTGATTTGATTCGGTTGGCGCTTGATAAAGCTGCTAACCTCACGACTTGAAGTTACTCTAATCAGGTAGATCTTATCCTCAACTGTAGCCTCTGGGAACTTCCGCAAGTAGAATTCAATGTCTTTAAGGTAGATACTAGTGTCATGAGTGCCACTGCAGCCAGGCTCGAAACGTGTTATGTTGCGAGTGATATTGTCTAAGTTTCTATCTGAGGGACCCCGCACAGGATGGTTACTCACAGGTGAGTAAAGTTGAAGAGGGGGAATCATCCCACTCTGGTCAAGAGGGGTTCTGTCGACCCGGGGGCGAGAGGGCTGTGCTGGTGAATGCAGTTGAGGGGGTTGTGAGGAGGAGTCTACCAATGCGCTTACACTGGGTTGTGGGACTTTCTTTTCCTCACTGGTTGTTTCATACATGGATCTCTGACGGGCTTGGTTTATTTCAAGGGCATATTGTAGTTGTCTATTGACATCTGTCAGTTCCTGCTCTTTGACACCCTGTTGTTGGCGGGCCTCCTTTATTTGGGCTCAGGCCTCCGCCAGTTGTTGTAAATTTTGTACATCTTCCCCATCTGCCTCCATTATTTTAGTGCATACTTTGACTTGAGCTTTCAAAGCTTTGATTTCTACAGCTGCCTGCTCAAGGAGGCTGTTGGATCTATCTAAGTCCTGGACCGTCTTTCTAAGTCGATCTTCTGAGGCTTTTCGCTCTAGTTCCTCCTGTCGGAGGACCCGCTGTAGTGCCTTTGTTGTGTCTTCCAGTTGCTGTTCAAGGTCGTGGGAGTTTGCCTTCTGGCTGGCCACTTGTGCATTTGCCTGCTCTAACATGCATACAAATTGTTCCTCACTACACAACTCAGTCATTGAGAGAGTCAAAGACACCAGTGAGTTGACTCAGAGTGAGTGATGATGTTACACCATTGGTCGACTGATTGTTGGAGTTTCCCCACTGGCCACTTCTGTTTTGAAATGCACATGTGCAAATGTTAGTTACTATATTGGTTAATGTTAGCCTCTAAGGCTATCACTAGTGGGTTCATCCCGTCTTGTGCAGCACTGAAGACTTGTAATCAACGAGCCCCGCCTTCTTCTCACCTCGTCTAGAAAGTGAGACCAAGAAATTGGCTCCCAACCAGCTTTTTCTTCAGCTGGTTAAAGGAGCCCAGAGGTACCCACAGCTTAGAAGGCTGCACCTATATTCATAGAATTTTGAGTTCGTGTACGTAACTTGTTGTTCTATTTTGAACTTTGCCCTTTAAGGCCTTTGCTGTGCAGTGGGATAAGGGCAAAGCAGGATGTGGATGTGATCCATGCCAGAGTGGGTCTGTTGGGTACCCAAAAACACATGTCTCTGAAAACGTGATGATCCACCAGATGCAGGACGAATTCGAAGTCGAATCAGCTTCCCTACCGTGAGCAGCTCCATTGAAAATAAAATTTAAAAAGATCCTTATATACTGCATGTCATGCTCATACCTTACACACCACTACAGAACATTGCAGCTGAACATTTAATCCAGGAATACACACTGTACACAGGACCACTGACTATCTATGTGACAATGTGGCCATGATTTACCATATTGACCATACACTGTCCAGCCATGTACTAGCCTCTAGTATTGTTCCTCTGTGTGGCCCCTGGCATGAAAAAGTTTGATATTTTCTGGTATCAGAGGATGTATTATCATGTGTGTTAAACGCTGGAATAAAAGCACGATTAGAGAGCACTCTGCATGCCTTGACTGAGGCTCAAGGTTGCTTTGTATTGTTTGACTTGAAGTGGGAGGAAAACAACAAAAGCCATATTTTGTTTTGAAGATCTGAAGGTCATTTTGAAGGGGCCAGAGTTGCTCAGATAGCAATAACAGGCCAGTTTATGACTGCATCTCCACACAGTAAAGTGCTGATGTACCAGGGGAGGCTGGGGGTGGGTGGGCGGGGGATTGAAAGCAATATGAATTTAGCTGATCAGCTGCTTTAAGTGGACCAGTGTCTCTGCTCTCCCAGGTATAATTAAGAGGTGTAAACACAACCACATCAGCCTCAGTAAGCAAATAATCCATCTTTACCACATGAAACGAGAATACGGTGTTGACAGGACAGTTCACATGACGCTGCACAATCCAACTTGTGTGCAGTCCCCATTTGTAAAT
Source organism: Pempheris klunzingeri (assembly GCF_042242105.1). Classification (NCBI taxonomy): domain Eukaryota; kingdom Metazoa; phylum Chordata; class Actinopteri; order Acropomatiformes; family Pempheridae; genus Pempheris; species Pempheris klunzingeri. The sequence continues at coordinate 29,346,149 of NC_092012.1, read as the reverse complement.
GTGTATGGACGCATTTTGTATATTTTATCAGTGTAATTGAGCAGCAAATGTTTGCAATGATACAACTTAAGTACAAGTCAAATAAGACTAGGTTGAAACCTCAGATATGGCTGGACTGTGAACGGTCAAAGTGCTCCAGAGGATGCAGTTCAGCATGTTCGCCCATATTCATTTTGAAAGAGCAATGGCCAAAACAATACAGTATTACATTCACTAATTAAGCAATACTGCCATACACATTAGTGCAACTGTAGTTTTTTGTTCAACAATACATCACAATGATTATTTAATAGCTGCACTGTGTAAAATGACCACAAGATGGCAAAGCAACTGGCTGCACTGCTGACTCACTGCAGTCCAGCTGGGTTTAATGTGTGACTAGTGATAATAAGAAGGTGGAGGTGCAGAAGCCCTTGTATACGTGACAGTGAAGGATGTACATTCTGGCAGCTATTAAAGCCCCAGCACTCCGCTTTCTGTCTGGTTTATTAGGCCTTGCATCACATGCTAAGACACACACTTAAACACATAGCGATGCACGTACACAGTCAGGGTTGAGAACGCGCACACACATTTTGTGAGGTGCCATCTGGGGAGTGAGCTCACCCTGTGATAGTGCTGAATGACGCCTTTCTGCACCATTTGGGTGGAATGATTAATAGCCCTCCCCAGTTAAAGCAGCTCTTTAAGAGAACACAGCACACCAATTTTCTGCAAGAGGAAAAACAAACACAATATTCATTAACCTAGCTCACAACTGTCTCCCTTCCTCTCTCTCCTTCTGTTATGCACACACACAAACACTCACTCATGGCACTGAGACAGCTCCATTACTGGCAGGCTCATTCTGTTTGTTTCTTGTACAGACTGCAAAACAAAGTCAGTGTTCTTGTCCTCCAGGTAACCTCAGCAGTTATGCAAGCCCAGTCTAAAGATTCCCTCCCTGATTTTGTTCTAGTTTCCAATATCAATCCAAAGTCCTCAAATGGTCTTCCAGATCTCTCTCCATGTTGTGAAAGTAAACACACTTCACAGAACTAACACACACCACAGCACTGGAAAGAACAACTTTATGTTGCAATAGAAAACAGTCAGGTTACTGACAATAACTGACTCTTCAAAGTGGTATTTATTAGTCTGTGTTCGCTTGGCTGCAGAGAGATGACTCAGATTTGTTGTTCTGCTGCCTTTGTTCTCAAATAATATTCTTTAACATCTTATAGGAGCGTGTTCATCACATGGTGGTACTCACTGTGTTTCACTGTGCTGTCAGGATCGGAGGCCCAGAAAAGCAGAGCTAGTCTGATTAAACTGAACCAGGATTAATCTGTTTAGTAGTTAACTCAGAGCTAATGAGATCAAACTGGGTCTAGCTTCTGTTTAGGCCTACACACATCTATTTAAAGGATGACCTGGATCCTGTTTTTACATATTCTCGGTTCAAAATGCCTGGTTGGTACAAAAAAGTTTTTGGAATTAGAAAAAGTTGAATGGAATCAACCATCACACCTTAAATTTCAATTTGACAACTTTGACCATTACATTTGTTTTGATTGGATCTCCTCCATGACCCATGATTTCCTGACAATTTGATCTTTAAGTGCTTAAAAAAGATGTGAATTTCAACCAGATTATGCAAACTGCGAATATTCTATTTCCTGCGGCACTGCTGCACTTGTTAGTGTAGCATTGTTACTGCCTCTGTGTGAGACCGACAGCTGAGCAGAAGCAGCATTGCACAGCGTGTGTCCATGCCAACAGAGGGCTGCAGAGCAGATGGACTGACTGAGCTTATATACCAGAGGACATTACCCAGCCCCACCTACTCCCTCAGTCATCATACATCAAATCACAGGTAGCAGCAAGGGTTGGGAGTGGTCGGGAATTTAATTATTTTTATTCTGTAATGATTTGAAAGATTTGAGGCTTGTGAACAAGCATTCCCATGTAAAGGAAGCCCGATGTTGACAACGCCAATGGTATTTTGACTCCTATAGCTATATATACTGTGCTGCATATGGCATGTATAGAACAAAATAGACCTACAATGGTGGTAATTTAATATGTCAAAATATTGAATATAATATCACATGCAGTAACACAGGCTTTGTTGATGTGGGTTGCCCAGTGCTCATGTGCAAGTATGTTCAGTTTTTCTATTTAGTTCCGTGCATTTCTTTTGTGTTGTGTACTTTCTGTTTGACTTTGCTTTGGCCACAGCGATCAACAAGACAAGGCACAAGTGTGGACTGGAGCACAACTGGACTGAGAAAATGAATGTGGGTGGAGCTAAGGGGCAGTTTAAAGGAGTGCTGGCCAGGAAGAGAGAGAGCATAGAGGAAGCTGGAGTAGGAAGGGTCAGTAGCATGAGGTTGAAGGGGGATGACAGAGCCAGAGAGGTGCTTTATGTCTGGCCTGTGATTCCGGCATGTAGTTGGTTGTGGCATGTTTTCTGACAGCTCAATAACATCACGACTCTTTTGTTTTTTTTCTTCTTTCTTTTTCCGCCAAAACCTTTAATACTCTCAGATAAGACTATCAAATTGTGATAGCAATTCTAGGATGTCAAGGAAATTAATGGGAAACAACACTGGAGGGACATTAGACTTTAGAGTGGTTTGGTTTAAACCATAACAGTAAACTGCTGCATTAGATCTACATTTACAGTACTTCCCTTTGGCTTCTGGTGCAAGGCAAGAATGCATGATCTGTGTTCTGACCTCTGTCCCCGAGTGCTTTCAGTCACTAAACCCTTGACTAAAGCCACAGAGCTTGCAGGAGAACAGTTTGCATGCAAAACAGCGCACACAACCTGTTGAGGGCCAGTACAGCAGAAACCTTCTGCCCATCTTGCAATATTCAGTTCAGACGTTCTGTGTTGAAAGTTCTAGTCTTTCCACCAATCTTGGACTGAAGGTGATCATTTTGGAAGGGGACCGCTCCGCTTCGATAAGCACTGACTAAACAATGTCACTGGAAGTGCTTTGCCATAATACAGGGTCAGAGACCTCAGAGCACCAGGAATGGCTTGGTTGTTATGATTCTTGTGAACTGTCCAAATGTTCTTGAGGTGAAAATGAGCCAACAAAATATATTATATAGGCAAATGTAAAGAAATGCTGTAAAGTAAGAATGCTTTCAAAAATATACATTTTGATTGTTTGTTTTTATCAATTAACAAAATGCAAAGAGTGAACAGAAGAAAAATCTAAATCAAATCAATGTTTGGTGTGACCTCCCCTTGCCTTCAAAACAGCATCAGTTCTTCAGGTACAGTTGCACACAGTTTTTGAAGGAACTCAGCAGAAAGATTGTTCCAAACATCTTGGAGAACTAACCACAGATTCTCTGTGGATGTAGGCAGCCTCAAATCCTTCTGTCTCTTCATGTGATCCCACACAGACTTGATGATCTTGAGATCACTGCCTTCTGCTACAGCCAAATATTCCAAATTTGTACTCATCGTTCCAGAGCACTTGCTGCCAGTTCCTATGTTTTCTTGCATAGTTGAGTCACTTGGCCATGTTTCCATGTTGGAGGTTTGGCTTTTTGGCTGCAATTTTTCCATGAAGACCACTTCTGGCCAGACTTCTCTGGACAGTAGATGGGTGTACCAGGGTCCCACTCATTTCTGCTGGTTCTGAGCTGATGGCTGATGGACATCTTCCAATTTTGAAGGGAAGTGAACATAATGTCTTTCATCTGCTGCTCTAAGTTTCCTTGACCATTTTCCCTGGCCGACCACTGCATCTATGGTCATATTTTGATTTTTCTTCTGTTCGCTCACTTTGCATTTTGTAAATCTATATATTTCAGTTATGATTCAATTAGTATACTGAAAATACAACTAATTGGTGGTATTCTATAATTTATTTGTACTGAAATGCAGCTTTGAGTAAATGAAAGAAAAGTACATAGGAGAAAATAACCCTAACCCTTTGAAAAGCTGTTAAAAAGTAGTCTTTAGTGATTGGTAAATGATGAATTAGATGATAAATGTCTCTGAATATATTACAGTGGCACACTAAGCAAGAAATCAACTGTTTCTTTGGCTTTTACTCCCTAAAAATGATTGACACAGAGCGAATTATGTTGCTTGAGATACGAAAGATAACTTTGTTTTCAGGGGCAGAACAACTGACAAATTGTTCCAATAAGCCAGAGGAATGACATGGTGGAGACCATGCAGAGGCAACACCACATCGATGGGGAATTGATTGTTGTTTATAATAATCAAACATTTACTTACTTAAAATACTAAATATTTTGAACAGACAATTCATTGAATTCTCCTTGCAAATCATGCAAATGTATCTAAATGTCCATCAAACGGTCAAGTTTCTGGAATACTGTGATGCTTGAAGTACAGAGAGTCTGTGAAAGTCCATTGCATTCAGTGAAACTCTGTGGAGTCCCAATTCATTTCCTCCACAGAGAAAACAGTTTTGGTCCAGAAATCCATCAGGAAAGCATTATGACTATGGTATGCCGTGGTTATTAGGAGGCACAGGGATACACAGTCACTGCAGTTAACATTTATTCAACCGACTGTAGATAGCGTTAGCTACCTAACATATACCGCCTTCACCACAGACACACTATCTCAGCTCACACTATAATCTCAGGGACCTAGTTGTCTGCTTGCGCTATGGAACTCAGGGCCCTGACATTCAACGTCCCCCAGAAGTCTTGGGCCATGCAACACGCGTGCCCTAAGGCTTGGAGGAGTTTTTAAATGTTTTTGATGTACACATGGTGCACATGAATAAAAACAGGAGGGGGCTGAAAGATTCTTTATCATTGAAGATACCCGGTACTTATTACTAACAAAACAACAGTGGCACTTAGCAGCTTAAAAGCAGCAAATTAGAAGCTTCTAATACTTTTGAGACGCACATTTGTATGACAAGGACCATAGCTTTGGTTATTGAGCAACTTTTTCACATACAAACTAATTGTAGTCTCTGGTGTGCACACATCAGGGTGCACTGCAGAGAGGGGAAAGAATTGCATTTGTTCTATTGATTGATTGCCGACTGGCAAGAAGGCAGGTGTTATCTAATATGAGCTTGTCAGCAAAGAGCAAATGCAAGAGAAGAGAGGAAGAGAGAGGAGGCCATGACACACAATGAATAATAATCCTCATTGCTGTATTATGTAGCCTAAGTATAGCTTCTGACTCAGTTTGTAGTGGGGACAGACACTGGGTTAAAGTAATTTCGTAGCTGTTACAGCCATAAGGCTTTGAGTTTTGATTAACTCCCCTGGATGTAACAACAATCATTTCTGCAGTACAAGTGAGACATTGCACATAGATCAGTTCACAATGAAAGGACATGTAAAAACATATTTCCAGTGATGTTTGAAGCCATGGAGACTTGCATGTTAAACATAACATAATAAAGTATTTTAACAAAATTGAACAGAACTACACCATAAAACAAAGCAAGGCAGCATGTTCTAGACCACCAGGGGGCCCAGACTATGAGAGGAGAAGAGATTAACTCATCCCTGAGGGACTCTGTTATCTCACTTTGCTGCAGCATTCTGCTGTAATGATGGCTTTGTTGGTTTATGTCCCATGTGGGAACTTTCTTTGTATCATTACATGTTGTGATGATACAGAATAGCTCTTAGTTGAATTGCACTACTTGTTCTATCACTAAGTTAAGCACATCTTCTATGTCTGTCCACATTATCCTCAGTGGTTCCTAGTACGAGATATAAATATGCATATTTGAATCCAACTGCCAATGTTGTCTTTGAAGCCTTGACAACATTTATAAATGTTAGATTATCATGATGGTGCCAAAAACCGCAACCCATATTTGATTAGAAATGGACTGCATGTGAAACGTCTGCTGCATCTTTCTTTCAAACCAATCGTTGATATTTTCAAAAGGACAGGGCTGCTGTACTTCCTCTCTGTGCGTCAGTTTGGGTCGTGTGTGTGTGTGCGTGTGTGTGTGTGTAGATAAGGGGGACATTACAATCAAATGAATGAAATGTGGTGGTGTATGGAGACGTGCCATGGGGCAGTTTGCCTAATGAGGAGCAGATAGTGGAGATGATAGCAGATGGAACTTCAGCCAAAACAGTGGAGCACAGCATACACACACTCCAACACATATCCTCATGGAGACAACTCTTCCTTGTGAATGCTGAATGCTTGTATGAAAAGAGTCATTGCACCTATAGTCTGGATTTTACTTATCTATTCTAATTTAGTTTTCTTTAGATTTGTGTTGAAACTTACCGTATGTGTAACTGTTACAATGAGATTACAGCATGTGTGTGTGTGTATAGGAAATGATGCATTCCTGGAGAAGTAGTGCATGCTGTGCTGCTTTAAACACACTCTTTGTGTCCCAGGGTTGGATCTGTACGCTGATGCTTTGATGTAAGTGTTGCAGAAATACAAGGTTAGTGCACAGAAACGCACACAGGCATGTGTGGAGAGTAAGGGGTGTTTTTGTTTTTTTTAAACCACATTGTAGTTGCCTTTAAAAACATCATTGAGTATAACCAGGGTTTTACAGAATTGTCGAATATCAACATTATTGCCTGAGAATGGGGTTGGCTGAACAGGTGGAAAGAATTGGCTGGTAGACATCCATCATTCTCAGTCCTCGCATGGTGGTGGAGAGAAGCTGCAGCAGGACGACATGGTGGTGTGAGCTGAGAGATTTCACTAATTATCTCTGGAATTGCATTCAAAAATGTGCTGATGCACTCAAACAGTTGACTTTACAAACACACATTCATGCACACCAGTGAGTAACAACCTTGCTATAATGACCTTCAACCATTGTCTGGTTTCCTCTAAGATCAATTTCCTCACTTATTAGGACTACATTTGACAGCAGCCAGCTGTCATTGTGTCTGAGAGAGTGTGTGTGTGTGTGTGTGTGTGTGTGTAAACTAGCATGTAGGGAATGGGGGAATGTACAATATGATTGTACAATAAGGGTTCCTATTAAGATAGAATAGGAGAGGCTTCTCCAATCCTCCCTCCATTTTTCCTTTGGTGTCACATCCTTAAATTGCACATAAGTCACAGGTCACAGTCTCTGGTCTGAATGGCCTACAAAGAGCAGGACTCCAGAGACCAGGGTTTGTATCCAGCATCCAATAGCGACAAACATATGGGTAATGACATACCCACCCATGACACCTTCTATGATGCCTTCTGAGCTCTGGCAGGGATTGTGGTTTGGTGTGCAAAGGCATTGCATTTGGCCTTGCGGCTTTCATTCCTTTCAGAGGAAAACATCCACTGATTTGGCGGCGAGAGACAAGTGCTTGGTTATCAAGTGTCTGAAGTGCTTGTGAAAGCCTCAAGCCAGTGAACATGCTCAGTGAATACAACACATTGGAGATGTTGTACGTCACTGACAATGCAGCATGTGAATCCATACTGGATGTATTTCTCTCAGCACTTGACTCGTTGAACTGTTGATGGACATGGCACTCTTCTCCTGTAGAGTTTGATAATCTCGCTGCTGGCCACTGCTTCATTTTAGATATCAACCAGCATTTCATCTTGTGTGAAAAGAGCAGACATGAAGCCCATTGATATGAGTGAGCTATAATATTGGAAAAAAAATGACACGTAGACATTGTTGTGGGGCTGCAAAACGGATCTGCTACGGTCGCCTATTGAAAAAATCAGTCACATTAAATGTAGACATTACATTATCTTATTTAGAACTGGTTAAAATAAACATTTTCAAATCATTAAAAATGTTACTTCACACCTTCAGAAGATCATCTTGCAGCACCCACCTGTGTCTCGTGATCCCTCCAAGGGGGTCTTGACTCCCACTCTACATCCTTGAAAACAGAATACAGATTTCCATCATTATTACTGAGGTACAGGGAATATTCAGGAGACATGGGCATCATTCAGAGTCAGTGGCGACTCCATCCCCGGACAGGCAGGATAATATGTGGGGAAGTGAAACATCATCTTATCCCCAACTGAGGCATTTCATCGTTTTCCAAGAATTGACTGGAAATAAGGATGTGTGGAAATCTCCCTGTAGTGTACTTACAAATCTCTTACTTACAGATTAATCAATATGATTAATCCCCCCCCCCCCCACACCTGTAAGAGGCTGCAAAGAGAGAAGAGAACATTAAAGATATAATGGAATTAGTGGAGAAGTTGAGGGAAGGACATTTTCATGCTGTGCAGCAGAAGCAGAATGAGAGGTGGAAGAGAGTGGAAAAAAAACATGTGGTTGGTTTCAGCTTTATCAGGCTGATTCACCTCTGCCTCTCAGACAGCAGAAAGAGAGAAGGAACAGAGGCGGGTGTGACCTTCCCTTCCGTCCTTTCACACCAGAGCTTAAATGTTGGTGTCGGCGAGCCAGATGGCCATTCATCTTCCCTGAGGGCTTCAACATACACAACATGTTAGATTTATCTTTCAGAGCATCACCATATGATGCAGTAACTGGTTGGGTTTGAGCAGCGTGGATCTCTGAAGCTCAAGTCTTTGAATTATTAATGATATTTTTCTATCTTTACACTAATAGTTGAGAAAAGCGTGCCATACAAGGAAACTGAAACTATAGAATGTCAAAGAGAGAGCACATCACAATGCTACACACAGCAGGTGGTCTGAGAAGAACAGAAGAAGAGCTGGTGTGTCTGTTTACAGCCCAAGACTGAAAGGATTCATCATTTTATTAGCTAGGAATGTTATTTAAAACACGCAGGCTTTTGTCATCTGTGTCACATCCTGTGTGTGTGCCAGTAACAATAAAAACTACTATATAGCGAGGTGAACACAGAATGCATCTACTGTGCCAGATATCTTAATGCTGATTTCACAGTTTGGTTTCATGTTAGCGAGTGAGTGCGAGATGTGTCACACGGATTATACAAATAAGAGACTTGATAACGTACTCCACAGGATTTCCTAAAGTCAGTTCTGATGAGAAAAAATGTTAGCCTCTGAAAAGTGGGTGTAAATGTAATGCATTTAGCATTTAACAAACTATATTTTTTATTAGGCGCTATAATGTAATAAAATAAAAGGAGCATTTTGTGTTAATTAACGGATCATCAACTCCTCCACTGAAGCATCCATGGCAAACAGATATATTACAGGAACACACTGTTGAGCTTTCTCGGTGTCACAGGCTCAACTCAGTGAAAGTTTAGTTTAGTTTACTAGCCTAGTGTTCAGTTAACCAAAGACAAAAAGTGCTGTTCCATCTGTGTCAAATTATCATTCGATTATTTCTAATGAACATGAAAATGTAACGCTTAACAAGCATCAGATCAGTGTTAAGTCTTCATCAGTCATCAGCAGCTGGCGGGTGGGCTGTGTGTGAGATGAGCATGACCATGACGGTTCCACAGGATTGTACCTGTTTGTCGCTCCACTCGTCTCCCACTGAAAATGAGTTAGCACCAGCTATTGTCGTTTAGCCTAAGCAGATACGATGTAGATATAAGGCTGGGCCATGCTGCAGAGTATCTGCTATCTGCGATCAAGATTTAAAGGCAGTTTAAAGGTATGTCAGGTCGGAGTTAGAGAATGGTGTCGTCTGTTAGAGGTCCAGAGGTCAGTTTATGACGGCGCAGCCTGATACCCACTATAAGGCCTGATGATCAACATTCTATGTATTCATAACTGACATAGGACATGCTTGAAACATTTAATTCTATATTACACACATAACTAACTCCTTGTGGTATCTTATAAAGCATTTGGAAACTGTTTAAATACAAATGTACATTTTAAACTGTTCATGACTTTGTTCCAAACACTCTTAGCTCTGTCTGCAAATACGTCAGTGTTTTATTAAGCTTTCCTTAATGACTACTACTACTACTACACTGTATGGCAGTGTGCTGTAAGGACAGGAAGAGGATGAGAACAGTCTGCATTCTGATTTAATGGTAAATCCACATACCTTAATAGTAGGTCATACAGGTTTGCTTTTCCAGGTAAAGTCACATTATTTATTATGTAACAAAGTACAAGATAATCACTTTACAGTAGACTTGAAATAGAATAGAATTTCATCTAATCATTCAGGTTCTTGCTCAGAATGGTGAATATTGGACACAATGTAGATAACAGTACAAATATAGTGTGACTACACAGAACAACAGACAAATTGTTAAATCCCTGTATAAACAGATTATTTACTCAGTTCCAAATCAGCACCATAAAATAGTAGTGGCAGTTTATGTACCAAACATATTGCATGTGCAACTAAAAAAACGTACAGTACAGGAATAATTAAGAATATTTGCACTACAATGGCAAAAAAAAAAGTCATCAATAAAAGGCATGTTATTAAATAATCCTACAACATACAAAAACAAATAACTATGAACAGTGACAATAGGACCATCACTGACAATAAGCTGAATTCCACAATAGTGAAACAGGTCATAAGATAGCACCATTCAACCCCTTGGAAAACACTTTTTTTGCTAATACACACACACACACACACACACACATATACACACACGCACGCACACACACACAAACACACAGATGTACGTGAGCTCAATGACTATGCGAAAAGGGTTGACATAGCGATGATGATATTTTTGCACAGCAGCAGCTGATTTGGTATTGATGATAATTATTCAATGTTTGACCATGTAGAAGTAATTACTGATTTCCCTCCTGAATTTTACTGTTAGTTTTACCTGTCAGAGGGGACACGGTTCTAAAAACAGCATTTTAAGTAGTGAAGAAGTCGCTCTCAGGTCCCCAACAGGTGACATTTGTCTGGACATGTTATCCATGGATATGTTATATGTTATCTTATTCCCCTTATCTCAATTCTGTCGGTATTGTGATCAGATCTCAACGTTCAAACTTGGCAGGTAGAGCTGGTGAATTTGTCGACAAACATGGTCACATGATCCTCATACTGTGCCTGTAGGGGTCACTCAAGAATATCCTGATGTACTGCTGCAGTATGAGCTATGCTTAAGTTTCCCTTTGCAGAGGAAGTGTTCATCTGTGGCTTTTGACGAGTAGCCTGAGACTGCATGATGAGGCAGAGTTAGGTGACCTTCCAACAACTATATTTTACAATTAAAAAGTAACTAAACAGGCTGAACAGCAGTGTGTCTGTTGTATCTGTAACCAGCGGAGGTTCTAGCCTGCGTGATGGCCTATGCACAAAAGCACAGAAGGTAATTAAGTGTTAAATCCAGCTGCATCAATACAAAAATACTGCAGGTGAAATAAACAGATTCCTGCTGCTGATGGCTATACATTTTTTTATTTTTTAATTTTGATGGGCATTGAAATCTTCACGAGAATAGAAAAATATGCCAATCAAAGTGAAAAGGTCTGAGTCTGTGCCTCAGCCAATGAAAACGGATGTCATTTAAACCTGATTGAGGTCTGACCACAATATGTGACCACTTCCAGATGAGGTCTGGTCAATCTGCCAGCAATCCCATCACTGTACTCTTGAAATGCTTAAAAAGCCTGACATTGTATATAGTGGTTATTACATAGATTTATTGCTAAGATCACTGTGTTGATCAGATTTGGCTTTCTCATACACCTGTACTGGCATCAGAAAATTCAAATTAGAATTTGACTTTAAATTCAATAATTATCAGTATGTTTTAATAATACTCACACTGACTTGTAAGTGAATGCGACTATATCCCATGTCATATGTGCCAAAACTGGTATACTGCAAGTGTACAGTGGAGAAAAGCTGGATCATGTCTGACCCAGCAGCCACTGAGCAGTGATCTGTAAGAGGTAGAAAGCAGTGATCTGGATGGGCGAGGGACTGGTGTGAATGAAGGTTGTGAGGAAGCTCTTAGTTCGTAAATAAAATTCCTCCATGTTTTTGTGTTGGTTTATGGGTGATTGTTAGCTGGCTTAATTCTTGTTGCCAACTGCTAGATACCAAATAGCTTCATGTGCCTTATCTCTACCTCTGGACTGAAAAACCAAGAAAGATTTATAAGGATACAAGACTCTTGCAAATGGAGTTTTTGTCATATATGATAAAGTGAAATGGGGAGAAAATAATCTGGCGTAAAAAGCCAAGAGTTAGGAAAGGTTTAGACTTGCTCTGTTCATGCCACTCAATTTAACTTTTATGTGCGCTTGCTACGAGTTAAGAGCTCGTGTCTGAAGGCGTCGGTGTGCTTCAAATGAAGTTGGATTGTCTAACAGCTGCAGCTGGTCTTGCTACCAAGCAGGATCACAACAGCCCTGCCGTGAGGCCACCGTGGCGACACGGCGTGGGACAGTACAGTGTGGTTTGAGCGAGCTATACATTCCACGGTCAGGATGACGAGTACTGAAAGAGACACTGAAATGTGTCATTTCTCACTGCTCATGCTGACCCCTAACTACTTACTAATATCTGTCAAAAGAAGATTTTGCACTGACATGCACAGTTACTCTGAATGAATTTAAATAAATCTTGAAATAAAGAGTAATATTGTCGGTGAGAAAATTTGAAATCCATCAGTCAATCAATGGACCATGTACCCTTGAGCATATTTGTATGCTTCCACCATGTTCTGCTACATGAGCTATCCACGGCCGTCAAACAGACCAGTGGATCAGTGGGTCTCCAATCATTAGCTTGGTCAATTCACTGTAATCCTACAGTATTTTGCCATGGCTCCTGATTAATACTTACACATTATTACAGTATACTTAATTAATGCTAAGTATCATAATTTTACTTATGTATACACCTATTTGTTATTTGTAATTGCAACAATTAGCTATAATACAGTACAACAGAGTTAAAGATACAGGAGAGCATAATTAAGGAAGAGATGAGAGGGGAAAGCTCTGGCTAACTCATAATCTCATGTTATCTGATAGACCTGCCAGAAAAAGTGTACTTCAAAATCAAGCACTTTCCGAACATTCTGTGCAATAATACCGCCTGGATTAGCATGCTAAAGGCTCCCCCATTTTTTTTTCTTTTGTTTTTTTTTTTGGTGTACAGCAAAAGAAATATTGGACATTTTCAAGTCTTCATCAAAACTAGAAGCTTATGAGCCCATTTAAAATGTACACTAATGTGTACTTGAATTTTTCTTACTTAAATACAAAAAGTTCCATCAATAATAGAAATTGTTTTCTTATAAGATTTAACAATATTAAAAACATTTACAAAAATGAGCGCTATTTGGAGGAAAAGTAGATGAATTTGGTCATTAGCTCTTGTGCAGTATTTTCTTGGCATAAAAGTCCCTACAGGTTTCACAGCAGCGCTGGTACCACCTCATGTCCTGACAGAGGTTCTTCTCTCGGATCACACGACAGTACACCGTCCACTGGTCCCCCATGCATTTGTAGGTTAGAGCAGCTGAGGGGGGGAGGCAGCAAGTCAGTATTCAAAGGTGACATTTGTTGAATCACAGTTTTGACAAGTTCTCCAAAACTTATAAAATTGCATTGCACACAATTGAAAATGGGTGAGAACACACCATTTATCCCCAGTTACACTATTTACACCATAACAAGCTCTAAACATGCTTGTTAATTGTTTGTCTTAGTGAGTATTCTATCTTTTAGAGGAGCACTGCAAACACTTAACCACTACTGTGGGTTTCTTCATGTTCAGCATTCTTATAGCATTATTATTATAATATCGCATTCGGTTGCTGTAGTTAACTGTTGCTTTTTTGTTGGTGTTTTTAGAAAAATCTTGTGTTCCACTGCTCCTCAAGTCCACATGAGGACACTAAGCCCCAAATTTTTCCTGAAGCTGTAATGCCTGTGAATTAGCTTCCTTCTGATGAATAGCAACCTGCCATCAGTGTATGAATGGTTGAATGTAGTCTTAAGGTTTGATTTATCTTTTAAATCTATTTTAGTTGACTTCTATTTAAATTCCAAATTCATTCAGACTACGGTATTAGAATTCTCAAACATTACTCAAATGAGAGGCCTTGATAATGTGTACATTTTGCCCGTGCCTTAGAGAAAACTTTAAAATTACATTAGTTTAAATACAAACAACGACATTGAGTTGTGTCTCACCTAGCCTGGGGGAGGTGATGGTGTTCACATTGATCTTCTCGTTGCAGGTACCATGGTGGCAGGGTCGGTAGGTCGGTGGTCTCAGTGTCACTGGGCAGTCATTACCGTGACGACCAGTCACTTTGTGCATACACTGGACCACTCGCGACTGCAGGCCCTTTCCGCAAGATGACGAGCACTGAAACAGCAAATTAAAGGTGTCAGTCCTCACTGCTCATACTGGGACTCTGTAGAAGTTTAGGACTGTAGCCAACAAAGGTGGTTGTTGTTAACGTAGTATAGAGCTGTAAATTCCCTAAAACACAATTTGTTATTTTTACAATTCTGTTTTTGTTAAAACTAAATAACTGTGATACTGTGTGATGATCAGTGATCTGTATTTTGGACAGATCCAAGCTGGCTGTTTTACCAGTTTACAGTTTTTATGCTGAGCTAGGCTAACCATGTCCTGACTCCATATCTGCACACAGACAAGAGATTCTAGATTCTAATAGTATGTTTCCCAAAAACTGCTGGGTGTTACCATGCCATGCACAAGCAGCCAATTTAAAGAATTAATTTGATGTTGGATTGTCTGGCCTTTGCTGTACAAGTGCGTGGATTCACTTGACAGTGAATATGCACCCCATTATATAGTCCAGGCAAAAAACATTTTTACTATGAAATCTGGAGTGTGAAATGATGAATGGATTAGTGCTTTAACATAAGACGGACATTCAAGCTATCACTCAAAAACAGGATATAATCTAACAATCCATTTATTTTCCAATATGCAAGGTCGTAAACTGCAGGAATGTGTAAGCAATATACATTCTGACTGAAAATTGTGTGCAAATCTAAAACCTTTGAGACATTAAAATGATCAATTAAATTATTATTTTTCTCTAAACCTTCAGACCTGTGTAGGTGGTTTGCATTCGACCTGATAGGGAGTTAGGCACTATCTGTGCCACTGTGGGTGCAAGGGGAAAGTACAATTAAAATAGCTCCCTTTCCTTGTATGCAGGCAACACGTGAGTAACTACTAGATATTACATAAGGAGTGTGGATGAAACTTTGCTTGTGTGAAACAAAGAGGTGGGGGGGGGGAGAAATGTATAGATATACTGAATTCAGTATACAAACATGGCAGCCCACTTATTCCAATGAATGTAAAAAAGTAAAAATGTAAAAAAGTACAAATCACATCCTAACCTGTATACTTCTCTTCTCAGCCAAAGTTTGTATGGTCTAATGGTCTCCCTAATGCCACTATTATTGTCTTCCTCTGGCTGACAGCACTCACAGGAATGACACAGAAAACATATCTTGGTATGTAAATATCATTTCTGACTGTGAATAACAACTCTGTTGCCATTAAATCATAATGGCCACGGCCCAGTGTTGCTCCAGGGGGCTCGATGGGGAGTATATATTCTGGCAGTCTGTCTGCTGATAAAAGGGAGCTCGGGGTCTAGGGTCTGCTGATAACGATGGAGACAGCACCACGTTATGATTGCTTTTTACCCTTTATGGTAGTTTGTTATTGCTAAGATGTCAGTCCATGGTAGGTTGGGCCCAGGAGTAAACTGGAGCAGAAAGCTAATCCTTTTTATTTATTATTATGGAGCAAGCTGACTCACTGACTTGTTCAGAGAGCAAGAATAGATTTCATACAGTATCCTTATCACACCTTTATTCATTTAACTACATACTGCAAATGCATTCAAAAAAAGACACTGAGTTTCTATTTGAACTTATGTATGTAGCTGCATGAGAATCTGTCAATACAGAATCCAGTTAAATATTTATTAATCTTGCTTTTCAGAGGCTTCTTAATCCAAATAGTGGAGGTCCTGCTTCAAAATTATCATCTTAAATTATTTATGAGATGAATAAAATTAACTGGGAGCTTGTGACTCCTCAGAAATTGACAGAATACGTATCAGTCTGTCGGAGCTGCTGCAGCTACTAAAACACTAGCCATTGTACTGTATCGTGGTGTTACAGAGTGGGCTTTCTTCTCTCGCAAGCAATCTTTGTCCGAGTGCAGACACTGGCTGCAGGGAGCACTGTGAGCACACGAAAGTTTAATTTCAGGCTGTCATCAAGTTGCTTGCAGACGTTACGTTAATTCGCGACAGCTGATATAATCTGCCACTGGCAACGTTTGTGAAAGTGACAGTCAGCTCGGGCTAAAAATGAGAAGCTGCTGCCTGGCTGTTCTGTACATTTTGTGCTCTTTGCTAATAATAAAGAGAGGGAAAAGATAATAGATGCAATAACAGATTGATTAGTGTTGAGTGCTGGATCTTAGCCATGTATTTTAGCAATCCAGCTGTACAAACTCACAGCGACTCTCACCAGTACGCCCTTAATATTCACTTCTTGTATATGCAGCAAAAGTCTCTAACTGTGGACTGTAAAGGAGAGCAGCGCCACAATATTAGCAGGCAGTACAGTAAAGGATCGGCTTGGGACATCTCTAGTGGGTTTATCATCTCTCTTTCGCCCTCGTTCTTAAGGCAGCAGCATTCAACATTCACACTGACTTGGTGAAGGTGAGGACATAAGCAGGGTTTCACTTTTTTACACAACAATTTGTCACTTTTCCTGTGATGTTCTTCGCTATAAAGCCCTTCTGGAAAAGTGCTTTTCACTCCACCTTCAAGTGTGGCCATTTGGATCAGTTACAAACTCTTTTGCCTTCGGACGTGGTCGGACAAACTAGTTATTTTCTAGAACAACCTAACCTTTAAAGATTTAAAGTTACCAGTTCAGTTCAATGGCCATTTCAGTCACATTTTTCAACCCACTTGACTTTGTAGGCCTGTGTGAGACATTTTTGTGTCTCCTATCCAGAGGGTACCACAAACTGGCATATGAACAGTGACATCTGGCTATATTCTGCTTCAGAAATCTGATTTAAGAAATTATTCATTTTTGAATTTTCCTGCAAACTTGCACCATCAATTAACTGCATACATTTTTCAAATTTCCATGATTTGTAAACGCCATCTCTAACTGGTATTTCCCTGCAATCTGGACATGGTTGTCTGATCTGAATAAGAAAAACTGCACTTTAATGCAGGTGTGAATGTGCTGATATCCATGTTTTGGTTGGCCAGACTAAATCTGGAGTTTGTCTGGTATCGCAATGAGATTAATGTGAGGTAAAATGTGATCCAGAGCAACGTAATTAATTGCTTCTGTTTATAGCTGCAGGTGAAATAAGTGAGCAGGTGGGTTTAATTGCAGTGACTGTAGGGACAATACCAGAGCTTAATAACAGGAAATGTTTGGCGACCACGTGCATAATTTGAAACTTTTGCTCTTTCTGGTTATATTCCTACCTGTGTTATTGCTTGTCCCACATGCTTTTGGTAGGTTTTGCCAGGCTAGTTTAGTTCTTGGGCATTTGGCCTGAAACTGTACTAATACACAACAGAGAGTCTTAACTCTCTGGATACTGGCAGGGTAATTATGCCGCTTGTTCCGTATGTTCATTCAGCAGTGGTGCACCACTGCTGCTAAAATCCCCCCTCTCCTCATTCTTCACATGACATTGTTTGTTAAATGAGGGTGAGAGAGCACGCAGCAGAACAGTGATGGTGAATGCGAGTGGAGCTGAAGAAAGGATTAGCAGTGAATTGTCAATCTGGCACTGAAAAAACACACTTTAGGCTGCAGTGTGTCAGTTATGCTGCTGCTTCTCCACAACAACAAAAATCTTGTAGATTGTTTTCCCAACTGCTAGAAAAGTGAAGGCGGTCAACTCTAGCAAACATTTCCCCCAGGCTTTAGACTAATGTTGCTGTTGACTCCGCAGGTGTAGCCAGTTTCATTGATTATAGTGAGTTTACTATCGGACCCCGACAGAAAGCCGCCCACTTCTGAGCCTGGTTCTGTTCGAGGCTTCTTCCTGTTAAAGGGCCGCCTGTAACAGTAACATTATGTTTTTTGGCTTCTATGTGATATTAACTAAATTTATAGAAGAGTATGAAAGTCCCCTTTTAAGCTAATGAGGAGTTTCTTTTTAAGTGTGTGTAGCTGACACACACTAAAATATTACAAGTACATGACCAATCAGAAATATCCAGCACTGCGAGCCCCCACCCCCAAAGTTCCTGCACAGGGAGCACGTCCCGAGCAGTGGATTAAAATATTGTCCATGGAACTAAATTTAGACCGTGGTCCTGAGGTCCCTAGTTCCTGGACAGATCCTGCAGCTTTTTGCCTCAAATCCACTGCTACAGCTCCATCCTAAGGGAAACGTGGGACATAACCCTAAAAACATTTATATAGCTGAATTATCTTAAAAAGAAATGCAGCATTACACACACACACACACACACACACACACACACACACACACAGCTTTCTCTCAGTTGTAGGAGTCACAACTTGATTCAGTACCTATTAACCATATTTATGTATCCACTTAGTGTGCTTTCTTCTTTTTCTTCTTCTTTTTAATGATAGGCTTCATTGTTTTTCTAATTGGTGACTAACTTGATCGAGGTGTAAGAAATGACAGAACCTGCCATAATGTAAATGCATTTTGTAATTGCAGCCAAATTTCGATGACTAGTACACACACCTACACCACTGAACTAGTTCAATGTTATTCAACTACAGAAACAAGATACATTTTAATAGCCTGCATCATATTTTTAATACAATTCAAACTTGTACAGGCCCTTATATGATGAGAGCAGATTTAGGTATTCTTCAAATGTCAGTGCCACCACCAGCCAGGATGATTTTACCCAACTATTTCTATTAGCCGACGGATGGAGCTGAATCGCCATAGTTCATGGAATCTGTAGTGAAGCAGTGACTAAAGCGTTCCAGCCCTCTGATGCTGCTGCAGCTACTCCAGCTTCTGGTAATCAGACATAACTTTCCAGAACAGGAAATGCCATTAAAGGTTAATACTGTGGTACCAGCAGCGTAATGAAGCTCACACGGCATCTCTCAACAACTCATTTGCCAAGCATCATTATACTCTCAAATGAGTTTAGCTGATTCCCCGCAGACACAGAAGTAATGATGAGAGGAGAAGCACAAATAGAAACCACAACAGTCTACTGGACATTAGATGGATATATTGATAGAATAAAGGTGTGCTTGGGTGTTTACTATAAATCAGCTCATTCAACACATTTCACTTTTCCACTATGAAGGCACTTTGTGTTCTCGCCCAATCTGTAACAACAGTGATGCCCTGTTAGAAGAATTCTTGGGACTGTTTCAGCAGGCTGGTGAAGAGGAAGTTGTGAAATCTTTACTTTTCAGCACTGTAGAAAGATGCAGTCAGCTGAAACTGATACCAAGAAAAGAGCTCTTGAATTGATGGTGCAGTGAGTTACAGAAGCATCTCCTCGGAGGGTGGGATGAGGTTCGGCCAGAGAGGGAAAACACAGAATTCATCTCCCTTTGTGGTCTTTTTAGTAATGCCTGTTCTTAGATTTCAGCAATTACTTGGTTGAGCACAGTTTATCATACTGTAACTGATAGAAATGATGGCCAAAAATAGAAACTTTTATCATTTTATATGTATCCTGGCTAAATATACAAAGAGGGTGTGTTTCCCTTTTTCTTGGTGAGTGAATGCTGAGTAAGTTGCCATAGTGTTTGTGGACATGATAGTTAATGCTAGCCTTATCCTCCTAGCCAAGCGTTTCAGTTGCTTGACCTTAATAGCATCTTAACCCTGCATGCACCATGGGTTCTGAAGGTTGTCTTACCTTGGACCAATCTCCCGTCTTCCACTCATAGCATTTGGAGTGGTCCTCGCAGGGCTCCTCTTGAGTGGGCTGAGACAGAGGATCACATAGACCCTGAGGGTTTGTACACGACACCGTCCGTCTGCGAATCCCCTGGCCACAGTCTGATGAGCACTGGAGGAAGTGGAAAAATAAGAATAGATGGAAAAGAGTGGTAAACAGAATGAGGGTACATTGGGTTATTCCAAAGATAAGGCTGGTTTGTTCAATCTCTTGTCAACAATTTCTGTAAAGATCCTAAAAGAAGAAGAGTGAGTAGCCACATCCTGATATAGCTTATTCCCCTGTGTCATAGATCTCCAAAGTTCAAAAATCAATGCGTAAAAAAACCTTGGCAATGGTTGTTACATTTTCAAAATAACTTTTGCTTATCGCAGTAAAGTCAAAACTAGTCAGAGCAGTGTTCTTCATACTGAAACAACACCACACCTGCATTTTCACTGACAGGAATAAAGAACCCTTGCTACAGTCACACCAAAGGAATATACGTCCTCAGAAGAAATTCATGAGAAAATTACAGGATAACTGTAGTGCATATCCAAAAAGGTACTTTATTCTAAAAAAAAACAAATTCACAAATGCTGGTCAGAGCTGTCAAATGAGTCTCCTTTTTTAAAACATACAAATCAGAAAATCAGAAACATAAAGGACCATAAAATTTTTCCTCAGTCAAAACACATCAGCTACTGTAAACACGCCCAGCTTGGCTAAAACTGATCATGGTTCTAGTTCCCTAAAGTATTTTAAGGCTCAGATGACCCTTATGGGCTACTGTCTGAATCACTGATGGTCTTTGTTAAGTTATTTGACTTTACATAGCATGCAGGGCATTTTTTCATATTTTTATATAGAGCGCTTTTATTTTCTTATTTATTATGTACATCTATTTTATTCTTATATGTATATACAAAGTTGACTCTGAGAAAGGCATGAAAAATTCCAATATATCTATTCTTACTCGTGCAATCCTATTCTATTCTATTGACAAGTAGAATGAAAAGTAAATGCCTCTAAATCTGTCACTGATCTAACGCCACTGGAAAACAGGTTGCAAAAATCTGAAGAAGCTTTTAATGGTGTGCAGGTGATCTCCCCCCTTGAGAAACACATGTAGGAACTGAAGAACCCTCAGTGTTCAGCGTTTCACTGGCCCAGATCCAGTCATTGTTTTCACATGACATCAGCACAGTGTGTGTGTGAGACGTACCTTGGACCACTCTGAGGCCTCCCACACAGTGAGGCAGAGTCGGCCCTCACAGCCCTGCAGAAGAGGAGGTTTTCCTCCTTGGCAGTACAGGTCCCTGGTGTGGATGAGTGAGCCATTCTGTAGGTGGTAAACACAAGCCACCTCCCTCTGCTGAAGACCTTTACCACAAGTAACGGAGCAAGATCCCCACTCTCCTGTCACCCACCTGTGAGAAAGCCCCACATGTTTACAGTCAGCCAGGTCATAATGCACAAGCCTTCAGGTCTGAATGGGGATAAGATTGAGTCTAAGCTGGTAAAATCATTATTTTATCCCTACTTCATCAACATAAATTCAAGTTATGGATAACCTCTGTGATCACTGTCACTTGGTTGTTTTACAAGAATGAGTATAAAATGCTGATTTAATCACAACTCATAAATATTAGCTGTTGGCCAGCAGTCATTTACGAGCTGCTGGACTGGGGTGCTGATAGTCATTATTTTATAATTGTGGGGTCATGACAACAGCTGTGCAGTGTATCTGACTATATTGACATTCAAAATGAGTGATCTAGGAAAAGATTCGAGATGACAGAAAGTTCCTCTGAACCTAATGCTTTGTTTTGGGTGAGAAAAATCCTTTTTTTAGTCCGGACAGAGGGCTTAAACAGAGAGAAAAAGTTGTGCTTACAAAGTTTACTGGCTTAGTGGGCACATTAGTTTTACAGAGCACATCTCAAGACAAAGTAAAAAGCCAAATGATGATTTATATTTATGTAAGGCTAACGTGATAAAAACATAATAGTAATCTGATTAACATACTGAAAATGAATGGCACAGCTGTTGTGTCATGCCACTCATTCTAAATAAATACCTGTATATGGCATGGCCACCTAACACATATGCTCATTATGCAAGAAGCCTCTAAATCAGGGGAGTGTAAACTCCGCAAAATAAAAAAGCACTTTGTGAAATCTAAGTTTTAAGGTTTATACAAATCTGCAGATTCGTGGCACTTTTCAACTGTAAAACAGCCAAAACATTCCTTTACAATAGTGTCAGGGATTCATATAGGCCCTTATCGGGTTATGAAACTCAGCAAAACGGTGAATGTGAAGAATGTGTGCTGTCAGAAAGACAGCCAGATAAAATGGATAAAAATAAAAGCTGACATGGAACAACTAAGAGGAAGCTAAAAGGTGACAGAGAAAAAACATTTAAGTGTTTACTGATAGTTGTGATGCAGATATGATGTAATATGGTTAAATCACTGTGTCATTTATCTGTTTCTACACTGGCTGCCTGACAGTGGCATGCTCTCCTGATCTTACTATTTCTATTGTGGCACAAGTGTGCTACAGCTCCAAAAACCATTTCAGTGTGTGTGTGTGTGTGTGTGTGTGTGTGAGTGTGTGTGTGTCTCACCGGTACTGGCAGGGGTGAGAGTTGCAGGGTCGTATTTGGGGGTGTGGTCGGTTCTCAGGTTGACAGTAGCTGCTGTTGACCACCTCCATGGTTTTATTGGCTATTCTCATACAGGAAACCACTGTCCTCCTCTCACCTGCACAAACACACGCACACACATATAGGTCAGTGCTCCATGTGTTCTGTGGGGTTTTGGAACATGCCCAAAAAGGAGCTCTCTGTCCTTTGAGTCCACACCAGTAATTAACTTTCATTGTGTAATTGTCTCTGTATTAGACTGAAGCTCTGATGGAGTTCACTGGATGAGTGAACTGGCTGGCAGAGAGATTTCTGGGTATTTAAGTTTGAGGAGTTTTTCTTGGAAAACCATATTTCACACTTAATATTGTCTGTTGCGACGGGGAGTACAAACATCAAGGGATTTATAGCGTTCTGAAAACAGACGCTTGATAGGATTTTTCTCATCATGGTTGTTTTGTAATGATTCCTCCAAACTGGGCTATGGAAAACAACTTTGTTTTATTAATAACAGCGAGAAGAGCAAAGAAAAAACAAACACATCAACAACAGCAAGGATGCAGTGATGAGGCTTTTAGGGAGTCCATGTCTTAGAGAATAAAAACAGGAATTCACTAAAATAGATGCATCAACAACTGCACTTCAGACTGCTGAGATAGAATCTACATCCTGATCGCTGCTCAGAAAATAGAAAGGGATGCTTCACCCAATAATTTTGTTTTCTAAAGCGGCTTGATCGAGCTGCTTACTAAAATGTTTACAACCAAACAACTTCAGCGTATTGAGATACGTTTTGGAAGATTTTGGTGAAACTGGTTGTTTGGAACATAACAAAACACACTCATACGGTAGACAGAGGAGAAGTAGATTATGCTGTAGATTTAAGACGTGTTTTCTGTCACCAGTTTTTAACAGTTAAGATTTGATAATAAAAAGGCAAAGTTTCATATTTTCAGTCAATCCTTGTGTTTTTTTCCCATCACTTATACACAATCTTGCCTATTGCCAATCTGTTCTAACGATGCATATTATCTTAGTCCAAATTCAGTCCGGGTTCCACAAGTAACTGATGAAATTGTTTGCAAAAATTAACCTGAAAAACGAAGTAATAATATTTGCCATCCTTATTCATGAACATGACCGCATGCCTTATTAGCAGTACTGTGAGTACCAAACTGTAAGTTCAAAAAGCTTCAGAGTTTCAAAAGCAGAATGTGGCTTTTTAAAATATGATAAAATAAAAATATTACCTTAATAAATTGTGATACTTAATTAAAATCTGAGAGTATTCAGCAATGTTCTTTGTGGCTGATTTGATATTGAACAAGGTTCATTAAGAATAGACACACAGGTAATCTGCATCTGCTGAATCACTGTGCAAAGACAAGAGTAGACTATATGAAAGGCCGAAGATGCAGACAAAGCTTCTGATCACATGAAATGGCACATTTCATTTAAGTTGTCAGAGCAAAACTATAAAGAAATAATGAACAATATAAGTGTTTATGAGTAAGAGTTTGGGAATTAAGGGAAGCAGACACGTGTGCCTCCGTTCGCCTGCTCTGTTTGCATTGCTTTAAGAGACGGTTAACTTGATGATCTGAGAGGTGGTGCAGTGGTTGGTGCTGTACCACACAGCAACAGCTCCCACCGTTCAAAAACATGCAGGTTAGGCTGACTGACGACCTGTGTCCTCTTGTCCAATGGCAGCTGGGATTGACTCCAGCCCCCCCCCCTGCGACCCTCTAAAGGATAAGTGAGTATCGCTGATGGATGATGATCTTTTTTGATATGAAGACATCTAATCCTAATTTTTAGACTTTTCAAAAACTGTATTATGGATCTGATTGTATATTCATTTTGGTAAAGATGATGCAAGAGAAGTGAATGAGAACTGATAGAAATGTATTATATGAATGCTTAGCAAAGACTTACAACATATAAATTAAATGTAAATGTAAATTTGATTCTTTACCTAATGCCTCCTGGGATTGCTGGCTCAGCTTGAGAGAATGTCAGGCAGCTTCTGTGCGTCTGTTTCTGTGTTTTGTTTCTGTTGTGTGTTAATACCTGATCACTTTCTTACTGTGATGTGCGCTCTGGATGTCAAATCATGCATCTACATGGGATCTCAAGCACATAGATAAACTCTAATCCACCATTAAAAAGAGATAAACTGAGCAGTGGTGGGTTTACCCCTCGCTGTTTCACTGACTGCTAATCCAGGAGCACCTGACTTCGCCTCCTGGAAACAAGCAGCGGACTGCAACTTCAAAGTGATGCATGTACATTAAAATATTTTGAGTGCTGGATAACAATATTAGAAAGCAATAAGAGGATAAGAGGAGCTGCTCAGGAAATCAGCAGCGGGGTGTCTGTACTCTGTGTGGGTGTGTGTGGAAATGTGAGTACGAGTTACAGAGTTACTCAGGCCTGCTCCGTCTAATATGCTGATGAGCATTGTCTTGGATTAGCCACTGGCTCTCCACTCCAAACTCACTGACATCCTCACCCCCCACCCAGTCCAGTTCATACCCCCCACGTGACTCCAGTCTGTCCAGTTAACCCACAGCAGTCTCTCCTTAAATCCCTGTTTTTAATCTTTGACCCGATTCAACCCTCTTAAAAGGTATCAGATTTTTTATTCTGTGTATATTTTGTTATTATTTATTAGGATTAATGTTTTCATGAATGATTTTGTGAAACAGTAAGACAATTGTGTGGTTTAATTTAAGTATAATTGGTCGGACAGTAAATCTGATGGAAAGGCGTGAAATTGAAGATCAAAAAGAGCATTTGAAGGAAGTTAAAGATAAAGTAATAGGTGTCCACAAAGAGGGAGAGGCTACAGCAAAATACCCCAGCTTAATAGTGAGGAAATGGAAGCTGCATCATGACACCCCTCAAAATGCAAGGTGAGACACCAACAATCCACTGTGAAGGAGCTGCAGAGCTCAGTGACTGAGGGTGGAATGAAGGTGGACCAGTCAACAATATCAAGAGCTTAGAATGGAAGGTTGGCTGGAAAGAAGGCATTATTAAAGATAAAACACATTGAGGCACATTTGCCAGAAAGCTTAAAAGTGACCCAGGTAAGATTTTTGGTCAGATAAGACCAGGATAGAGGTTTTTGGCCAAATTAAAAGTGTAGTGGAGTAAACCAAGCACTGTCCATCCATCAACAAACACCATCTCCACAGTGAAGTATGGTGGTGGTTGTCATGCTATCATGCTGTGGGGATGCTTTCCTTCATCTCATTAGAACTGCAATTACAGGAAGATACTGCTAGAGAACCTGCTTCAGCCTGCCGATAAAACTGAAGCTAGGACAAAAAAGTGAATATTCTCAGATGCCAAAGTCAAAGTCCAGATCTCAATCCTATCAAGACTCTCGTGGCACTGTTCCAATCCAACGAGAACAACAACGCAAATCTGCCTGGTTTTTCATTTCCTTTAAAAGGTCTGCTGAGAGTGTAAGGGTTTGCAATAAAAAGACTCAATGGAGAAATATGTCTGGAACTTTTAAGGGGGTTGAATACTTTTGCAAGCCACTGTATGAACTTTGTGGTTTTCCTGGACAAGAAAAACATGGTATTTAGCTTAAAATTGTATTCATGTCATGGTGGCGAGGCCTCTTATTGACAAAATTACTTATTGACACATAAACTCAGTGCTAATAGTTATTAGAGAGGCCTTTCTAATTGTGGGTAGGGCCTCACTTAGCCAGCAGAACAGGCTGAATTCTTTGTGCCACGGAGATTTGGTAACATTTCTTTGGGCGTCTGGTCTGTGTTGCCATGCAGTTGCTGCAGATTTGTCAGCTGCATGTTCAACATGCTGGAAATCACTTGTTTTACATGACTTAGATT
The DNA here is from genome assembly GCF_042242105.1 of Pempheris klunzingeri. Taxonomy (NCBI): domain Eukaryota; kingdom Metazoa; phylum Chordata; class Actinopteri; order Acropomatiformes; family Pempheridae; genus Pempheris; species Pempheris klunzingeri. The sequence continues at coordinate 29,319,861 of NC_092012.1, read as the reverse complement.
ATATTTCTTTGCCATTCTGATGCCAAAAAACATGTGGACCTCTTGACCATGTCTACATGCTTTTTCAAAGTGATTTGCTGCCACATGATTTTCTGAATAATTTACTAATTAGTAATGATACTATATATACTATGTAATGGTACTTAGTAATGATTTTATAACTTATAACTCTTTAACTTGTACTTTTTCATACAGAAATTAGTAATAATGACTGGAATAAATATTGAATAAATAATAAAATGGAATAAATCGCAGATATTTTCTCTCAGCACGTTGATCAGGTTGCACAGGCAGTAACACAGCACAACTCCAATCAAAGACAAAGAAAAAAACACTCAGAGGTTGTTTTGTAATTGTGACTCAGCGTCCTAATTATTACGAGAGAACAACTCCTAATTTTATCCAGGAGACAAAGTCAGGTGCTTGTGGATTAGAAGTGAAGCAGCTGGGGGGGAAACCCACCACATCTTAGATCTCTTGTTAATGGTGGATTAGAATTTATGCATCTGCTTGAGATCCCATAGTGATTCAGAGCACACATCAAAGTGAGTAGCAGCCAAATATTCAAGTTCTGTAGAAACCAACGCTTCTATTTAGCAAGAATATGTTTTGGATGCATGTTTTATTTGGATCTTTATTTTAGAATAATGAGAGCTGGACCTGAGATAATACAGTTTGTCTCTTGAACCTTAGAAAAGGTAACCATGGTTATCAATCATCTCCGAAACGAATTGTTATTCACTTTTATTTCCTTCTGAGGCTTTAAAATATACTGATGTCAATGATGTTCTGTATGTTTCAATAATATAGTAAAACATGAACTGGGAGGTCAGTGTAGCAGATTCAAGCCTTCTTTGTTCTTATACTGATTTTACTGTTACATTTTTTTTCAGTATTTAATGTTACTGCATTTATTCTCCAAAGTCACTTTCAAAGTCAAGTTTGTACTTTTGAATGTCTTGGCTTTGTTTTACATGCTTGCTGCCAACCAAATATCCCTCTCAGGAACAATAAAGAGATCTCAGCTCTCAGAACTATCATGTTCTGTCAAGTCAGTGTATTTGTAAAAGCCCACATCACACACACTGTCCAATGGTTCCTGATTTTGAAAGTTTGGCAAAGGCAGTTCAAAGAGAAATAAACCAGATGACATTTACAAAAAATATTTTCATTACTGTAACTTCTTATGATTTTACTGTTGAGACAACCTGATTTCCCCACAGAGTATGTTATGTTACATTACGTGATCATGTGTGCGCGCAACCACGTCTGATAGTTTGATAGTGTGTTACCTCCTCCACACTGGACAGTACAGTCCTGCCAGCTGCTGTGCGTCCAGATGTAGAGATACTCTGGTTCTCTGTGCTCCTCCCTGCCCCGGTCCTGGGTTGTGTTCAGAGAGACTGTGTACTCATAGTGGATCCCGTAGCTCTGGTCATGAAAGAGCAACACCTGGGAATGCAAAAGATAGGGGCTTAAAGAAAAGGAAGCTCAAAACCCTTCACTCAGTTTATCTGCTGTTTATCCCTTTATCTATGTTTGCAGAACACATAATTAAAGTTAAGGATTAAGCCAAGTTTACAGTAGTTGCTGCCACTTAAATTAACACTAAAAGGGTTTTTCCATAGGCCACAGCCACACAGGACAGACATTCTGCTGTGGCTGACCATGGCCACCCTTTCTCCTAGCCTTTGCTGTGCCATCAGCGGCTAAACACTGAGAGAAAGTTTTTAAAAGTCTCCCTGCGTTCAGCTCTGCGCTTCTACCTGAAATCATTGTGCTTTGGAGATTAATTTCTCTCCTGTGCTCTAATCAGACACAAACTGAACCTTTCCTGCTGCTGAAGCTGTAAGAAAATGCCACCAAGATAGCAAAGCTTTTTTTAGCAGCACTGTCCTTCAGCATAAACAGGTCCACTCAGCCAGATATCGACATATTCTGCTCTATTTGGTCGGCAGATCACTTTTAAATATCACAGGGAGGAATAATTCAAACAGAAGCAGCCAGACTGAGCTAAAAAAGCTGTGATTTGTGACCAGCACACCATCAAGGTAAACAACTTTTTTTCCTGCTGTGTGATGCAGCAGAAAAATACTGCATCGTGCTCACAGCCGCTCACAACATGAGTTGGCATGACTACCGACCCCCCCCCCCCCCCCCTCCTCCTTCTGGGCAGCCCTGGGAAAGATAATCATTTGGTTCCTTGGCACCCACAACCGCACTGCAAGGGGAACAATAGTTGTAGCTGATATGAAGAGAATGATCTCCTCAACATCTTGGAATTGTCTCTTTCACAATGTTTGCAGATTATTAAGCTTAATTTGTGCGGAAGGGACGATGATTGAGATAACTGAGTTATTGCAGGGAGCAAACATTGCTTTAGCAGGCTAACAACAGAATCCTATGAGTTCATTCACATTCTTCTTAGTTACTAAAATACTTTCTGTCATTAACAGCCGGATCCATCCTTCTTCACTGCATGCATTAGTCCACCGTGCGGTTCTATAAACAATGACACTACATTAGGCTTCTATTATTACAAAGTGAAAAGAAATATGCAGAGCAGCAAATGAGCTCTTGAACATGTACATGAGAGCACATTAGGCCACAAATGATGGAAATAGAAAAAAATTGAATGAAAAAATGTAAATTATAGCAAAAATAATTTTTTATAGCAAGTATATTGAATGACTACTGATACAAATACAATGTAGAAAAGGTTCATCGTGTAAAATAAGACACATAACTGCATAGAACCAAGAAAATTTACACATGATTCCATTTGGTTTTTGAAGCAATCAAATTTAAACAGGAAACTGGTTTTGTTAGGACTCTGATGACCTGATAATATGGGGGGGGGGGCTTTCAGTCTGCCAGAATGTAGTCTGTTTCCCAGAGACATAAAATACATTGAAGATGACACTGTTTATCACAACCCTGACAGGAGATTCATTAGCTGCCATTACAGCCAGACCACTGCCTAACAACTATGCACAATAGTGCAATCAACTGTTCAACCATGTCTCCATCTCTGCACGGGGTGATTGTGTGTGGTCCTCTGTGTGCATGAAGTGTAGATGCACCAGACTCCCTTAATACTGGGCAACTACCAATATGGCAGTCCGATCTGATTGTTATATTTACGAAACATGTATCTGACACATTGAAATAACGTGTAGCCTTCTCAATTTGGCACACCTTATTTTTGACAAACTTTTTGGTCTAAATATTGATGGTCCCCATTCAAAATGACAAGTCTGGTACGCTTAAACTATCAATATGATATCAATGACAGTTTAACATCAGAAGAAATTTTTTTTTGAAGAAGAAGTTTGTCATTTTAAAAGTTGAAAATGATGGTCGCCAATACAAATACTTTAAAATATGCCTGGATCGGCCCTGATACCACATTTTCTGATCAGTGTGGGACATCTGTAATATTAACAAACATGACATAAGTAATGTGAAAGTAATGAGCACCAACTCTGCAGTTCCCCTAAGCTTTCAGAGACTTTTACCCTCTTTCAGCTTCATTGTTTTGGTTTTCCAGCCTGCAGCTTTACTGGTTCGGTACATGACATTGCTGTTAAAAGTTTGGCTTTTGTCATTGCAGACATACAAGACTTTCCTTTAGCTTCATTCAGATGTAGCTGCACTTTTATGGGTTTGGTTTTTACAATATTTAGAGCCTGTTGTGGGAGCGGGAGCTTAGAGCAGAGAGAAACGGAGAGAAAAAGTTTTAAAAAGTTATGGTACAGAGACAGGAGCATTTTCTGTTGTCTCGCAGGCACACACTGAATGATTTCAAAATCTGTTCTGCCTCTGAAGCATGAATTAATGACCGCTGTGAGCACAAGGAATGCTCGCACCCACCTCTAACAGTGAAACTACTGATATGTTTTCACACCAGTTTCATCATTCACTGTTACTAGACAGTGGATTCTGCTGCCTGTTTTATATTCTCTGACAGTGCAAGAGCAATGAATGATAGGATGTTAGGTTGGGGCTGCTATTTAATTTCTATTTTCTCACATGCTGTGTGCAATGTTTCTTGCTGGATATTCATTTATTCATCCACAAAGTTGGCATGAATCAGCTTGGTCAGATTATTGCTCGTGGTTGTATGACTCCCCCGGTCACACAGCGGATCAATCTCCTCAGTATCTCAGTTGTCTCCCTACCAGTCTTTCATAAGCCCCTTTCATAAATAGTCCTTGAAAACCTTTCAGGCACTGCTAGTGATTTTTATTATTCACACATGCAGCTACATTTCTGTCTTGAGCCTTTTCACACATCGTCATGACAGTGTCCGTTCAGCCCCAAAACAAAACCCACAAACACCCCCGACCCCTTCGCTCTCACACCAGTTGGGACACACGATGAAAGCACCTCCCTCTAAAGAAGCTGCAGTTTTTACTGATTGACAACTGTAACATTTACTGCTAATTCGCTAACTACACTTTTTTTTTCATTTGCCATCACACACACACCTCTCTGAAATGTTCCTCAACCTGTCAAAGATAGATCACACGTGTGACAGGAGCAATGATTGAGATGACCGATAATAGTTACGCTGATCTTAGAAAGCGGCACAACATCTAGTCTCTTTCTTTCTCTCCCTCTCTGTGCATTTTTAACCCCCGAGCTGCTGCAGCCTTTAGATGAATCTAATCTAATCTAAAAATGTCGGTAGGTCCCACTTAGAGAGATTGTTGTTCGGGATGCATGTATGGAAGGGGCTCCAAATTAATTAAAAGCAGTTTAATTTTCTGTTGATTGACATTTGTTTGACGACAATGTCTTTCTTTTTATCCATAATGCTTTTATTCTTAATTCTTATTATTCTTAATTTTACATCAAAACTAGAGATCAACAAATAGCATGTCTAATTGTATCTGCCGATTTTATCTCATCATAGATATCTCTTCATCAGCTTAAATGTGCGGCAAGTAAGAACAAGTGAGGAAAATGCTAAATATTTGTTTGTGGTCATGTAGAGACAGTGTCTCCAATACATAGTCTGTCCATCAGAGATCACTGTTAAGTTCATCTTTGCACTGTTAAAATCTTGTGTTCACTACAGATCACAATTCTTTAATAAACTTCAGGAATCTTTAGAAAAATCAATATGCAAGACATCAAATCAGCCAAAATAACATTCTCTGCTTTTTTTAAACTGGCAAATATTAATCTAGCATCAACCAATAGTCTTATATCAATACGGCACTAATTAATACCACAAATAAAATAGGTTACATTGTGAAGCCCCAAGCAAGAATTGATTCAACACTGAAACCCAATTGACTATTAACGATACATTCAATGATACAGTTAGAGATCAATCAATCCCACTTTTGTATCCAGGGTGTATCATGATATAACAACACAGAACAGAGTGACGGATGTGTTTACCATCAGGTGTAAGGGGGTCTTAGTGGGTCCCTTGGCAGACATCTTCTCCCACAGTCCCCTTCTAACATAGCGCACCGTGGTCCCGGCCAGCTCGAACTCTCCCGGAAGCTCGATCTTCCAGTCGCTGTTGATGGACCTCTTGCTGGAGTCTTTGAGGGCTGTGGGGAGGAAGCAGGGGGTAAGAAGTTACACTTTTGACACGGGATATGGAACACTCATTCTGCTCACATGTGGCTCATCCTTACTAAACAGATGTCACAGGTTAGTTAGTATCCTCGTCCACTGGACACTGATATGTGCACAGAACATGTTCTGTGTCTTTGTGTGCTTCCACTTTATAAAATAATTTAGTGTTTACACTAGAGGCTCATAAAGAAAAGTAACAACTACTTGGTGTCATTTCATCAAATGTCATTTAAGAAGAGTAGAACTGAAATGGCTACAAGTTCACAAAGTCTATTATCACTAATAGCATTCCTATAATAAATCCTATTATAATTCTATTGTAAGCATAGAGAAATATCTGCACTGCCACCTCTATGGTTAAGGTCTGGTTAAATGAATAGTTCAAAATTTGCAGAAACATGCTGATTTACTCTGATGTCTGTTTATTAGGTGCAGGCTGGGAGGCATGGATGTGGTTAACCTAGCAGGGAAAAAATACGCCCTCTAACACTTCTAAAGCTCAAAAATGAACACACTGAATCTTATTGGTTTAATCAGTGCAGACATGTGAATTGGCAGTTTGTGGTTTTAGGAGGAGTTATGGGACTGTTTCCTTTGTAATACCAGGTGCACTGACTATCCAGGGTCTTGTGATCATACTTGTTTGCCGGCTTTGGTTACATTCCGCCTGTAAAGAGACCAAAACCACAACCTGTGCTCATGCAGTATCTACCTGTAGGCCTTGTTATAGGCGTAGAGGATACACAGAGGTGGCCAGATAGAGGATAAATGCTAAAGTGACTTTCTTTTAAAGGTTAAATCAGAAAGAGAGATAATTCTGGAGTGGTCACAGCAGTTTGCTCCCTCAGCTGCTCCCTCCCTCAAACACAGCAAGGACGGCCTGTTAAAAGAACCCTTATGTGGATTGTGGGTTCTCTGAAGCCCAGCCAACTGACTAGCTCACCACATGTCCACAGCAGCATACTTCACTCTGTCTGAGACTGTCAGACTGTCAGAGATGGGCTCCACCTTAAGGTGGAATAACCATAGCTGATGTTGTTGAGATCGCCCAAACAACAGAATGTTTGTTGTCTAATCAAATCTCAATAAGCTGTGTGTGAGATCCATGAAATGAGGGTCAAAACTATAAAATATGAGACCCATATTGTATTAATCAGAATCATCCTAAATGCTGTCTGGAGTTAATAAACACTTGTGTAAAAAGGGAAAGCTACCCAGCTTCCTGTAACCTTGGGTTAAGGTTAAGGCACCAGAAATGGCTGACAGATCTGTGGTGCTAATTTCTACTGCCAGAGGATCAGTCAGTACAAATATCTTATTATCATAGATCAAGAGATTCCGCTTCTTTTCCTGTCGTCTAAAAACCCAAAAATATAGACCAACCTTATAGCAGGTCTGACACTGACAGGAAGTATTGTTCCAGAGTTACTTTGATGTGCTGCTGTTTTTCTTTCTCTCTGTGGGAGTTTGTACTCTTTGGGATTCATCTGCTGCCATCACTGTTCTCACTGGCTGCCTACAAAACATCCACATCCCCTGTTTCATCAGGGACCGAACTGGAGCTGATCCCAGCCAGGGAGCCACGTTAACCCTGCAGTCAGCTTTCACAGCGTCGGCTCCACAGAGGTCTTAGTTGAACAACTGCCTATTTGCTTGAAAGTAAATGGGGCGTAGTCATATTAGGGTTTTACTGATGTACTATTACAAAGGCTGTTATTAGTATAATATTATATAACTTTAATCCTGCCAGATTCCACAGCTCCTCTGATCAAGGGTCTCTGGCAATGTGTCCGGGGTGCACCTCACCATCACTGCAAGTCTGATCAGAGGACTGGTACCAAAATTAGTACAGAGTTGAGGAGAGACTACAGTGACCAATAACATTATCCAGTAAGTGTAAAAAACTTTAGTAGTAACCGTTAGTAACAGAAAGCTCAGGTTTTGTTTTGGATATAAATCTGAAAACAAGAATCTGTTGAGTTCAGCACAGTCAGATATGAAGTGAACCAATTAGCAAATGTTCGAAATCATATTGCTACTACAGTATTCACTAATAACTAGTTAAAGTTAGAATTAGTAAGTTAGTAAACTATACTTCTGTATGTGCATGGTCAGATTTCCACTCAAGTGTATTAAAAACTGTTTTTGATGAATATTTTTAAGGAAAATACAAAATGTTTCCAGAAAAGCCACCATGTTTCCCATCCATCCTTCCAGATAAGATACGCATGGAATCATAAATGCATAATAGTAGTACTAAAGTAGTTCTGTGTAGACACTGTAGCACTTTGGCTACAGATGTCAAACTTTCACAGAAGAAAAAACCTGTTATTGTGTTCGTGAGCATGTCTGGAAGTTAGCAGTGATCATTTTCAAGAACCTTAAGGACGCCTTGTAAAACGCGTTCATTATTACCCAGAAAGCTATGTGAAGGCTTGTCCTCCACAACTTTGATCCTCCTGGCTCCTGCAGGGATAACCACAGCCTCGATGTAGCCTGACAGACAGACAGAAATATGAGGTGAGAACACATCCAGAGACAAACAGAGAACAGAGCACGCGCATCCAGAGAGTCTTCAAAGGCGTTGGATCAAAAAACAAACTGAGGGCAAAAGTCAGACAAATTGAAATGTGCTGGGAGCTTTCAGTGCAGTGCGTGGATCTTTTGTCTGACTTTTGGAAACAGATTCAGAGACATACGGAGGTGGACATGGAGACAGGGACGGGCTGGTGACCTCTGTCTGTATTACAGATGCTCAACTGAACTCATTCCCTCATAGTGTCACATATATTTATGTTTTTTGCACAATTTAATCACACGTCTTTCTTCTAGTGTTGGAGCCATTAAAGGACCGTACCAGTGTTTTTGCATTTTATCCCACATTACCTAAGATAAGCTTCACATTAGTGCTGAGCCCTTTCAAACAAGTTGTGATGTTATAGCCGTAGTTTAGAGTCTTTTGGCTCCTCCATTGGGTTCCGATTGTTTTTAATACTCAGAGACTCCAGTAAGTTCAGGGTTTGTTTTGAATCTGCTTATGAAATCAAAGTTCACTTCTGAGATTCTTATTGAAAAGACTGATAAAAAACAACCGAACTGAAAACGTAAGACGCAGGTGATATAAATGCTGATTAAATAAGTATCTGACATTGATATTAGACATTTAACATATTGATATTACACCTTATTATTCATGAGCCAGCATAATTTCATGAACACTAGAAAAAATTAAAAATTCAAATTAATTAATTGGTAAGCCAGAGTGGTGCTTCTTAAAAAAAGTTAAAATTTTGGCCTTTTGGCAAGTTGTTAATTGTTAATTGTAAATGTGAATTAGCTGCATTTAATATCTGCTGCTTGTGAAAGTCGCCATTTAAACTGGTGAAAGTGATGATCAGTGCTAATGTTACCAGAATTGTTTGCACATTCCTGATTAAGAAGCCAGTAGCGACAAAAGAACTGTTATAAATATTCTATTAGATATTTTATATTATATTTTACTGGAACCAGATTCAAAACAGAAGAAGCTATTTAAATCTAAATGTAATGCAGCTGTAACTGCAGGCTGGCTGCATGATTGTAGAGCAACACTTTAACTTAAAATAAAATAAAAGCAAACATTTACCAGCTGATTTTCATCATACTGTACAGAAATACAGTACAAAACAAGAGTTTAACGTGGGTTAAAGCCCTAAACAACACTGTCCACTGTAGTTTACTGTAAAACAAGGACCATTTGCAATGAGCATGAGAACATAATGGCAAATATTAAGGCTATAATATGCAAAAACACAGGTAAAATCCTTTCAATTTAGAATATCCAATGCCATATTTCCATACTAACATTCTCCTGGAAATAATCTAAATTAAGATAAATTCACTCAAACCTCCCTGACTTTGTTACAGTACCTGACAGCACCACCTAAAACTCAAATTACCGTCCCGGGAGGCGTGTTGATTTTTTTAAACACCATCAGTTAACTTTGGGGATTTAAGTGGGGCTGTTAGGCAAAGCAACACAATCAGTCTACCTTTATCACCCATGTCCACATTGTTGAGTTCATTACTGGCAACACAATTTTATTTTCCAATTGTATCATCTCCATCTCACAGCCAGCCACCAGCCCTTCTCCACACACATCACACCACTTCATACTTGTTGGGCATCATTACAATACAAAGCAGCTCAATCTTGTCTTCCAATGCCTGTCTTTTGAGAGTTAGCTTCTAATTACTAAATACTTTTTTATTTGTTTTAATTTTTGGTCTTATTATCAGTCCTTTTGGCCATCATTCTCATCAGTTATGACAACATTTTACTCACCATCTTCACAGCTGAGATCTCTGGACAGAAAGTGACAGCTCTAAAACCGAGCCAGCAGGAAGCCTCAACATTGTGGTGATGATATTTTACCTATTATATTAACATGTCTTACAAATACATTAAAATCCCCCACTGCATTGTGGAAATAAAAAAAGCAACCAACTATAGCTGTAAACAATGAACCAGGAAGTAAATTGGTCAATATGGGTAATTACCTCAATGTTCACTTTCCACTTCAAAATGATCAAATAAAATATGTATGTGATGTATTCAGTTTTACCTGATTTAATCATTCTCAGGGCATTGTCAATGCACACAGATGTATCTCACAGATAAATAGAACTCACAGATTTATCACTCTAATGAATACGTACAGTTTGTTAGCACATGAGCTTTGACTCATGTGGTTCCCCCTGTTCATGGGTTGTAACAGTTTGTAGGTCTTGGTGCAAAATTGCCTAATTACTTTCTGACAGAGAGACCAAATATGTTCCTCAGCAGGACAGCATTGTTTAATGGTGCCTTCTAGTGCAGCTACAAATTAGCTTTACAACATTTTTTATTATGCTCTGCTGTAGTTATGATTTGGTCAGGTTAAGGCTTATGCTTTGTGAGGGTTAGAGAGAGATTGTGGTTTAGGTGAAAATAACTTTCTTTTATTAGGGAATGTTTATTACCATGGCTAAAGGAAGCCAACACTGACTGTTTGCAGAACATAGGAAGCGAATAGTTGCCAATCCAGCTCATGTATAGCATCACAGTAGTTCTGCCTTTACTTCAGAGAGACAATCGTCATAATTCAGATGACTGCTTGAGGTCTTTGTTAGTTACGTAGGGATTTCAGGAGAGACTAACATGTTATTGTAACTGATGGAAATTATGGCCAAAACTGCAAATATACAGGTTGGAAACGTTAACTCTAAAGATCGATAACATCTGAGTAGAATGGATGTTGGATGTGGTTTCATTGTAATGTGATTATTAACTTTGAAGTGTTCCAAAAAAAACACACACATAGGCGTTTGTGGCCTTGTTAAATTTGACTGGACTCAAACGCTTTTACAAGGCAAATATGAGCTGCTTTGTTCCCGTACACCGTCCACAATCATGTGCAGTATTTCACAGTTCCAGACACCAACTCACTTAAATACTTACCAACACATTCTCTGAGCTTTGAAGACACACAGCACACAGTTATGCACCATGAGGATAGAGTTGCTTCTGAGTGATAGCCAGTTTTGGGAGACATCAAACACAGACACACTGACAAAGACTACAGCAAAAATTTTGTCAAATGAACCCAATGGATGAAATGCAAATTACCCACACAGGGGGAGCGTATGAATGTGAAAACTATCATCCTCAGCCGTGATATGGGCCAAACCATCTATTGCTCTTGCCACCATCCTGTCTTCTATTTTGCTTCTTTTTGTGGTTGATGTGACACAACAGTGAGTTATGCTGAAGAATCCTCGACTACAAGGCAGTCTCTACACCGGCCCCTTCGGACTAAACGGATTCAAAAGCAAAAGCACAAACATTCAGAAAATGGGCTCCGAATCCAAAAATGCTGCAGATTGTGAAACACATGCAAAAGTGAAAACGAGTGTGTTTAACATGTGTTTGCATATTTAATACTGTGATATGTGGCACATCTGCTCCTATCATAGTCTACAGCACGCCTGGTTATTCATCTCAGCCGTCGTGTAATTGGTTTACTGATACTGTATACATATCAGGCAATAAAATATATATTATAAATTAATTAATAAATAAAATACATGTATACACACACACATATATACATATATATAATACAATTTAACTCTGTGGTTCTGCTCTTCCTTCTATCTACTTAAAAATTGTAAATGTGCAAAATATCAGTTCTTATTAATCTAATGGCGTTAAGAATACGTTTTCTGTCATCTCACTTTTGTAAGAGAAAGACGATTATAACATTATGACACATACTAGTAACAATAATGTAGTTAAACCTTTACCTTGACTCACTATGATCAAAAACAACACTGGCAGCAGAGAGAGCCAGGAAGATCTGAGAACAATTCATCTAAAAAAAAAAAACAATTTGCAAAGCTGTAGGAGGCTCATTTGGTCACAATGACCAGACCTACTGGAAATGTGCAAAGATTTGTTTGAAGTAAAGCGACTCCAGTCATGTTTGTGTTTCTGATGGATGAATAAATAGACAATTGTATGGTAACAAATTAGCCAAAAGAAGCTTTAAGAAGCTAAATGCTCCTTCCTGAGAGTTTGTTGGAGTCTAAAAGTGTTGCCCTACATCAAAGCACCTACTATCAATGTGAGTCTACTGCCTGTCTGTGGTACAGTCTTATCATACAGCCCTTTCACGGTGAGGAAAAAGAGTGCCACTTTATGTGCACATGTGGTATTTGCATTTTAAGAGGTTGCGTTCATGACACAAAATTTTGTGAGCCCGGGCTGAAACTGATCTTGCAGAGATCTTTTCTGAGGGTTTGAGCAACTTGTGTCCACGATGAACAAACACACCACTCCCTCCTGAAAGCCAACCAGCTGGATCCATCAGCCCTCCACCACCCTGCCCGTCCACCTATGGTTAGACACAGACTACCATGGGCTCACCTGGGTTTACAAGCAACACATTTGGCGTGATAAGAAGCGAACGCCAAATGTTAAAGTATGACATTTTTTACAGTGCTGTAAATGTCAAACTTCAAACATGTCTAACCTTTTATTTCTCTCCGTCCACTGTTACTACCCGACTTGGCAGGAGCAGCAGGGAGAAGGAAACACCTTGGATGAAAGGAATGCATCCCTGGCATACCTCACAGCTGGGTTATGGGGTAATGGGGTCAAACAGCTGGTTATGTAACCGTAACCAAGCTTTTTTTTTTTTTTTTTTGAAAGATTCAGACTACACGCCCCAGGGGAGCCCACAGATAACGGCTTATCTCATCTACTACAGTAAAACACTCCAGGCAGTGCAGGAAATACACACACGCTCACACAAGCACACACACAGTGCATGCATCTTACATGAGAAACACTTGGGGACAGCTCTGGGTTTAGCCATCACACAGGTAGATACCCTCTTACACTGCCTAGTGGTGACTGGAGGACAAGACAAGGAAGTGGAAGGGAGGTCACATGTCCTGTGGACCAAGTGCATGCACGTGTGCACACACACTTAAACACACAAGCTCCCATTTCTGATATTAGCTCCATCTCTGACTCATTTTGTGCCATGATGTGGACACTGGTGAGTGACTTCTGCATAGATGATGACTGGTTATTGATTCGTTTATCAGTGTCCACAGATTCTCTCACACTGGCTACATAAACCAAATATCCATGATCACTATTATAATCGAGAACTACTAAATGCAGCAATGGTGAAAGGGAGCTGTGTGTGCTTTAATTCTGTGTGATATCCAGTCCAACCAGGAGCTGTAAATCCCGTGTAATTGTCTGACAGTGCAACAGCCTAAAAAACACACATTCACATACAATTATGTTAGAAGAAGGGGTGGGAAGTAATAAAAGCTTTTTACACTACGTTCTTTAATTCTAGTCTACTTTGCAATGCAGTGAACTGTAATTCATTTGTATTATGAATCTGGTCTTTCTATCACCAAACACTCTGGTGCTTGTTTTAAAGGGGATGGGTTAGATGTATGCCTAATGTGCATGGCCCAATTCAACTTATGAAGACTTTGCAGAGTCAAAGGCATTTCTCATTTCTAGATACTGTGGCAGATAATAAACACCTGAAAGGATAAAGGAATGAGGTACCATCTACATTGCCATTGTTCTCCATAGTTTAGCGATTTTGATACAGACCGGCTTTCTGACTTTCTTGTTGTGCGTACAAAGAGAAGAATGGATGCTTTTCTGCTGCTGATGTGCTGCTTTTGCTATCAAACAAGGGGTGAGACATATGTGTATTTGCTCCAGCCCAATTTATCACTACACTACACCGCATGTGTAAATGATTGATTGCAGCAAGTCCAATAATAATAAGAATGATAGTCTTTGCCTTTTAAGCCTCTACTATATGTGTAGCAATTAAATATTTCTGAGTTTGGAACTCCTTGTGCTAGTTTAAAAATCAATACCAAGTGGATAAATAAATCATAAATAAATAAAAAAAGACGTTAAAGAAAGAAGTTAAATTGCTTTTCACTGTGCTGGAAATTCTAAACTATACCTGGCTGATCCCTAAGCACACTTCAAATGTAATGACAGTTGTTGTAATATAAACTTATTTCATTTCAGAAACGTCAAGTTTTAGTCAGAAACATCCAGCATGTGGCATCTACAGGCCTTGAAGCTTCAACCAACCAATGTTGGACTAGAACTGATCAAAAAAACTGCATCACATCAGCAATGAAGGAACTATGAGCCACATATATCAGCACATGCAGAGTAACTATACTATACTAGTTAGATACTAAAAGGCACAGACACTCACCCATTCCTTTGGTGTGGTTGAAGTCTCCTCTCACTATCTTACAGGAGCGCCCGTCCCCATTACAAACACCACAGCGGTCCTCTTTCGCCGACGAGCCGATGATGCCGTCACAGCCAATTTTCTGACCACAACAAAACAGCGAAGAACAACAGTAAAACAGAGGACTGATGAGTTGCACTTGTAGCGTACACTGCTCTGTGTGTGTGTGTGTGTGTGTGTGTGTGTCTACATGAGTGTGTTTGTCTGCCCACAGGGGCATCTGTGTTAAAACACTGTATTTACCAGTAAATACAGAGTGTATACCAGTAGAGTTTATTTAGTATAGGAGGTACAGGGTAAAAGCTTGGCTTGTTCTGTGTCACGTGTAGTTCAGTCACCCATCAGAAGGTGGTGTTAAAACTAAAGGAAATAGATGCACCAACCTATATCTTGCCTATTTCATGTCAATACGGACCCTCTTAAGGATATGTATTAACATGGAAAAACCGACTTGTTGATGCTGAAGCTATAAATGAGCCATAAATGTATCCATAATGAGACCAGCTGAGGATGTGCTCGACTGTTGGATACAATCTGTGGACAGTGAAGTCAGGAGCTGACTCAGCGCCCTTGTAGCAACCTATACTGTATATACTGATATATTTAAAACCATCAGAACTGAAAGAGCCACTAAAACACTTCTGTGGGTGAGTGTGGATTTCAGCCAACATTTACCAGCACTGAAGTAAGACTGTATCTGATTACCTGAGCCCTTTATTGTATTAGGTTTAGACTACTAAAAGTGGTGAGGTGGGTCACGTTAAAGATGTATAGACCACCGTCTTTCCTGAATCTTACCCAGGACCTTTGAGCCGCCTAAACAGAACTGTAAAACTGTTAAGTTGTTCGGTTGCCAGAAGTTTTTGATATTGTAGGAAAACAATTTAAATGTTAACATATGTTATTAATTTTTTGCAGAAGTGTTCAGTTTCCTAGTTCTATTGATACAAAATGGAATCTGGGTGATGTTACGTGCAATAGAAAACATACTTGCTACAGCAAATTAGAAGTGACAGGTAATTTTTTTGGAGAAAGCTGGATGACCACAATAATACAAAGAGGCTACTACAAAAAAAAAAAAAAAAAGGAGCATAAAATAAACCAAGAGCAGTGGATAATAGATGGTGGGATGATAGACAGTAGAAATAAATAAAATATGAGACATATATTAAGGCACATTGAAAAAGACCACCTGCAAATGGTTTTTATGAAAATAAAAATAGACTTAAAAGCAGATGCTGAACCAGCTAACCTGAGATCTTCATGTCATGAGCGAAGCATTGAGCTTAGCAGAGCATATATACAGACACAGTAACGGCCCTCAAAGTTACCCTTGTGGGACAGCATACAAATGGATTAAAGGACAGGCGTTGCCTAGGAAACAGGAAGGTGTCATCCCACAGGAAAAAAAAAGAAAAATCATTACTACAATAGGGGGCAGTTACTGCTGGTTTTAGGAGATAAAGCTGTGTGTGTGTGTGTGTGGCTGTCCATATTATCACTAGTCTGAATAAGCAACAAGTCTGTGGCTCAGAATCATGACGCTCACAAGACACCGACCTTTTTACTACATCGGGAACTTAAATTCTAAGCCAGACACACGAGCGCGGAGCATGAGAGAAGTTACAGCATGGTGCACAGTTTGCCGAATCAGAGGACCATATGGGGCCCCTCTGCAGCTCAGTCAGACTTCCAGGGTCCTCCTCCAGCCAGACACAGTCTATTTTCATAGCTTCACTGAATATATTTCTCGGCCCTTTTCCTGTCTGCTTCCTCTCTTTCCTTTCTCTCTCTCTCCTTGCCAGTGTTTTCATAGCATGCCTGAGTCTCACATGCCAGGCTTAGAAAAACATCCATGCCTCCTCCTCCCTCTGTAACCTCAGTATCTGCCTACTTCACTCTGTCTGCAGCTCACAGCCTCCATCCTCCAACTCCTCCACTGCTTCTCCCTTTCAGGTAAAGGGCAGAACCAGTGTGTGGGTTGGAATGTTCAGGCAGAGCCCAGCTGAGGCACGATGTGGATGTTGGAAGCTGATAAAGGAAAGAGGCGAGAAACAAGAAATTCAGGCTGATTAGCCTTGACAAATCGTGAGCATATACTGTAGATACTTGCAGGTTCTGAAGCCTTTGCAGGTACATGGTCGATCTGCAAAACTGCACACATTGAGGACACTGGACAGAAGATGAAAATTTGCTTTAAATCTCTTTTTTTCGCCTCATATGATCATTTAGGATGAAAACTTGTTGACTTCACTTCTTGTTGATGACTGCTCACTGCACAGTAAGTATTTTCAGACTGACCTGAGGTTTATGCGATATGGAATAGGATGGAATATCATTCTAATTTAAACATGAATCCTAAATCCTAAACAAGAATCCGAAACCCTAAGACCTATCTCTGTCCTAGTCCAGTCTAAATACAAAGACCAGCACAACTACACTTTCCTTTTTTTCACTATCTATAGATATATATATATATCTATAGATAGATATGCATATCTCTATATCTATCTATATATATATTATGGGTAAGACAGAGACAACACATATAAAAACACATATATGCATTGTGTGCTTCAGCTGTCCTTATTCTAAGTCATCTTGCACAGTTAACAATACATGAGTCATTGCTGATGTGTAAGTAAGTATTTTGTGAGCACATGTGCGTCATGATAATTGCATCCATATTCGACTTTCTGGACCAGTTTCTCTCTGCCTTGGCCAGAAGGAGGGGGAATTCCTCCCACATGTACCAGCATCCAACATTTGCAAATAAACACAAAAGACTGACTGTAGTCGGGACACCAGATCCAAATAAACTCCTCAACCCTCCCCAGGGGAACGGGCTGTGGATGCACTCCACCACTGCAAACTGCTAATGAATGAGGTACTCTATCGATCCCTGTAGGGATATTCTCCTTCACAGCTCTGCACTGGGACATGTGTTTATTTGCGTATTTATTTCATGACTGATTGAATTTTTTAGTGTTGACAGCAATGCCAAAAACTCTCCCCATTCACACTCTCTGACACTGGAACCTGGCTGCATTATACTGGCTACTGATATCATTAATATGTAACACTAGCAACCACTGTCCAATTTCCAACTGTAAAGAGTGATCTTGAAGCTACTTGAGCTGAATACTTATGATGATGCTTTGTACGCTACTATAAAGTGTGAACCTCACACAGTAACGATCCAAGAGTGGGAGCAGAAGTGGCTTTAAAAACAAGCCATGAAAGTGATGTGAAGCCCCATTCTGCCGAATAACACAGTGTGTCAAAGCCTTTCAAAACTACCACATTGATTTGCATTCATATTTTCTGATCTGCCATTTCTATGGTTAGGTTAGGAGAGGGTTTAGTTAGAGTTATGGCACAAAAACAACTTGGTTAGGGTTAATCAAAGATTAATGTTAGATTATAGCAGTGTTGATTATTGTAGGACGCAGGAAGCAAACAGTGGCCTCCTGTGTTAACTTCATGCTTTCTGACCCATCAGTTTGTCTTACACTGCTGGTGCCGTTTCATGACAGGGAGGAGCCTATGGTTGACCTGCTTGTCGCATCGTATATGGCAGTGTCCTGGGGCACTGCACCTTGGCGATCTTTTTATGGTCATCATCATAGGGAAGGTTAGAGGTGACGCCAGTCAATGTCTAGCAGCCGAAGAAGCTGTTTACATCTTGGACAGAAGAGCCAGCAGGCCACGCTGTGACATGATTTTGAAGGACTGTGCACGTGTGTGTGAGAATGTGTGTGTGTGTACCTGACACCGTCCGTTCACACACAGGTCGGCCTCGTACGGTCCACAGGGCGTCCCGTCCATCACTCTGTCGGCCATCAGCACCGGGACATCTCGACCCACCGGACTACAGAACAACACGCATGGCTTCTCTGCTCACGCACACACATAAACACAAAGGGACACAAAGTCATGTCATTGGATGTTTAGTACAATAGTAAAGCACAAAAACCAACAAGGTGTGTTGCCATCCAATGTTATTATTCAGAAGCAAATTAAACTACATGAAAGCAATAAATGAACACAGAGATTCTAAATCCATATGCCTGTAGTTGGAGGGTAGTGAACTAGTGCAGCTGACTGATAACTAACTAGCAAAGTGTTGTCTCTGCATGTCATTCAAGTGCACATACAATATCCCAAATACTAAGACGGGCATCTTTGACTTAGAGTTAAAGACATAAATAAAATAATACAAAAATAAAAGGTAGCTTGAGCTGCTTGCTCAAACAACATTAGAAAGGACCAATATTCCCATTTTCCGAACAATCGACCTCTTGAGCTCATGAGGATGATGGCTGATGATGGGTGTGACAATTTTCTGCCACAAAACCTCTTAGGCAGTTAAGAACAGGACTGATGGTGCTAAATCAAAAGGACCACTGCATCCCAATGGGAGTCACATGGCTGGACAGTCAGAACATCTTCGAGTGAGGAGGAACACTTATTACAAACCATTCAACACCTTAAGAGCTCTGCTGGTAGAAACTAAAGACAGAGGGGGTGTCATTCTCATTTTACATTGTATTTTTTACACAAGTAAAATGTCTTTAAAGTAACATTACTTTTACCTGAGTGAGTGAAATACTCCAGTCACAGATTGTCATTTGTTCGACTGATTGGTTGCCTCGTGATAAGGAGGTGGATCTTGCCTCATATAAATCAGTCAAAGGGAGGATGTTGTGGAAGTTGTGGCCAGTTAGTAGCTGGTAAAGCAGTAAGGCTTAGTGGTCATTAATTTACGTAGTCGTAATGACAAATAATTTCTACAGCACTACCTGCGCCATGACCGTTCATGACATCACAGCCATGATAAAGCAACTCAACCCAGCCGCCGTCATGAACTGAAGTCAGGCACAGACTTATTCACACTTTCAGAGGCAGCTAACAGCGTGTTTAATTGAAAACATAAAATGGACAATTTTGTGGTCCTGCAAAGTAAATGATTTACAACCTTTTTCACCATTACAAGAGTACAAATACACCAAGATGTAAAAATCTGAAAGCACTGAATTTGTTCATACAAGGTGTATACACAAGGTTCATTCTTGACCTTGGAAATATTAGTTTGACAAAGTAATCTTGACTGAGGGTCCACTTAAGTTAGCTTTTTCCAGAGCAATAGCAAACAACACCTCATTTTATTGTCTACTATTATACTGACACATCAACAACAATACTAAAAGGTACTGTGTGTTAACCAGTACCCTGGACAAATGGCCATTGATAAACTGACTCTAAATACACCACAGAGAGGAAGGGAGGAAGGAAAGAAGGGTGAATTTGTCATCCCTAAGAGGAACATATTAACACCCTGTTAGAATAAAAGTAAAAATTTCCCATAATTGATCAAAAGCAAGAAAGCTGTTGTCAGACAGCTGCAACGATGTGAGCTGCTGAGACCGTCTCACAACACACAGCAGAACAGAGAAGAACTCTTTTTCCAGTCAAGGTTGTGTCAGCTGGGAGGTGACCCAGCTGGCTGGAGGAGAATAAAGGAGTGTCTGTCTGGATCCATATTAGTACACTTTGGGAAGACCAAAGCAAGATAAAGATCACAGATTGCATTAAATTCCAACTTTAACAGTTCTGGTCAGCGATATGACACCTGTGGTGAATTTCAGTCTCCAATCATCTGTTATCTCTCCCAACCTCATAGCTGCATCCCACTTCAGGGTTTGGGCTGATAAAAAAGTGTATCCACACAAGACTGCCCTGGCCAACCTCCTAAATGTAATGATATTAATGTGAAAATGTGTCAGTAGAAAGTGTATCCATAACTTACACAATGCACAATGGACTGAAATACTGAAGTCCTGCAAAAGAAACAACTGTTGAAGTTGGCAGAGCCTTTGGAATAGGAGAGCCATGAAAGCCCATTATTGCATATCCAACCTTGAATGCAGACATCAAAGAGTCCAGTATTAGGACTCAGCTCATGCACTTCCTCCTACGGGGGTCATTAAGGTGTGTTCAGGCTGAATTCAAAGGGAATTTTTAGAGGCATCGTGTTCACCTACAGAATCAATGAAAAGTGAGTTGCGCAGGTTGGCTCGCATGCTCTCATGAAGTCCCTCTAGGCAGTGTGAAATATGGTGAAAACCAATTCATGCAACTTAAAAGTGTTTCAACTTGAACAAAAAATCTGTGCTTCTCCTGAGGCAGTTTGACTCCACTTCAGGAACATAAGGAGACGAGAGAAAAAGTAGAGGGAACGGTGGGCAATAAGAGAAAGACATGGAGTTCCTTTGTTGATTCTGAGATCAGACAAAGTCTGAGCTATACCATGAACATACAGAGCCACAGTTAGTCAAATGGGTCATAGTTCTCATTCCATTTGCTTGCTTTTAGTCTAAAATTTGTCAGAAAAATATGTCAAGCTGACAGAGTACAGGGTAAATATGTTTGGATGTCCCATTACTTCTTCTCCATGTACTTCTATTCTTAAATTTCCATTTTGCTCCATTTTTGTTTCCCAACACAATTCCACAAGTCCACCTAGCTGAAAATACATTAAATATATGTGGTGTGAAACACTGTCTAATCCTTCACAGTAGTATTTTCTTTGACCTAGGTTGTGTATGCTGTGGTCAGAAGCACTGCTTACGGCCAAGCTTCTCACTGGCACCCTGGTGTCTAGCAGTGCAACAGGACAAAGCACAAGAACAAAAAAGTCTGAATCAATTAGTTTTTAAGACCTGTGTGTTTAAAACCATCAACATAAATACAAGTATAAATGTGTGTATAAAATAAACATGCTGCAGCCTGTGGGGTGATTAATGTGTTACTTGAAAGCCGTGCAGTGGCTACAGAGTTAATTTACTCCAACAGTGAAAGCTTAAGTGCAATTATTCCTCCCTGGGAACAGTAATAAAGAACATTCATTTTAAAGCTCCCTCTTTAGGATACATTAACAAAACATAGTTGATGCCTCCTGTTCGTGTCACATTATAATGCACATAATATCAAAGCAGTGGGGATATTTCCATCCAGTGTTTACTTTTCCACAACTTATTGTTGGAAAGCACCTAACTTTGCGGGTAGATGTATGTTTTTGTAAGGACAAAAAATGTCAGTATAGGATCTTTGAGAAAGGCAGCAATGTAAAATGTTTAAGGGTGGCTTTTCACTGTTAATAAGCCCAAATGCATCTGCTACTCTTTCTTGTGGTGTACTACAGGGTTCTGTTCTGGGCCCTTATTGTTTTTCCTTGTACTTGCCTTTCATATCACAATGAAACCTGTAAAACATTGTTGTTATGTGACCAACAGCAAGTGGGATGGGGCCATATATAGGAATTAATATATCTCTGGGCTACACATGCTCACTTATTGTATAAAAACTAGATAACGTTAAAAAGCAGCTCGAGCCTTTGCTTTGTTTTTGTTTTTTTCTTCTTTTTTTGGATTGACTGCAACTTTCCATGCGTCCTTTTTGCCTATTTTGAGAAACTAGCTGATCAGTGTGTGTGTGTGTGTGTATCTCACCATCATTAATTATAGCAGTCAGCATGCTGCCCTTTTTCTTGCTGGCGTGTCGGTCGTAGGACAGACACTGCAGGTCTCTGAAACTGGGTGCCCCCTTGGGACAAGGAGCACCTTCACAGGCCTTGTGCTCCACACTGGCCTTCTGACAGTGTCGCCCACCAGGACCAGGCCTGCACACACACACACACACACACACACAGGACCACACACACATATAGCATGAATAGGTATCTAACAAGATGAATTGGCTGAATTTTTTGAGCAGCACACTCACACAATCGGGGATGAAGAGGGTTATGGAGGACAAGACTCATGTACAGGACATACACTTGTATGATTATTTACTAAAAGCCCCACATGTCTGTGTGTGATTACTACAATGCAGACGCATGTGTGTCTACATGTCTGACTTCTAACACGCAGGCACGTCTGTGTATGTATGTCTTTGTGCGACTCCTGCGACTGCACGTGTGACTTCTTACAGTTAAGCAGAACATGCGTTGCCTTTTCTTAAGCTTCAGAATCCCCATTGTCAGATTGTATTTTTCCATCCTGCTGGATAAGGACATAATTCCCTCACAGTAAGTTGGCTAAATCTGTTTTGATGCCATGACAAAAACAACAGTGACAAATCATACTAGGCTATTAATGTGATCCACATTTAGATAAACAGCTGGTTTTCTCCTGTCTCTGTGATAATAGCTTTAAAAACCAGCTGCAGCCTGACACAAGAGTCAAAGTGTAAGTGTAAGTTAAGTTGCACACAGACGTACATACACACAGATGCACGTACAAACATATATGTGGGGCTTATAGTAAATAATCATGAGAGTATGTATGTCTTATCCTCCGTGACCCTTTTCACCCCTCCACACACACACACACTCACACACACTCAGATATAGACACAGACACAGACAGACGACATACGGAGGGTTGTCACATTTCCTCTGTCTGAACTGGACTCCAGTGCCGCAGGTCCTGCTGCACATGCTCCACTGGCTCCACGGGCTCCAGTCACCATCCACATGCTGAGGGATGGGGGTCTTACTGACACACTCGCCTGCCCTGCACCACTGACACATACACACACAGATTAAAATTATTTCAAGTACACTTCACACTCATCATAGTCTTTTTGTAGACAAGTCAACAGGCACCTTCTATCAGAAGCTGTTGCATGAAAGATGTTAAGATCTGAGTATTTGTGCATGCCAGCACAGTGTGTGTTAAACATTCCTACCTTGTCGGCTCCACACTCCGTCCCGTCCAGAGGAGGATCCAATTTGGTCTTGCAAGATGCATCTCCCTCTACTAAACACCACAGGCCAGCACACATCAGGTGCTGAAAAGGGGGTGGTCGGTGTGGAAAGACCGCAACAGAGTCATGTTATCAGCACCACTCTGCTGCTCCCAGTTTTCTCTTTTAACAAAAAAATTTCCTCATTTTTTAATTACTAATTAATTCCAATTACTCGTTCTTTGTCATCTTTTCGATCCATAAATAAAACTCAACACTACCTGTTGATGCTTCACATTAAAGGCCTACCAGGAAAGTGAAGGATTATGCTCTCTGAGATACTCGAGGGGTTCAGCAAACAGCATGATAAAATGAAAGAATTTACTTCGATTTTCAATGTGAAGTGAAGGTAAGTAAAGGCTTTGGACACTATTTTATGGCATGCCAGGCTTCTAATTACAGGCCTGGGGAGCAACCACGATGGTCAGGACAGTTCTTTTTAGTCTGAATATTACCTGTAAGTTTCTCAATCAAATGACAGGTTTGAAGCTCAGAATGCTGGTGTTTCCTCTGCTGAGGTTATGCATTAAGTCATGACCAGGTGAATTCACACTGCTGCGACCTACTTAATATTAGGCTTCAGTCACAGAGGTCTTACTGCTGGAATCTCAAGCATTTTTACAACGAAAAAACTGAGGCAAACACAAGTGTTTGTGCACTTGTTTACTTTGCATCAAACCTTCATGCATCTACTTGCTACTGTATGCATACCACACAGTCACAAATCAAAATGCCCTGCATGCTTGGAAGATTAACTGTATTGTATTTTGTATTGTAAATTGTATCTTATGACCTCTGATTTCTTCCAAGTCTCCAAATTCCATTTCTGTTTCTATTGATCATTCAGTCCCTTCTCCGGGCTTCTGGCTGTTTCACAGATTTAGTGCTCCCCACAGCTGTCACGTGTGATGGGATTGTGAGGTTCTTGTCTTTGTCGAATGGTTTGTGGTAAATGCTGATTGCTTGTGACTTGAAGACCAGTAGCATCCCTGTGGGACTCCCTTACATGACTGAACTATCAGATCATCTAACCAGAGACTTCAAGTCACAAGGAAACCATTCAACAGTTTAGGACCTCTGCTAGTGTGCCCTAAAGACAGGACATGTTTTTTGGAAGGTTTTTCTTTTTTAATGTATTAACTACATTTATTATATCCTTTTGCAATCAAATATGCCCTTGTCCTATTTAGAGTAACTCTGTTCATATATATTCTAAATATTGCTGGATCTCCTGGTTTTAGAGTAGGTTAGGTACAACAGATACAATAACTATGTTCTGAAAACTGAATAATATGTGAGATCTAAAATGCTAGGATAAATTCAGTGTGTAGTACCTCCATGTCATTGCAGAAAGTGGCATTGGTTCCAAACAGGATCTGGCACTGTTCATCCACACTGTAGTGCATGCCGGGCAGTTTGGGAGGAAGCCGGACCTGGTAACGGCTCCTGGGGTCTGTGTGCAGCAGGCAGGCACTGGCTTTGGACCTATTTGAAAGACATGAGAGAGTGAGGGACTCATGCTGGGTGCTTACCAGCGAACTGTTGTATTTCCAAGAGTTTTCTTTTCATTGTCAAATCTGAATCCAAAAGAGACTTGGCATTTACAGCTGGGCAGATTTGCTATTTTGAAAGCAGATGTACATGAACATTGAAGGTGACATCAGAGGATATACAGTGTAAGCCAAATTAAGATTCCATTGTATGTGTGATGTTTATCTGCTGTTTGTGTAATTTCCTAGGGCTAATAGGGCTTATTGTCCAGCAGAATGCATTTATCTTATTCTGCAAAAATGCCGTTTGCAGATTAAGACACAATCCAAAATGAGCGGGGGCTGACTTTACCATCACGCAAGGTTCTCCAAGAAGAGTCCCAATTTCTATAGATATACTATTGAATTTAGGCAGATTAGGTGTATATTGGGCATAAACTTACACATACAGTATATATCATATATAAAAATAATTGAATATGTAACATTCTGCATAAACTGCAATACCTTACAACTGTTTTTCACTGTGAATCTGTCCACCTCAACGCAATAGATTATTGGACAGTTCCATCACTACATGAGCCACTGACTCTGTCCATCTAAACATAGTCTTGGGATAACCTGTCATTCTATACAGCATCAAACACTGAAGTCCATTCCTAAGGGAAAAAGCAAGAGAGAGAGTGAAGCATTTATTGTAAAAATCCCAAAGGTAACATTTTTGCTGCAGCCCCTGACAACAGCAGCAGCATTACTAATGCTTCAGTTTTCCTGCCGCATCCACCGACTTGTTAGATGGCAGCACCACCGTTAACCTTCTTCCCTGACCCTCATGAAAACACAAACAAAGATTATGGCGATTAAACAAGAAAAAAAAAACTGCATTCGAGAAAGAGGGAGAAAGAGGCAGAGGCAACAAATTGATAAAAGAGAAAACTTCTTTTAGGACGGAGGAAGGTCCTAGTGATTTAAGAAACATCCGTCCCCTTTATTTAAGTAAAAATAATGAAACTTCAATAAAAAATACCCCATTACAAAAAGCAAAAGTAGATATTACATGAAAGATATTATCAGTGAAATATTAGGAAGTACTCATTAATGATGAACGGCCCTTTCTAATGTTCTAATCTACTTTACAAGTGGATTATCGTTACTGATGCATTAGCATGCCAACTGCATTTTCATGTCGTAGCTGGTTGAGGTGAAGCTCATTCTAATTATATTATATAATTAAATAATATAATTCTTGGTTGTTTATTTAAGAACACTGCATCATATTCTATTAACTGGACATATGCATTGTATGTCAAATATAGTGGAATACAATGTAGAATAACTCCCTTTTAAATGCAGTATAGTATTAGTATAGTTAATCAGTGGGGTGGCATAAAATGGAAGGACAAGTTATATGCAAGGGCCCCAAAACTGTGCTTGAGTAAATGAATTTGAGTGAGCAGGCTGGTGTCATCAGAGAGGATGATGAAAAATGAATCCAGTCTGAGAAACCATTAATCATAATTAAGTTCTGCGTCAGGAGTGCAGAGCTGCTGTCCATTCATTAACTCATTCACTCTGGAGATCAAACCATCACATTGCATATTATGCATACTTCATTTATATGATTCATACATATTTATTAAGTGTACAACAACTCTTTGTCTTTCTGAACTTCTGTCATCCAGATAAAACAGGCTTTCTGGTTTGAAGGGACGACTTTGTGTTAACACCAGGTCATCTCGCAATCCGGTCAACACACATATTTCTACCTAGAAGCCATGCTGTCCATTCAGCACTGTGGCCTGCACTCTTACCTTCTGCCTCGCTACATTATTAAGGACTCGTTCCCTCCTGTGTTAGTGTCCTCGGATTCTGGGCTGCTACAAGTCATGACTGCCCTTTGCAGCCATGGAAAAGTTTAAGGTAAAGGTCTGAAAGGCTGGTTTACTGTACAAGTACAATTTATATTTAAACTGTCACATTAATGAAAAAGTGCAGCAGCTCAAGGTTAAATAAACTGAACAAGACAAACTGTGAATTCTTTCTCTTCTAATATCCTAATTTGTCACCCTCTCAGTTAACTGGCTCTCTTTAGACAGTTCTGAGCATGAGGCTCCATCCATAACTCCCTTTTCTCCCCTTAACAAACGAAAGAGAGAATTATGTTTACATTCAGACTCGCTCAACAAAACACACACTGTGTGTATTCTGCATGGTTTACGTCCATGTTCACATGCATCCCTGTTTACTCGCTAGCAGTCTTCTTCTTCCCTTTCTTTGATAATGCACTGCTGCTTAGCTTGACATATTAGCGCCACCTGTAGGTCAGTGGAATAGTGAGAAACAAGCGCTCACTCATGAACAAAACTGCCCCATTGTGCTACAACAGGTCAAAAACTCCAGTAGGTACATATCGCTTATCAATTCATCATCTAATTGCCATCTTTCATACAAAAAAGTGCACAAATACAAACATATAGAAGGTGATTGTTCTTACTACTCATTTTTCATATGAAATATTACTGGTTGGTGCAGTATTAGAGACCAGACCAGATCTTTTCACCCTCACATTTAGGGGGAAAAGAGGTTAAAGGAAAAGAAAAAAAAATGCACACAACTATTATTAGTCACCACACAACCACTCTCACTCTCTAAATCTACCGTTTTCGTCTATATTTACTGCATGACAGAGCAGGTGAGGGAGAAGCACTTTTCAAACAGCCCATTTTTGTCACTGGATTTACTAAAGAGGCATTCTGCTGTACTACTGAAGGCCACTCTGCTATTAACGGGTAAATGGTGCCTTTTAGATGACTTTATCCATAGTTACTGTGCAAAAAAAGAAGTTAACAGCTGAAAAAAAACTAAAACCCATTTAGAAAAAGAGACAACATATACTATTTGTAGACTAAAACTAACAAAAATCATATTACTAAGATTTGACTAAACATTAAATAATTTTTTGTCAACATGAGGTCTCACACAACTACAATTAACGCTTTTAATAATGGAGGTTTGGAGAAGTTGAAACATCTACACACAAAAAAAGGCATCAATGTCAGTATCATTCCAATGAGTCCAACACTTGGGTGATGCTTGGCTCTGGTCTTTAATGCTGGAAGAGGAGAGTTGATCTTGGTAATGTCTTTGCAGCAAGAGAAAATGTGTTTGTGGTTTTGGTTTCAGTGAGTTGGAGACATTTCTCTGCATCTTATACTGCTTCACAGACCAAGTCTGATAAATCACACACAGCCTGTTAGTAAACATGCCATTGCATCAATGCTATTCAGCTGACTTTCTAACCTCAGATAGCGGATGGGTGTTCATTCAAAACAGAATTTCTAAATGAGAAAAGAACACATTTGAGCTGCAATCAATCTGCAAGTTAAGATCTGGGAGTGTGCAGGGACAGATTCACGAATGCAAAAAAGCTTTTCGACATAAATCCTGATTTTGCGTTCTCCCAGTTGGACACTGGCCCTCATAGTGTCCTTTAGATGGTTGCCATATTCTGAGCATGTGAGGCCCCACCCATATTTGCCTGTCAGGCCCCCAGATTTTTTCAATTTCAGTCTTTTAGACAAATGGCCAGTGGCCAGATGTTACTCAGAAGCTGGAGTCAGTGGGACGTTTCACTTCCAGGTTTGTTTCCGCGGAGAGAGATTACTTTTACATTTCATTTCGTTTAAGTTTGTTTTTGCTGATAAGACTAATCACATTTATTTAGCCCTTTTTTCAGGCAAAACTAATGTCAATGTGTTTTTTAGATATATTGTCAATAGTCTTTTACTCTAAGAAAAAAGAAAAGTGGTCTTTGAAGAGATGTTTTCATCTGAGCGTGTCGCTGTCTATGTTTGATTGACTCCAGGAGCAGTAGCAGGGGGAATAAACAGGTGACATTTGCAGGTACGTTCACACGCTGTTTAATGTGCTGCAGCTGAACAGGTGAGTAGCTATGTCGCACCCAAACTGACGTCAGCAGTGCACCCACTGAATGTTTGTTTGGTCGGCCTAAGAAGCAAGACTATGCAACCACTATGCCACTATGCAACAGTATAAACTGTGATTGTATTCCCAACTTTTACCACAACTATTTTTTTCCTTCTAGTGTGCCATCCGTCTGTAAGTTTGTTGTCACAGTGGCTCTAGAAGAATGGCAATAAAGTCATCATGATCGTAAGGGTTCATCTTTTAGTAGATATGAATCCTCTCGTCATGGCACATGGGTTACAATTCGTCATGGGAGTGATGCTTGGAGAGTAATGTCCAAGTAGAGTAATTCTGGGGAGCATGAATACATTCAATAAAGTCCATAACAATTCCCTTATATGAAAGTGATATTTCTTGAGTGTAAAAAGGGATTTTTTTCCATTAGACTCAGCAGTCACACAGATGAACAGCCAGTGTTTCCCACACATGCTTAGCATTTATCATTTGTATTTTTTCATCTGTCTGAGAGAACATTGCTATCCATGATCGATTAAGTAGTGGACAATCCCCCCTTGCCTTACCCCTCCCTCCCGCAGCCTGCAAATTAATTCCATGAAAAAGGGCCCACTTGCAATTTCACGTTCTGCAGAGAAACATTGAGGGAGAGAGATGCTCTCTGGTTTGTTTCCCCTCCAGTTAATTCACTGATTGTGCTGTGAACCTTCCTGTTTCATAAAGGTCTACTTATGCAGTTGTTTTGTGAAAGATTGTAAGCTTAAGTGTACCTGGTTGGTGCCCATGTTATTCGGTACTACTTTGGTTTTCATAGTTTCGAGAGGCTTTGTCATTAACACGCCTCTGCAAGAACTGTACTGCAGGTGACTTTACAGTACACATACTGCTCACGAAGAAAGTCAACAGAGCAGAAACATTCAGAAACAAAGAAACAGAGGTGGGGCAAGTCAGTGTGTGTGCAGTTGGTTAGTGTGCAGGGAGTTTAGCATGCTCAAACTAACCAGCCTGGTTTAATGACTTAATGCCATCTTGATCTTGGAGCTACAAGTAACGCATGAGTTTTTTCCCCCTGGCTCTGGTTGGTTAGGCCAAGGCATGATCGACCTCTGATTGGTTAGTCACAGTCTAACCCTAAAACATACCCTGCTATGTTGCCTATTTTACTCTAAATGAACATCATGCTGCATTGAAGAAAGAGCGATTGAGACCATAAGAAAGTGTTCACTGAGGTAATGAATCAATCAATCAATCAAAGAAAGAGAATTCTTTTCCCACAGACTTCCATAGTGGAGGCAGTGAAGTCGCCCCCTGCTGGCCATTGGAAGGAGTGCAGTTTTAAGCCACTTTCGCATTGGCTTTACTTCTCAGACCCAGAAGCTACGTCCACTTCTTGCATAAGTTCTACGCATGATACCAAATCATGCAGATATCTATGAAATCTGTCCTTCCTTTACTGATCCTTTGGAACCAAAAGTGTTAATTATTATTTTGAAAATCAGTAATGAAATAACATTTCATTATAATGAGTTTAGTTTTAAAATTTTCCTCACTTATTTCCAAAAAATGTTGGTTCAAATATGTATTATATACCATTTATTCATATGATTATTTGATATTTGAACACTCTCTGGGTGGAGCATTAGGAGGATACATTTCACAAATATCTGACTGCTGACATGTAGCAGCACATTTGCTCATCTGCAAGCACATTAAAAATCTTAGGACACAAATGTATCAATGCAAAGTCCTGATTGTACTTCCCACTGCCCATAACCAGGAGGGAAACAATGAAACACGCTTTATCTTAGAGCGTGGGAGTCAAAAAACATCTTCAACATCAAACTCAGGTCACGTCTCACCTGAGGAAGTTCTCCAGGTCATCACGGCTGCAGGAGGACCAGGACAGGTCGCTGGGGTTTCTGCCCTTCACCCATTCTCCAGACATGATGTGGGAGTGACCAGTGCAGGTGGCGTGGTCGTCATCATGGCTCATTCCCATGCTGAAGACAAGACATGGACAAGGACACTGTGTCAAAGAGTATTAGAGCTGGCTGCAGCTGAATGATCTAAAATCATATAGAATTATTACGGCCCTGCACTAGTAGCACTATAACTCTCTCTTCTAGCCAGGATGCCTTAGCTAACAATGTTCAGAAAAAAGCCCAAACACAGGAATTATTTTGATGCCCAGGTGACCAAAGTGCTGCAGTCCTGCTTTGCACAAGACAGCTAACCGAGATCAGGTCATTCATTTTCTTCTGCAGACTTAAAAAATGTCCCCCATGCTTTAATCTCTTCCAGACTTGACTGTTGCAACACACTTTACTCTGGTATCACTAGGTGAAAACACTAATAGCAGGCTTTTAACATTTATTAAGTGAGACGACCACATTACACTATTCTGCTCTTCACTGGTTACATTTGAGTTTTAAAATTAATTTCAAGATTCCACTGCCTTGAATGGCTCCTGCCAATATCTGTGATCTGTTGAACCCTTATGAGGCTGATTGCTGGTTGAGATGGTCCAGCAGGGCCCAACTGATGGTTCCTAAATCTCAACTTATTATTAAAGGTGATCAGGGCTTTGCTGTCTTGGACCCTCAGCTGTGAAGCTCTGAATATCTCAGGGAGGCAAACTCAGTATCCTCCTTTAAATCTCTTCTTAAGACTCATTTTTATGACTTTCTCAGCAACGTTGATAGGAATTTGCCTCCATGCAGCTCACAAAAACAGACAACAAACACGCAAGTAGATAAAGTCCAAACATGCTAATGTTTGCTCTACTACTACAAGTGGTTGTGTGCCAGAGTTTACGTGTTGAACAGCCTTGTGATATGTGCTGTTGCTGAGGGGAGACGTCCTACACCTTAAACTCTCCTACTGACGGGGAGGGATCTTAGACGCTGTGCATGCCAATTCTTTCTGTCCCCTCTAAAGGGCAGTTGTGTTTCCGTACCACACTGTGACTGAGAAGGCAGGAACACTCTCCACTGTAGCTCTGTAGAGGTGCAGCAGTGTCCCCCCCCAGTCACAACAAACTTGGCACCGAAAGCTGGCACAGGAAGTGAAACCTCTGGTAGGCCTTGCTCAGCATGCATCTGGTGTGTCATGTGGTGGTGCCAATGAATTAAAAAGTGTCAACCCTCTCCACTGCCTGGTATTTGATGACCAATGAAGGGGAAAACAACCTTGCCAAGTTAATTATCATTTCGTCAGTCTTAGCAGCTGTACACCATTCCGCTTGGGCCCCCACCTCAGCCCTGTAGCCTCATTTACTGATCTGATTTATTCTATGTAAAAGCAATATGTACATGTACCGTACTCAGAGAACATGATGAATAAATGACTTGAGACTTAGGAACTTTAAACAGTGTCTTCAAAAAATAATTAAGAATCGTGCCAAGGCGACTGAAACAAACTGAAAGCGCAATGTCCCTTCAACCAGCAGCACGCCTTACAGGAACACACCTCCAACATATTGATAGAGCAGGGTCAGAGCCTGAGGGAAGCTCCGGCAGAAAGGAACTCTTACCCACAGTTCATCTGTGCACTCACAATGCATGTCTGTTTGAGAGACACAAATAGAGATCAACAGAGGAAGGAGTGTGTGTTGAAATAGGGAGGACTTGGGCACAGTTATGGTGTGTGTGTGTGTGTGTGTGTGTGTGTGTTTCCACCCAAAGCCATGACCTACATTTGCAAATTAAAAACAACAAACTAGTCTAAACTCCAGGCACAGACTCAGAAACTAATAAATTACAAGTGCAGACTCTTTCCCCCTGGTTTAAATGAAAGCAATATAGACTTATATTTCAGGACTCATCCACTGCACAGGATAGTGCACTGCCTTCAAAGCAGAGGGAAGAGATCAGCGTCTGACAACCATCCAACTGGGCCAGGACCATTCAGGCCAGACCAGACAAGTCACATTATCTTTAACACTCCACTAGACACTGTGGATAAACTTGTGAAAAGGTTTCTCCCTTTTCAGTAGGCCCTGTTTCTGTCCGCTCAATGATTCATTTCAGTCTAATATTTCAGTTTGTTTGACAGATCATCAATCAGGTTATATAGATAACACACACTTGTTTGATTTACTTCTTTTATTCTTCGGATTCGCCCCTGCTGTGTGTGTGATGTTGCTTTTTGCTGTTGTTCTGCAGGGATGTTGGGATGATGGGGTAGATCAGCTTGGTTTGAATCATTACGTCCTCTTAGCGGGGAGGAGCTGACCACCAAGCTGCACGTAAGACAGTTCTGCAGTAAATTGTATTCTATTACATTCATTGGTACGGCTGGATGTTAACACTACATACTTTTAAGGTATCAGCTGGAATAACCCAGTACTAAGTGGTATTGAAACTACACAGATCTAGAAAAAAAAAAGACTATTTGTATGGTTTTGCTCACAGCCAATCACTGCTAGCGTTCTTCAATTTAATCCATGATGTGATTGGCCCACAACCGCAGCAGCTACAACCCATGCAGTCTGTGGTAGTGAAGTCAAGTGCTGTGTATTTGACTTGAGTTGGCAGTTCATCGTGCCAAGATGCCCCCAAAGCATTCAAGTATGGCTGTAGTACACAGCTGTGGCATCTGATAAAAGTAAATGCATGAAATGTGAAAGGATTAACAGGGACCAACAGTGAACACGATAAAGCACCTCAACAAACATGGAGAAAAGGTATTGAATGAAGTATGTAAACAACTATTGAAAATGATCTGCTGATCATGGGGGCTGTCTGTACAAGGGATAATTATAGAAGATAATCAGGCACCAGTGCATGTCAGGCATGTCAGCGTGTGAGTGCAATGATTTCCCTAGATACACCAGAAAGTGAAAATAAAAAGTTAAAACAGACAAATGTATTTGATCAGTTCTTTATCAACTATCTCCTTGAAGTATTTCAATACAAGACATCTCTTTTTGATTATTCTTACCTGCCTACAAGGTCCAGTTGCAGTCTGGACTAATAATGCTCATGATCAATTATTTCATTAACACCCTTTGTGACACCAGAGAAGATAACTAAAGGCATTTGGGTCCATTCACACCATCCTGCCCTTTAAAATGGCCAGCTTTCCACACTGAAGACAACTGGATGTAAACGTAGCACATTTAAATGTGTGATATGAAAAATAGTTTTACATGAATATATGTTTTTTTTTTCCATAAACATTTTATTATGAGTTTTTTTTCTTTCAAAGTGATACAATTTTTCAATTATACTCGTTCTTACGAAGCAGAATATATGTTGTTTTAAAGTTAAACTGTATTTGTTCCAAACCAATACATTGGTTTCCTTAACATGGTGAATTTACGTAATTCCAGACAATCTTCTTAGAAACACGCACACAACAAACAATGATCTTGTTTTATTTACTCTGCTCCAATATAATTGCAAAGTCAGAGAAGCTGGCGGTTCCCGAATAATTTGGAATTTTACTTTTAACGACAAACCACAAAATGACTGAACTGGACTGAGTCTCCTTGATAAATACATGACACTATGGGGTTGTTTTGTTGAAGACACTAAGTGAGGCAGAAAAATATATGGAAATACATTTCTTTTCTTTTTATATTCTACTCTTATTGGCAGCTGCATTTGGCAACACAATAACTGCACCATAGCTGCTAAGATAATCAAAATGTCTATATAGAGACTCAAAGCTATAGCCTGCTCTGGCTTAATTAGGCAGACCACCTTTGGTTTAACTACATAGCAACTTCATATTCTACAGTAATACATCATTTCACTTTAATTGCAATGCAATATTCAGACCGTGATTTGGGAATTGGGGCAGGAACAACCTTTAAACTTTGACATTACACTTCTACCCACATTGATGAGAGCGTAACAGTGAAATATCACAACAAATATTGGATTGACTGCCACGAAATTTAGCACAGCCATTAATGTTCCCCACAAAATTTGATTTGATTTTTGATTCCCATCAGCCTCAGCTGTGCATTGTGTTTACTCCTAATTAGCCAGTCTCAGCATATGCTAAAATGTGAACATTTTTAACATCACTTGTTAAAAATGGATGTGTATACATACAGTATGCGTAGGTATATAGAGGCGTGCATTCCAGTCTTTATCCCAAATAATCTAGTATGCTGTGCCTCTTAAACATGGTCCCATTAAAACCTCCATACAATGCCAGCCTGAGCTCAGAGTTTATACTAGCACCTTAGTGCTTTAATAGCTATTTCACACACATGACAATAATTCCTTGTGAGTGTGCGTGCGTGTGTGTGTGTGTGTGTGTGTGTGCCAGTGTGTGTGCTTATGTAAAACTACTCCCATAATGTGCATGTACATGGGCAGCAGTCAGACACAGTGTGTGCCAGCTTGTTACCTTTCCTGGCCCCCAAAGCTGGAGCAGAGCTGCTCAAAGAAAACTGTGATAACTCCTGAGGGGCCTGGCACAGTCACAAGGTTGCTACAAAAGCTTCATACACTTTGGCATGATTTTTCAGGTGAATTTGGCTTTTGCTCTGTGTAACTGGGCAGTCAATGCGGGCTTTATGTGCAGACTGCATGTTTCCAGCTTTAACAGACATCTTACTGCCACACAGAGTGAAGACATATTCAGCTGAGTTTGGCTCACGTGGATGTAACAGTTATTTTTTAGTCTTTTAATATTGAGTATCTGTGTTCATCAATCACAAACAGGTTATTTATAGTCAATCTGAATAATAAATAGAACATTAAAATGCATTAAGTGCACAACAATTAAAAGTCTCCCCAAGATGCTGTGCACTGTGTGTAACTTGATTGATTATTTAAATCTCCAGACATGGTTTCGGATGACGTAAGAGCAGATTACACACTCTCTCTCTCTCTCTCTCTCACTCACACACACACACACACACACACACCACTAACAATCAGCACACACTCTGCAGAATTTATCAGTTGGGACTGTGCCTGCTGCTCTCCCAGTGTGTGGTCTCGGCTGGATAACTCTCCAAACTGGCCATCCTTGCCCACCTCATACCCAATCAGGAGCGTAAAGGTGGGGGGTCCACTGGCCCCTTGGACCCCCTACTTCCAGCGCCCTTGGTCTGATGTGTCAGTGCTTATTGTCACAGCAAACATCAGTCAGGGAACTCATCCACTGACTGTTTGTGGACGAAAGAAAACCTCCCCAGTAATCGCAGCACAGAGTGTATCCAAATACAGCATGTTTATTATTCTTGAGTGAGACTCCAACTTTAAAAAAAAACACCTCCAAGGTGTTCCAGCTTCACTCCCCACTGCTCACACAGCCGTCGGTTGTCAGAGAACTGGGTGTGTGAACTGTGGACGTGGTGGAGGTGGAATTAGGACTGCACTGAACTCCACTCCTCTCGTACCCTGCACTTCTTCCGCATTCTGCTCTCGACTTGTGAACCGTGAGCACACTTTCACATCAGTCTCACAACAGTAGCAGTATAACAGCATGATACATTATAGAAATAAAAATGCTTAACACTTGAGCACAGTGAAACCTACTTGTGTCCCAGCTCATGAGCAATGGTGAAGGCCAAATTGAGTCCATTGTCCTCTGCTAACACACACTTCCTCTTGGCACTGCAGACACCACCCAGATAAGCAATACCTGTAACACAGTGACATGATATGATGATGAGTTTCATAAATAACAGTATCATTTGTGTTGTAACGTTTGGCACTGACTGATGATTTAATGGAAGACACTGGGAAATACACACAAGAAGATCAAGGACATACCACAGTGGGGAGCGTTTAGATACGTATTTATATACGTTGGATAAAAGTTGAGATCCATGAATGGGTTTTGATACGACTGGAAATAAGCAGATCTTCTACTGTGTGTGAATACCACTGTATCACTGCATGGCAACAATTGTAAAATTGTCATTTAGATTTTGAGCTGTACCACATATCCTTCATTTAAGTCTGTGCTTTCGGATGGCCCTCACTTACATCCGTGTTTATGGTCAAAGCACAAGGTTAACAGAGATTCCACACACAGATGGCTTTGATTTACAGTTTGATCGACTGGGAATAAGCCTCATGTCTGGTTAAATCTAAATATGAAGATAGCGTGGAATCAACTTGTAACTGCACACACAGAATCCTGGGAAAGAGTCGGCGTATTTTGGCATCTCAAAAAGGCAACAAATTGCAAACTTGGGGTGTCAAAAATATGATGCCTGCTTGTGTGTTTCAATCATTTCATCTGTTGTACAGTGTTTTGTTTGAGCCTCTACCACATTTCATGGCTCTAAGACTTTTGTGTCTGAAGATATTGAACTCTAGAAATAGCTTCCTGTCTAAGGCAGTCTGCCAAAATATTTTGTAAAACTTGTTTTTTTATCTCAATTAGCAAAAACAAAGTCTAACTCTACATCTGACTTGACACGGGATGACCCTTTATGATATAGAGTTACTGTAGGCTATTGGTATACTTCTAGTTATAAAAGTTATATAATTGTAATGAACTGGCATTTTAGAGGCATGTAAAAGACAGCAACAATTGTGGTGAGCAGAATATTTGCTTGATTGATGGTTTTGTGGGATGCAAATCCAAACAGACTTTGGTATTTGTAGTAGTAAAAAAGTATTGTCAACAAAGATAAAGAGCATATGTTTTACAGCTGGAGTGTCCCAGTGCCCATACAAAAGTCATGCACCAATTTCTGTAATGGACTTCTGAACAAGTCATCAGTTCAAAATATGTTTATAAGGAATCGTCACTAGGTTAGGTCAAGTTAAGGAAATATCATGAAGTATCAAACTGCTAAAATGATGCTGATAAGGACCAGGTGCACGAGTCAGTACACTGAACTTAAGGGTCACTGTCTTCATTTTTAATGATTTCTACTGGTATCAGAAACCTGTAGTAGAAAGCACAAACAGCCATTATCAGTATTGCTATACAATTACAAGTTCAGCAATTATTCAAGTATTCAAAAAAACTGCATCAATACCACTGGATGTGTAGGACTTGAATGGGACACATCAGATTATATCACACTTTGAACATATATACAAATAATGACATTTCAAATAAAATAGATAAGTAAAATGAATAATAAAATAAAATATATCAATAAATAGGCCTATAGTTATTATATACATATACACATATACAGATAGTGTTGATGATATAGTTTTAATATTCACATTAAAACTTCAAGACCTGGGAAACACAAACAACTTTGTCGCACACACACACACACACACTAAGATAGAGACACACATAATTACTTTCCTTGGACAGAATGTATACTGTAACTAAAAAATACTAACCCTGACCTTGACCCTAACCTTAGCCATCACCAAACAAATGTTTTGACCCTTTTTGTTATATCCAAAATAACATAGTTTAGACAAATGCTGTTCTCCTTGTAGGGTCAACTAAATGTCCCCAAAAGACACTGTGGGCCTCACACTGAATGTGCTCCCATTTTTCATCCCACCAAGTAAGTAAGACAAATACACACACACACACACGCATAAACACGCACACACACACAAACACGCACACACACACACACACTTTCTGTTTGCTTCTGGAGCCTGGCCACAGAGGCTCATTTAAATCAAGACAGGCATAAATTAAATCGCTGACAAGGACAAGACAATCAAAGCCAGTTGAGGTTTCTGGAAAAAAAAAAACTTACAGAGAGAGAGAGAGAACAGAAAGCCAGAGAGACTGTGAGAGCATGTTTTGGCATTATCATCAAACACAGCAAATACATGTATTACTTCACTGGGGCATGAAGTGAATGAAGCTCCAGGATTTAGGTCTGTACGATAAGACAGAGCTGGTCAGAAGACACGCAGATTAACATCTGGAAAAGCTTAAATGCCTGTTAGCCCATTAGATAAAGTCGAGCAATAAATTTACAAAGCTAAGAAGATAGAAAAGTGAGGTTTAATGGAGGATTTCCTGTAGTGTCACAAATCCGCCACAGTCAGGATCCTCCTTAAACTTTAATGACTCTAAACTGTCTAAATATATAGCAAGTCACAAGAGTTAGCTGAAACAGTTTGTTGTGGTATGGCTTCACTCTATATCAGCTCAATAATGATAAGAGGTTCATTGGTCTCCATTAGTTTATTGCAACACAGCATTAATCATGGAACTGTTCAGTCCTTGCAATATCAACATGACGGTTGGCTGACTGGAAATATGTTAACTAAGGCCATTAGTTGTTTATAGACACTGTCGCCTAAAGGCTGTGTCATTGCTACATAAGAAAATAAAAATTTGTTGACTTGAGTTAAGGAATCTTACAGCCTTAGGAAAGAAGCTGCTCTGGAGTTTACTGGTACAACAACAGATACTTCTGTATCACTTGCCAAATGGCGGCAGGGTGGACAGGCTGCGTTTGGGGTGGGTATGGTCTTTTAATATCCTTTGGGCTCTGCACAGGCACTTTACATCACCAATATCAATGTTGCGCGGTAGATGGGTACCAATGGTGTGAGCAGTTTTAATCATCCACTCCAGAGCACTATTCTAAACATATCCCATGCCAATTTGTGATGTTTCCAGTTCAGTGTTCCATTTGCTCCAGCTCCAACTCCACCAAAACCTGTTCCATGTCAGCTCAATTGATGTAGACACAAGTGTGTGTCTGCGTCAATTTAGCTTTTTTTAACCCGTTTCTAAAATCTATGGTCACCTCCTTGGTTTTGCTGACACTGAGCAGCAGGTTCTCTGAGCACCATCCTGCAAAGTTGTTGGTTTCCACCCGATGTAAATTTTCACAATTGTTTCTAATCTGGCTGATGATGGTGGTGTTGACCGCAAACTTCACAAGGGAGTTCTCTCGATGTACGGGATTGCAGTCATGGTTATACAGCATGAAAAGGAGGGTGCTGAGCATACAGCCCTGGCTGGTTCTGGCTTTCAACAGCAGAGTGTAGGAGGTGAGATTGCAAATCCAAATTGCCTGAGGTTTGTTTGTGAGGAAGTCCAATATCCAATTGCAGTGTCGTTCTCAAGCCTACAGTGCTAAATTAAAGCGGCCTCACACATGATGGATGCACTCCTGTAGTCTCTTTCGGTCTCTCCTGTAGTCTCTGTTTTACCTCCTTGATATCAGCTTTCAGTCTTGCTCTGGCAATCTTGTATGTTTCCTTGTCACCAAACCAAAAGGCTCTGGATAGGCCTTCACCTCTCCGTTCATCCAGGTGATGGTTTAACCCTTTTAATTAGCTGGGAGTAAGTTGGCAAGAGAAGCAGGGAAATGTCATCTGATTGTCCAAAATGAGGGTGGGGGAGAGCTTTTTCCTGCAGTGAATATTTTGAGTTTGCATCTGGGGGAATGTAAACAGCAGCAACAAAAACACTAATGAATTGTCTGAGCAGCTAATATGGTTGGCATCTTATCGTTAAAAATTTGCCATCTGAGAAACACTGTCCATCAGCCTTGGCTGTCTTTAAGCACATAAGGGAGTAGCTATATGTCCATGCTGGGTTATCTTAGCTCTTATCCTGGGTTTTCCTGGGGTGGCCACACCACTTTCTGTGGTGTTTGGTCTGGCTGGGTGGTCGAAAGATGTTGTGGGCAGTGATAGTCTCATGGTCTGCTTCTCTCAATCCAATACCCGTTCCTACTTTTCTGATGTTGATGAGTGTATTTCTAGCATAGGCATTACGTACTTCTATAAAGCAATATGTGCCAAAGTAATAGCGATGAAACATAAATTGATTAAATGTGTAGTGAAATGTATGGGATATCTTGGCTGGTGCTCTTGGCCATCTACTGTAGACTGCCCTAAGACCTTGGACTCCCACATTATTTGTTCTGGTTCACCTCAGGAAACGAGCAGCCTGAAATTTGCACAATAAAATGTTCCAACACAGTGTGACAGAAACTCTGAACTGTGTTTATTCATTAATGCTGTTTTTGTTCTTCAGGGTTCAATCTTGATGAGTCTGGAAATTCACTACAGAAAAAACTACTGAGCAGAAATCAATGAGATTTGAGAGTGTGGTCCATGTTTTGAGAACAAGCATGGATGGGACCTTTGTTGCATCATTCCTTCCTACATTTTCTGGTAAATCTTGACAACCCTAAGTAGATATTACAACTCTATTTGTCTGTCATGTTTTTTTTTTTACTTTTTTTTAAAGGCAGACCCATTGTTTTGCCATTTAGCTCTAGAAACATTTTTAGAAAATGTCTTAAAAACTGGAAGTAAAATTATTTGATACTATATTCAAGTATTTGAGGTAACCTAGTATGCAATTACCCTAATTGTTTTACAATTTACAAGTAGGTGATGTTGAATGTCAGTTAGATGACTTTGTTGTTTCTGTAAATGCAGATGACATAGTTTACCAGT
This sequence comes from Pempheris klunzingeri, assembly GCF_042242105.1. Taxonomy (NCBI): domain Eukaryota; kingdom Metazoa; phylum Chordata; class Actinopteri; order Acropomatiformes; family Pempheridae; genus Pempheris; species Pempheris klunzingeri. Next base: position 29,278,851 of record NC_092012.1, on the reverse strand, counting down.
TTAAAATTAGTGGAGACCACAGGATAAATTAAGCTTCATTTTGAATGCAGTCTGTAGTTTAGAAGACAAAGATCTTTATGAGTACTCTAGTACATCTCATTTTGCTACAGTATCGTGAAGAATGGACCCATTTAGTTAAATCCAAACATGGTGGTTTTGAATTTGGACTGGGCTCAGGCTAAAGCCCTTCTCAATGGAAACATTTTGGGCTGATGAAAACAGATGTTGGCCTGAATTTGGACATGTGTTTTTTCCTCTCCACTGGTTTGCCCTTTTACAACCATCCATACTTAGTCAGAGGCTGCAATTATGTGTGCATAATGTCTATGATCTGAGACAATTATAGGAAAGCAACCTTGGTGTTTTTATTCAAATAAAGCAAGTCAGAAATACTCATTTTCTGCTTTCACATGCAGAGGGGGTTATATTTTACAGAATATTTACATTCCAGCTTTTGTCTTTAGGAGGAGAGTAGTAGTAATGAGATATTTGTGGAGGGGAGAGATTGTGTCAACAAGCACCTGCTGAGTGCTAGACAAGAAGATTCATGGTATAATAAGCTGTTATGTTTTCAAAGGACTTAGTTCTATCTTCCCATAAACCAGACTCCTCTGATAATGTATAGGAGGACTACATACTGTTAGCTAACTGTCGAGCTTTGAACAAGGGCAACTCATTTCAAGGACAGTATATGGTAAATGGACTTGTATGATGTCTTTTTGTCACTCAAAGCACCATAAGGTTATATTTACATTCACCTATTTACACATCATTCATATAGTGCTGGGAGGTTGCCAACCCTGCCATCGGCAGGGAACATTCACATTCACCCATAGACTGAAGCTCTCCTTCAAGGGCAATTTGGGGTTCAGTGGGGACTGGAGGACCTCTGGTCTTCTGATTAGTGGATGATTCGCTCTACCTGAGCCACAGCTGTTAAATGAAAGTTTATCCTCTGGACATTTTTCTCTGCCAGAAAAGTGGACTGATTGAGTGAAGGAGTTAAAGTATCTCAGGATCTTGTTCTTGATCGAGTTAGGGTAGAATCGAGCATGTTATCACTAGTTGATTGGTTGACGCCTCAGGATGCCTCCTGGATGCCTTCCTCTTGGAGGTTTCACAGGCTTGTCCCACTGGTAGGAACACCAGAATACAGAGGGCAAATTATATATCTTATATCCTTTTGGATCCCCCAGAAAGAGCCGGAAAATGGTCCTACACAGAGGGGCATCTGGACTACCTTGCTGCCAGCATGACCTAGCACTGGATAAGCAGTAGAACTTGAATGGATGGATGGATTTTTTTGGAAAAACAGGTTGAATAGTCTCATACAGGCTGCATCACACTGCCCCGTAATCTCACTCTAAGAATTGTGTACATTTTGCATGATTTTGTAATCTCAAAGTAAGGAATTGTACAAATGGGAGTAATCTCTCCTTATCTCCATTTTAGTACCATGCCAATATTGGAGGATAGTCTGGCTAAACTGATTATCATTCTGGTATAGTGGTAAAAATGCTCTAGCATGCTTGTATTTCTTGAAACCAATCAGAATTGAGATTGCTATGGTGCTCTTTCAAAATAGTGTCTGGAGGGTGCTTGCTTTGGCTGAACATATGCACATGGAGAGACAAGCCCTGGCCTTAAAATGTCTAAAACCCAGCAAAAGACAAAAGTGTCATATAAAACAGACATGTCAACTATGTGATGCGATTTTTACTGATAAAACAAGACAAACATAACTTGAATGTCATGCCCTAGGAGTGAAGCCTGCCTAGTTTAGCTCTGGAGAGGCTCAATGGACTGTAGCTGTATGTAGCTCTTGCAGAACATTATTAAACCAAATCACAGAAGGTCATGTGAAGTGGAGCCGATTGGTACATGTCGATGTCAGTAGCACGTGGCACTGAGTTAAAAGATGTGCCAAATCAAATCTGACATGTTTCACATAGCGACTGGGAGTTTGAAAAGAGTAACATGCAGATATTGGAAAAGAAGGAGAATTCTGAATGAGATAGACGGCCAGTGGCAGGCAGGCTTCTACAGACTACTTACTGTGGGTCACACTATAAGAAAAGTGACAGCAGTTGTGTGAAATCAAACAGACTCAAAAGCAAGGGTTAGGTGGAACTTTAAACAGACACTGGCATTAATGTTTATATGGTTCTGTTTAGGTAACTCAATTAAGGTTAGGAAAGGAAGGTGGTCTTGGTCAACATTAGTTATTAGAATAAATCCACAGTGACATGAGACAGGATATGTTTATCTCTTCTATATTAAACACATCATTGTCTTTTCCTCACCATATCCACAGGGTTTTAGTAGCCTGAACTCAACCACACATAGGACGCCAGCCTGTGTCTCCAGTGTCAAGGTCCTGCACCTTGTACACACAATAATGGCCCTGACCAACTACCATACAACTTCTATCAACTAATGAAATACAGCATTTCGTGAGCTGGAAAAATAGTAGCCAGTGAACATAATCTGTGCGACAACTTTGCTTCCTCTGAAATGTACCACGCAGTAGCAAACATAGTTGGTTAACTGGGTTCAAAGGGTCAAAATCTACCAACCCACCATCTTTTGGCGTCATTCATGTCTACAAGCAGTCAGACACAAATGCACATAAGTGATCGGCACAAAAGTAGGAAGCAAATAAAACTTTGTACTTGCAGTGCTGAGTGAGCAGCTTTCATCGGAATGAATGACCCATCACGGTTGGTCCATGGACTGAGGTCCCCATTAGCTGGTCAGATTCCCTTTAAATGACACTGGATGGATGCTAGTACTGAGCAAGCCTTTACCATACTGGTCCTATAAAGCCCATGTGAATAAAACAAAGCTGAGTAGTGAAGCTCCACAGTGAGGTCAGAGGTGTGGCTGAGATTTTCTGCAGCATCAAAGATCCATTGAAGCTAACACTTCTGAGGCTAAAGCCCCCAGACAAAGAGCTGCGATCCACAGCGATGTGGTTATCAGTGCTGGGTTTTGACCTGGTGTTAGGGGCTAGATGGCTGATCAAACAGTGATGTGTTGGCTCAAATAGCTGGCGGCACATCCAGCCAGACAGCCTCAAAAGAGCCACAAAGCCTCATCAGGCCTCTGGACTCACAGCACTGTGCTGCCCACAAGCAGCTTCGGCCAGCGATTTATTTTGCGCTAATTAGCCGTTACAACATGAAGGGCTTTCCGTTGAGCCACTGAATCCTAGTCAGTCGAAGCTCCGAATGCTGACAACACAGGCCTGAGTCAGCCTGGAAGAGATGCTTTGTTCACCCTCTCACACACACAAATATGCACACATGCGTGCACATACAACACATGCAAGTACTTGTTCACCATAAGCTGACCCCACTGGCCTCTATGTCACACTAACCTCCCCCACCTACAAACACATTGCACACAAATGAACTCTCCACAGATATACTCTTATTTAATGAAGTTGAAGCACACATAATTCTTGAAATTTTGGTTTGCACCCACATTGTTGAATGCACTGATTGTAATTCACTTTGGATAAAAGTATTGGCACACATACAGTACAGGCACATGCACTCAGTCTAATGTAATCAAAACAGCTCAAGCTCATAATGTTTAGTTTTTATTGACACTGTCAATCATGTGTTAAATCAGTTGCATGGTAATGCTGGACTGCACTATATTTTGAGGTGTCTGGCAGAGTGGTTGTATTGGATTGCATTAGATGGTACAGGTGTGCCTACTTAATAAAGTAGCACACAGTGCATGTACATGCATTTAGACAAAAAAGCTGGCTCATACATACACATTTGTGTAATGCACAGCTATTAACATACTAATAGTACTATACATACTATTAACACATTCTACATGTACACATACTACAAACATTTAATAAAATATATAAAAAATATACATCGCCCATGCTGCGTATAAGCAGACTGTTTATATAAATACAAATCATCCTCCATAGTAGAACTCAACGAATACTGGATTTCTTTTTCTTTTTTTTTTTTAAAGAAATATCTTGTTAACAGACTTTGATGTCTCAAAGTGATGTTCCCCTTCAAGAGTAATGAACAGGATTCATTACAGTGTAAAAATAAACTTGTGAGTCTCTGGTGGACAGGCTATGCAGTAGAGACTCATACGTATACGTATATATGGATACAGATATGCACTCATACAGTCTATACACATAGGATGCACACCAGATAATAACAGACCCCCCATTGATTCACTGAAACATAACATTCTGTGGTCATGATGTTGTATCTGACTCTCTCACTCACAAGCACTCACTCAATCACTCACACAGGTTGTCAATCACCTGATTTGTGCAGCGTCACCTCCCACCAGTCAGCAGCTACTCCATAAAGTCAGCCATTGAGTCTCCAGTCATCCGGGCCTCATTTAGCGTCAACATCCCATCAACCCCCTAATCTACCCGTTACATCTCTGCTTCAGTAAAGCAAACACAGGAAATAGGATACTGCTACAAATATTACTCATGTCCCAGTCCCACCCACCATCATTGCCTCCAGTCTTGCTCTGCCTTTTAGTGTTAGATTTCCATCAGTTTACTGATACATATGAACAAGGTTTGTCTTTCTTGAAAAACATTCTGACAGTCAGACTGTGCTATCCCCTGGTTTCCATGCAGTCTGAAAAAAATGTAAGTAATGGAAAACAAAAGAAAATTACTCTCACATTTTCTTTTGCTGAGAGTTAACTGTATGTTAGAAATCCTACCAGCAGCTGACAAGACAACAGGAGCACAACTCATTCAGGAGCACAACTCAAAGCAGGGAGTCCATCTGCTCTGATGGAAGTCATTATAAAAATAAACAGAATAAATCAACCATTGCCCTCACTCTTTTAGCTGTAACCAAGGCCGCCTGTGTAGTTTGAAATACCACAAAAAGAACCAAACCAAAACACCATTTGGGTGTTTTATTACATGGATTTTTACAAGCTGGTGTATGAAGCAACAAGGAGTTTGGACACAAGAATTACATTAATTCTGGAGTCTCTTGGGTTTATTGTCCTCCAGCAAACCTGTTTCCTAAAAAATATGTTCATATAATACTTGAAAGTTTTTCAAAATATATTCTGGAGGAATGTATCTCTATTTGCTGTTAGATTATGTGTGCTGACAATGTGATTTTATATTTCAGTGTGCTTTTTTTTTGTTTTGTGTAGGTCTTGTACCGCAGAAGTAATATGCAGAATACTAGGTGCATGGTAGATGTAAAAAGTGTCAAATGAACTCTGACACCAGAGAGTAGCGTTTATGTCCTGTATGTGCTGTGTCATAAGGTTAGGTTTAGGCAACAAAACGTTTTGGTTAAGGCTAGGGAAAGATGTTCAACCACAAACTTCAGACTGCAAGCACACACACACAGTGAGTGTGACTTTATTCTCTGCTTGGGCTGCCATTATTCTACTGTATCTTTACATAGCTAATAGTTCTTTAATCTTACATTAATGTTCTGAATGTTGTAAATAGAAACTTTAACCAAGTACTTTGAGTTAACTTAGTGCAAGTTCCCCTTTCACATTACACATAGTCATTTGACCTGTTGTTAATACAAAAATATTGATTTATGTATCAGCTAATTCACTCAAAAACAGATCAACAAATTAAACTTTGTAGGTCCTTGGAATCATATCAAATACTGTTCCATGGTGTTTTGGCATGAAAGAGCTTGAGACGTACTGGAGAGGAGAAACAGGGAGAGGAAATGTGGGTGGCAAGGGTTTTGAAGCAGGACCTTTTATGAGTGCTGTGATTATAGTGAGGCTCAAAGTAGGTCACACACTTTGGGCCTGCTCGCACAAAGAGCAGGAGTGTTCTCATTGTGCTGGAAGATTAGCAGGTTGAGAGTATTATGGTAGGGCAGAGCTATGCAGGGCCAGGCATGGCCAGGAGCTGCCACAGTGTCGCACAACACACAGCGCTGCCTCTGTCTGCATCTACTTCCATTCCATTCATAGCTATGTGCATGCTGATAATATGTGATAATGTGTGGGAAGTGGTGCTATGTAGGGTTTGATCCTGCCAGACCTGCCAGTGTGACCATCATTTTAAATGTTTGGTAGAGAGGAAAGCTTTGGTCTGACACACACAGTTATACAATTCTAATTTTTTAAAGATATTAACTACTGTATGACTGGTTATATTTGGGAAATGTGTATAGGTTTTAAATGTAAAAGCATCTATTTACAAATGGAACAGCAGTCAACATTACTTATACATGCCTGACAAAAACAAAATCAAACCTTTGAATGTCAGCGCTTCATTTAAATAGGACCATCTGTGATGCACTGCCACTGTGTCAGCAGATACACCAAAGACAGATAAATAATACAGATTCAATTATGAAATATAACGTGAAAATAAGATATAAAAAAGATTTAGCCGGGCTGCCCTATTTGACTGGCCAAGTGGTTCTTATTCTAGCCATTTCGATAAAGGTCCCCTAAGCTTGATGAAGTAGTAATATGAACACAAACCGAGATGTTAATTAAAATCAAATTAATTAAAAAAGAATGTGTTGCCAGTGTTTCAAAATGAGCTTCTTGTAACTGAGGGAGCAAATCGTTTCTATTGTTGAATTTCACTCCACATTTTGTGTAATAAGCAAAGAAATAAGTGGTACTGTGACAATAGTGAATATTAGTTTTTCATCTCTAATGATTAAATTGGGGCTTGTAAAAAATCTGCACCAAACATATTTCCAGTTAGAACCTTTATACAGCCCATGCTTCGATTAAACAGTCAAGTTTACATGTCAAAAGTTTGATTGATTTATTGAGTTATATTAGTAGACGGATGGTTCACATTTAGACTACCAGCTTCCATAGTCAACAAAACCATTAGAACACATATTAGTCCAGCACTAGTGCTGGAAATCCCTCAGCACCTATCATGCTATTGAAGAAACAGCTCAGACAACATCTGACACTGAACACCAGACCTGGCTGAAATAGGATTTTCCAATACTTATGATTCCTTTAGCCTACTCAGTGTATGAGCCAGATGGCTGCTGTTTGCCAAATTATACAATTCATCATTAGAAAGTTTCAACAATCAGAGCAAAATATTTCAGTAAGTAAGCCAGTATCATATCTACCTGGACCTATCTGATTAATCAATATGGTTATTTTCCATTTTTGTAAACTTTGCACATGTGAAATCTTATTTGAGCCAGACCCGCTGTGCTGATTTCTCCCACTGGACAGTTTTCCAAGTGCCTTGGCTTTCCCTTTGCAGCGTGGCTCTGCATTCTTGGTGTGCCAGACATCTCCATATGGTTATCAGATGATCCATGTAATACAGCAGGCCACTCAATGCGTTTATAAACTGTCACATGTTTCATTAGATTTAAAGGGGGCAACTTTCAGACACTGAACTAAAGGTGATGCTATAAATGTGGTATAAACACCAAGAGACCAGACAGACACTGGACCTGTCCAACAATAGTACCTCAATTCAGTGGTTTATTTCTCATTTAAGTCACTGCTATGTTACAGTTTTGACTGCGTAATGAATGAGAAATTTGATATTGGATCATTCCTGACATTCACATTGTTCTATATGCAGACAGGAGTGTTGTGTCTCTTGTAGCCATTTTGTTGTGCATTGACGATGAGTTGTGTGGTGGTGCAATCTAAAATTTGGAGCAGCCAGATCTCCAGGCTCTTGGGGTTTCTGTGGTGTAGATAGTATGCTTCTCCGTCAATTTTTTGTTAAACCAATATGATGTAGGTTGAATTAGTGCAATATAAAAATGTAATTTACTTTTGGTAAGGTCATTTTTACTGCTGCTATTCTATCTTAAACTTCTAAATGACTACCTACACACATCACATTTCTGTGTGAAAGTCTCATAATCTACTACTTGAAAACAGATGCAGACAGGACAAGGACGGGTGTCTACATACACAGCCTCATTTTACACATGCTGGCTTATGTGTAGATACATGCATTCCACATGGTCTTACATTTTGGATGGCACGTGGTCGTCTGCACAGATGTCAAAATGCACTCCCAGAAACAATGGGCAGCTGACAAGATTTGTGTCACAAGAATCCTCCACGCCTGCAGAAATTTGCTCAAATTAACTAATATAACCCACAATGAGATGTGTTGTTTAGGAGCCATGCAATTTACATGTATTTTATCATGGATCATCTGTTATACTACAGCAAACTACCAGACTTTGGATGCAGGAGAGCCTGTAGTCTGAGGTACAAAACGCAGAACGAGCTCAAGTTCAAATTAAAGAACTAAAAAACGTATTCATCTGTATTTGTACAATATTTTGATTGAGGTCTCGGCCCTGCCTTTTGATTAAAGGAAGGGTCTTTCAGTTAGACTTTTCAGTTTGAAGTTAGGTGCAGGGAATTATGCAACATCATGAAACTCATCACGCTGTGAAGCAGGACATCTGAAAAATGATGAAGTTGTGCTCTGTCCCACCCTAGTGAGCACCAAAACTAACAGGATAGTGAGATAGATGTTAATTGATGTACATGATACCCTCGACCCTCAGTGAAACTGTCCCACAGGATAATTTGACAAGCTGGAGGAGGCGGTGGATCTAATGGGATGGCTTGACTACTACCCGGCTTCATCGGGATCAGTTAATCACACGCCTGTTTTCACAAATTGCAGCCAAACCAGAGAGCCTCCATCTGAGACGGGACTTATGGTGAAGGCTCAACATTATCACTTTAACATTTTTAAGAGTTGCTTCTCATGATTAGACCTTCCAGTTCCAGTTCCAGTTCCAGTTAGTGAATCAAAGTGACCTTCAACTCTTTTTGCAGAATTGTAATATGATCATTTCACTTGTATTCTTAACAAAAACCCAAAGCCTACTTGTGTCAGCATCTGAATGTTCTAACATGCATACATTTAAAGGCACTACACTACAATGAACTATTTGCTAAGCTGAATGAGAGCTAAGCTGTAGTGAGAAAGCCGGTCGGTGCAACCGTAGACCGCCCGGTTGTATCAGGGCCTGCAGCTACGAGGAAAGCAAGGAAGCAAATGAACAGATTAGCAGGAAAAAAGGAAGAAAAACTCTTTCCTCACTCCTGTGGGTCAATGGGGCTGAGGTGTTATGGTTCACTGGCCATCAGTTAGGAAACACCACCATCTGCCCTCGGCATAAACCTACAAACTCCAACAAATTAACTGTCAGCCTGTTTATGAACACGTTTAAGAATCAGAAAAGCAAAGGTGTAATTTTCACTGGCGATGCTGATTTTATACAATGCTGACATGATATGAATTCTAGAGCTGCAACAATTAGTCCAAATGGAAATTAATCTGCTATTATTATGTCACTATTTTCATAATTGAGTAATAATTCTATTCATTTTTACTCTAAACATTCTCTGACTGCAGCCTCTTCAAAGCAAGGGTTGGCTAATCCCCACTGTTTTATGTAATTATAAACTGAAAGTCTTTGGATTGTTTATTTGAAGTCATTTAAAGACGTCAGTTGGAGCTTTGAGGAAATGTGCTGCACACTTTTTTTTATGGTTTTCTTATATTTCATGAACCAAAAGATTAATTGAAAATGAAAACAATCATTAGTTGCAGCCCTACTGAATTCCTGAAAAAAAAACAGCTGACGGCTTGACGGTTACTTAATATTCAATCAATTCACATTCTTCCATCCATATACAGGAAACCACAAAAAACTTTATTCATGTTTTGTTTGTTTTTCCACTTTCATGCAGTAATTAGCTGACATGTGATCACATACACATGCTGTTGTTTGTATTTTTATGCCACTCATGGCATTCATGTGAGCCAAACAGAATAATATGAGTGATTCTTACCAGCTCTATCATGCACAGCCTATACTGGAGGCCTCTCCTTTACTCTGGTGACTTTTTTTAAAATCTGAAGACAGTAGGTGTGCTGTGACAATAAGTGATGCTGCAAACTGTAAATCCACGATCCCGCACGTCACATCCGCTGGTTAAATTTCGTGCATTCAGCACCACACTGTTGCAAGATATGCCCAAAAAACTCTGCGCTTATGTGCACATTAAACTTTCATTTTCATTAATGATTCTACAGATTCTGCTGACAATGAACAGGCATGTTCGATAATGACACACTGATTACTATTCACAGCTCAAAAAAAAAATCATAGACTAAACTCTCTGCTAATAACTCCCCACTGACCACCTGTTCTAACAAATGTCTTAAAAATCCTAATATTTCTGTGGATCATTATTAGAACTACTATGCACAGAAAACACAGCTGTAGGATTGTCAGAATATCCAGAAAATTAAAGACAACATCTGCTCATGGCAGTATATTTAAGCTGCTGTATTCAAACTCTGAACATCCCTGACAGCTGTCATGATGGGGAGAGCCCTGTGTTTAAAAGGGATGAATGTAGTGTGATTGAGTGTGATTGGCCAGCCTCTAATATGCCCACCTATATTGTATGATAATGCCTTCTTTCTGAACCTACTCTTTACCAAGTACTTCACAGGTATGACAGCCAAGCCAAGAACTATAATGAAAAAATTCAAGAATGATTCTTCAAATTATCACAATTTAACCCATTTGCTCCAAGGTTTCTTTTTGTTTTTTTAAACAAAAGCCTTACCAAATTATTATTTTTGTGTCATTCACATTTTTGTATGCCGAATGTGCAGTGAATGCTTGGACACTTTCTTTAATTGGGAAGGTAGCTTTGAATGGCATCATCATGGCAAGCATCAACTTCAGTTGTCAATATACTAAACTAATACTTGAAAAAGAAAAAACATGCAATCAAGAGCAAATCATGTCAATATGTAAATAATATGGAAATTCATTTACAGCCAGCTGGATCTGATTGGCTCAACTGACCAGCAACTGAACTGAAACTATGAGGCCTTTTTAAAAGTAAAGGAAACCAGACAGCCAGTCACGCATGCAACATGCTCACTTAAATAACACTTAAAAAACAAGTGTGCACACGCGATTCTCCTCATAAATCAGAGGAAAAGTGTGAGAGCGGCCCTTAATTTAAGCTTCAGATGCTGGCTGACTGTGGAAACATTCACACTCCCTCCTTATATTTCAAAAGGGGAATTCCTCTCTGTTTGAAAAATCAGCAGATAGACTGGACTCTGTTCAAACATACATTTCATACGACAACACTTTTGGGGTGCTGTTGCTTTCTGAGGAATTCAGATGTTGGTGTCTTACAGTGCGGATAAAGTCAGTTCAGAATGTCATCTGTGTTTACTACTTTCACTCTGTCTCGATTGTCATTTTCAATTCAAGGAATGTTTGTGCCCTTTGGTGAACTAAAGATCCTGTGCCAAAAGAACCCGCTACACTCTGGATTCATGCGGTCAAATGTGGAAACAAGCAAGAAACAAGAAAAGAAAACTGCTTTGACTTTTATGGACTGAGGCCAATTCTTTGACTCCCATAAATCACAATTGTAGGTGGAAGAGTTCCAGCATTACATAATACAGAAATAGAGCGGTTCAGGCAGAAGGAAATTCATGAAGCAAAAGGAACAGGGCTTTACTGTAGATCATTCTGAAACAAATCTGTCCACTACTAAGTATGTTTATATGACACTAATTTCTTTTGTCACATGTGTTTTTCAGGAAACATAACTGCTGCCAGGATTTCAATCACTGGCATCTTTTTTTCACATCCACGAGATGCAATGTTACTTCACAGGTCTTTGGATGGTTTGGAATTCAAAGCTCAGGACCCTGAAAACGCAGACCTGGGCTCACATCCTGCATCCCATGTGTTGTTAGGTTTAAGCTTCTAAAGCTCTTGGTGTAGGACATCTGGTGGTTTTACCTCAACCATAGAAATGTTAAAAACACTTGAGCTGCCAGTTGCAGATCATCCAAGAAACAAATAAAATTGATGACAAGAAAAATGTTACACATATATTCGATATGAGGCTATGTTTGGACTGACATTAGTGCAGCCTTTTCATTCACGTCAACACAGCCACTGACACCCCAGGGTGCCAAACAGAGGGCCTCAGGACAGATAATTCGACATCATCCAGCAAAAATGCTGAATCTGGCTGATGCTTTAAACACAGTGGTGACAGACTAGGGAATTTGTGAAACGGTCTTTTTTTTTAACAATTTCAGAGGACAGTGACAAACAATGTTGTCTTTCTGATAAAGGCGTCAGAATGCCTGAGTCAACTGGGAGGACAGTTATTGTGTTATTGCTGTAGATTTAATCCTGATATTTTGTTTGCTATTGTTGATAAAACCATCAGATGAGCAGCAGGCTGCAGTTGTGCAAAAACAGACCTGATTTAGAGATGTCTATTTTCTACTAAAGTACCAACGACTCACTTTGCGCCGCCTGATTTGATTGAATTTCCCACCTTCTTGCGCCTCTCGTCCCACCTGAGCATTTTGCACTTACTTACCAAAATACACGGATGGGCAAAGTTATTTTCATGTTCAGGAAAATACCAAGCGGTCAGAGTGCTGCAGGTCACCACATGCCCTAAAAGCATTTTAAAAAATCATCAAAATCATTAATTTTTCATAACTTATACTCACACTGAGCATTTTGAACAAACCATGAGCACTTACCTGTACTTACCTGTAGATTGGATATTACACATACCTATATGCCACTTTTCATACATATCTGTATATAGCTGACCAAAACGCAACTGAGACATGAACAACTTATGATCCTCACTGTTAAATGTGTTTCCATTGTTAGCATTGTAGATATTTTGAATTGTGTAGATTTTGGATCTATTTTCATACTTCATCATATACATATATCTCCTCTCTTTCTTTCTTTCTTTCTTTTATATATGCACACACACACACACAGACAAACACACAAACGTGGAGCAAAATACATAATGCTACTCACCCACGGTATCACAGGGTTCATCTTTATGGACGCAGAAATCTGTCCTAAAAGAGAAACAGGAGTAAGTTTACTCAGTCTTTTTTATCATATTTTACTATAACTCTGGTGTTTGTAGCTAAACTGAACGGCCACACTGGAATGTGGAGTGAAAGCCAGCAGTCATAGAGAGGCGCGTGATGTGATAATTATTTAAATATTTAGGATAACGGCACACAATTTCGGACAGCCTCTCCAAGAAAACATTCATGAAGTTGCTCTTGGTTATAAACAGGGAAAGTGGCCAGAAGCTGAAACACGAGCGCTAGAGAAAAATCATAGTTACATAGTTACATAAACTGTCATGGTTCTCTAGTAACCATGCAGTAACCATGCAGGTGGTTAAACTAGTCACAGGCTTCCTGTGACCTAGACATTTATACATTTAGTGATTAGAAAGGCAAGTATGAAAAAAAGCAATGGTTTTGCTAATTGACACTTGAGGTCAAAATATTTGTCAATAAGTGTCAGTTCACTATTTGACATGATTTTGATTAACACGTAACAGTGGAGGCCCAAACAGAGAATGACAGTCCACATTTGACATTTGAAAAAGCATCTTTTTCACATTTGGCTTTTACATTCATTCTAAACTGGTATTTTGACCATACAAAATAAAGCTTTTTGAAAATGATAACCAAACACGATTCAGTAATATCAGTATTGCAAAATGACATTTCGTCGTCAGGTTGTCAGTCATTGTGTTTATGTATTTATTTTTTCAATAACTGTCAGAACAATAACTACTTGGGTCAAATTTGACCCATTTGACGCATTCAATTATTTTAGCCTGAAATGTGATGATTTTTGCTTAAATGACCCAACATGTGGAAACATTTCCACAAGTTAAGATTTTTGTACATCTGGTACAAATTGTTGTGCCTAAAGGCAGAAACACATTTCAGTATGAGACAATATCACCCATTTATTAATGCAATTCAGGTATGTCTGAAGGCAAAATATATTGGAGATTCAAAATGTGATACCCAGACTAATTATGAATGGATGCCAATGACTGTGAGAGGTGTAATGACTGTAGGAATTAGTGATTTGTATGACATATGAAGACATAGACTGAAAGGACAATACCAACACTGATTGGCTATACACTGAAAGTCTAATAATTAACTTCATTTCTATTTTGACAACTTATCTTGAGTTATGCAGTTGTTTCTTAAAGTCAGTGTCCAGTCAGAAATGCATGTTTCTCTTGTTTGCTTTGTTTCACATCCAACCGCTGAAGGGGGGGGTTCTCTGAGCTCATCTTAAATCTCAGTTTAGCACATGGACATACACTAGCACTTTTGCAAAATGACAGCACTAGTGCATCATTTTCAAGTAAAGAAGGTAGAGGAATAAAAGTTTTAACCATTTTGGCCCATTAGACAATCATCTGGAAAGGCCAGGTGTGGAGTCATAAACATTTAAAGCAGCAGGTTTTTACAACCCTGGGCAATGCCGACTGTGCTAGCACTACTGCGACAACAGTGAAGGAGGAGTGTTTCACATTGACATGTGGGGGCGCTCAGCTAGGTGTGAACAGCTGCACATCAGCATCTGGATACTGGACCTCAACAAAACCTGGTTGTCAATGTGTGTGAGTTTGATGAAATGTCATGCTATGGGTATTGTGTCTACGTGCTTACTGATATAGGCTTTTGGAAGGACCAGAACCTCCCTATACTGGATATGACCTGTTCAGGAGGTGCAGAATAGTGGCACTGACGGGGAAGGAGAAGAAGTCCACTATACTGAATTTTGAAAGCTCCAAAAATGGAACGATCTAATGTTTCAAGCTACAAAGGTCTTTCGTCTACAAGACAAAAGTGTCTGACTTTCTCGGCACAGCTTTGGTTTTGTTGTTGTTGTTCACTTGGTCTCATAATATTCTGTCAATCCAGTGACCTCATGTCTAGACCAAGTCCTCTGCAGCTCAACAGAGGCAGTGACATTAATTCCTGAATGAGTAGGCAATTTCAAAATTGGAAGAAACAAAAATGCAGCACATATGCTTATAAAACACAAAACTGCATCTTTTGATCTTCTTTAAGACAACATGACCACTGGCCCTCTATCCATCCTCCACCCCAATCAAAATAAAAAGCTCAGACCTTAAGGCCAGTGCACTCTCTCCTTTATATTTTTGGTGCATAAACAAGTTGGGTGTCTCGCAAGTTGATCATTGACGAATCAAACTTTTACAGCTTGCATGACGTACATGTGTCAGAAAGGAGATACTAGGTAGGTACTGACTTCACTGTTAAGTGTCAGGACTGACTGTACTTTCCATGTTTACAGTTGTGCATGGAAAACTGTTCTGTGCTACAGTGGGTTAATATCAGACTGAGTCCAAACAGGCAAAGAACACTTAAAGGCTGTGATCAATAAAAATGTGTATATTTAGTTATGAAGCCTGCAAGCCCTTATTGCATGGAATGGAGCTATGAACTGTGAGGAGACAATGAGAGCATGCCATGAGGTTTCCATCAGCATGAAGAGGGCATGGTGACACGGAGCTGTTTGCCTTCTCAAGAGGATGCAAAGACTTGAAGAAGGACATAAAAGGACTGGCGAGAACGCCTCCTCTCACGAAACACTGCAGACAAGTCATGCAGAGGTTCACACTGAACTCAAACAGAAGCTTCTATGATAATGAGCCTGAAGTTTCCTCATGTGAACTGAGTCTGAGAACTGAGAACTGTGTCCTGAGAAATCAGGTATGAACCATGATTCTACTCTATAACAGCCACATATCTATCTGTACTGTGATTAAAATGTGTAGCTCCAGGTGGTACTTAATTCAGACTCATTAAATAGAGGATAATGCATGTGGTTGTTGCTCCTGATTTCCTGGTGCTCTTGGATGGAGGCACCAGGAGATGATTGGTGGTAACAGATTTTCAGAGAGAGTTATTATCAGCGACAGGAGGTTATATTAACCAAAGATTTTTCAGTGTGTCAGTATGCATTACTCCTGCTGCTTTGCATTTTTAATCAAAATTGCCAAGTAGGATGTGCATGTAAACCAGCAACAGCCTGAGGCAGGTACTCAGATGGCTGTGAAGAGAGTAACCGTGGTAAAGACAGGACCATCTGTATGAACTAATAGCCATTCTAAATGAGAGATGCTGGTAAGATTCAACTTGGTCTTTATTCTGTCTCTGCATAACCAGCATAAAACTAAATTATTTCAGGATGTTCATGTATCAGATGGTTGAAGAACAGAGAATGAAAATAGAGGAGAGCAGTTTCAAAGAACTGAAGGAGTTTTTTGTACCTTAAAATTGTGTTTTTCTGGCTTACCATCACAACTAGGTCCTGGTATATAATGACTTTTCACATGCAACATTTTATTTCAGCCCATGTCGCACACACATGGCATTCAGATGTGCAGAAATTGTGTTATATTACAATTATATACTGGGGCTTTAATAATAAAGAATAAAACTTTCCGACTCCCAAAATTCCAGCATTTTCTCAATATTGATATTCTGAAATGTAGCTGTCAACTGAATTTCCCGAGTTCAAAAATAACAGTGAGCTTTGAAGGCATTTGTGGATCTAGGCGAAGGAATTGGGCAACGGGTGTGCATCTTTAAACAGCATTTGAGTTGTTTCTGGCTTGACCTTTCACACCCACAAACACACCAAAGTGTGTGGACAGTTCATGATGTCATGATGTATAAATTCAGCTGACGCCTCACTCTCCATCACGTTTCTGAGATGCATTTCCTTCTGTAACCTCTTTGAGGGGTCAGCGATGAGTCACTGACCTTGTCAGCACTGTCATTATAGGAATCTGGCTCCGGTAGCAGCCCAGGAATGACTTCCAGCAGAGGCGGACTGGATAGTCTTAAGCGTGGGACCAAGCCCTGGAACTTTTTGCTAGTTAGGACTTATTACCTAGACTGAGATGCTCTTTGCCATCCTCTTTCAGTCAGCAAACAATAAAACTGCCATCACAGAGAACATGTGTTAAACAATAGGACAATTTGGTTAGTCTGCTAAGTCCCAGCTGGTTACATTTGTCGGTCCCATTATGCTCTCTGTTCACATTTTGTGGTTGAAAGCAGAAAAATTAAGTATTTCGTTGTTCTAATTAACAAAGTGGTTCCAATTCTATTGTCAGACAACAGAGCAAACTGTTGCATGCTGATTTTGCAGCATTCACTGTGCATGCCAAGTTATCTTCATAACTCCATATTATACAGCCCCCATCAATGTCTGAGCAGCTTTACATCATTATTTTCCAAAAGCTCTGTTTTCCATGTCCCAATTAAAATGTGAGGCTGCATTATCCAGATATACAGAGACAGAGTGGCCACAGAGAAAAAAAATATGTATATTGAGGCCACTTGAGCACTTGAAATGCTATTGCCTGCACGCAAGAAACAGTTTGTTCCCACGTTGTGATTTATTTGTGGCCACATTTTGATAATTTTGTGTTCACACGATGAGTGTATGAACAGTGCACCCGCACAACAGACTATCTTCCCCGAAATACAAGCTGTGCACAAATAAAGTGTTCTCAAACAAAGCCCCCAAACTGTGTAACCCATACCAGCAGCGTCCGGCTGCAAGCTTGTTGATGAGGCGCTCTTCAGAGGCTTCTGGACCAAACCAACAATCAGTGAGCCGCAGTGGACCGTCAAAACAATCCATAAAGATTTTATCAGCCGCCCAGTCCAGTCTGTTTCTGTACAGGCCCCGTCTGTGAGCCCGTCATTCATGGTGCACACATGAGCATGCTGCTTGCACTCCAACGCCAAAAGAGTGCCACGTTGATTTACAGGCCCTGAAGGTCACTGATAACATCTCTGTGTGGTCACACAGTATAGATGTTGTCAATAACCTTTGAGTTAATGATCATAAAACAGAGATTTCAGTCAGCAGTGCAGCAAAGAGTTTCTCTGGATGTAGAAGCACTGGTGCCACTAATAGTCCATCAGTGTGATCCTCACAAGTTGCAGGGACGCCCAGCCCCTGCAAAGTAGGCACCCATACTTCGATCCTCAACTGTTGAATGATTCACTTTGTACAAATGTTCCAACTCACGACAACAGCCTACAGCAGAGGTAAAATATAGATAGATAATAGATAAAACATGTGAGGTACGGACTCCAGGCCGTACCAGGCATCTCAAAACCATTTCTACAGTAGTGAGAGTGTTTACAGCTTGCTGCTGCAGATCATTTTTAGTATTTCAAGATGTCATCTGACAAAATAAAAACAGATAAACAACAGATATGTCAACATGTAAAAGGATCGTTTGAATTTTTTGAAGTCTGGACCCTTACAGCACATTATGGTCAGCTCACCCACCTCCTGTAGGTAGTCGATAAGTAACAAATTCAACCCCACTTCAAAAAAATCCAAAATTATCCCTTTAAAATTAGCTGAATGTTGTGTCAACTTTACTGTGACACACAGCCCCCAACAGTTACTGGGGAAACAGCAGAGAGACTGGTGGTTAAACCTCCACTCTGTCCCTCCTGCTGTGTGTACTGTGTTCACACAGCTGCCATCTCCAAAGTGCTGCACTGATGTGGAAGCAAAAAATCGAATCAATATTTTATTATTGCAACATCCATCCATCCATCCATCGTCTATACCGCTTATCCGTCAGGGTCGTGGGGGAGTTGGAGCCAATCCCAGCTGACTTCGGGTGAGAGGCGGGGTACATTGCAACATTAATCAACAAATACAGGATAGTGACAACAGCTGTGTGGTATATCAACATTTTAAATGTGTGATTATCTTCCTAACTCTGTGTTAAACATGTTCTAATAGATCTTTGACTAAATACCTGTAATTCTATCTAGCAGAGCCCCTGTATGACACAAAAGACGGTAAGAGAATTCACAGGCATTCACACTGCTTTGAGACTGCTCGCTGCGTACATCTTTTTTTTAATTCTTGTTTGGAAATAATTGCATAATAATTTACACATCCAGCAGACGTGGAACTCCTCCAACTCAAAATATGTGACTCCTTAGCAGCTAAATGTTCCACTGTGTCACCAGCTGGCCAGCGACTGTCTGTCTGCTGTGTGTTGCTGGGCATGTAGTGTACAGTGGGAGACAGTGAGGTTACAGGCCAGAAACTAAAACAATGAGCTGCAGAGGCTAAAAAGTTGGTGATAATGTGGGATTGTCACTATGATCAACTCCTTTGACATTACACAGTCATTTGATCCATTGTTAGTATAAAAATACTGATTATATACTGATTCTATTACCATTACAAAAGACATTTGAGTTTCTGGTAGCAGTATCCATTTTGGCTGGTGATCAAAACCCTTATTTGAATCTACAGCAACAATCCTTTCATGTAACATCTGTAGGGATACAGTTCTTGTTTTCACACCATGAAGCTCATCAGAGTAAACCTGGTCAAAATAAGATCTTTAGAAACATGCAATCAGCAGCCATTCAGATCTGTGATTAAATTCTAATCTACACCTGGATACTGTAAAATCCTGGACAGTGTATCTCAGTTAGACTTGGCCCATTTATGTGACTTTGTCTTTTTCTAATGGCTGGTGAATGGCAGGCAGAGCTGCTGGCTTTCCTAGACTCCAACACTTAATCAGCTGCATGTGGGTGCAACATTAAGTGGATCTGACACCCGATTGGAAGGAGTTGGAGATGAACAGACATAGAAGACTGCAGCTGCACATGGAAAATGCACACCAGAGGGAAAGACAAAGGAAAGGACAAGAGAGAGAAGGGGAAAAACTGTGAAACAGGGATGGATGAGCAAAAGGTTAAATCAGAAACAGAAAACAGATGATGGAAGAAATTATGAAGTAGAACCTAAACATTGCAAGTCAAGAGGCTAAGTAGGTACACACCAATCTGCTGCTGAACTATTAGCTGCTCTTATAATAAAAAACTATTACAATGTTTTTTTTTCCATATGATGTTGTTAACGTTAACGTCCAGATATCTGCCTGTGTTGCCAACAAATGACCCTAGCTCTCATCTAATGGGAACTGAAATAGGCTCCAGTCCATGACAACCCTTCACAGGATAAGTGAGAATAATGGATGGATGGATGGATGGATGGATGGATGGACTCTTACAATGCAAATTAATCAACTTGCATCATGCCTCCACACACTGTTCTTTAAGCATGTTAACATGGTTGGAATACTGACGTCTTGGTAATCTGTTCAATAGCTGTTGACACATTTCACTGAATGCCTAAAATGTTTGCCAGCTGACGGCACTATGGAAAAGTCACAGAGTCACCAAAGTCAATAGGATTCATTCCCAGGGCACCATGGATGTCTGTACAAAGTTATCCATTTAACAGTTGTTGAGTTATTTCAGTACGGGTCAAAGTGGTGGACAGACAGAAATTGTTATCCCTACAGCCACGTTAATATTGATTGGGGCACTTTTAAGATATACCGACATTAAGAAATTGTAACCTGTCCTTTAAAATCTTCCTTCCGAAGCCCCACAGAGGGTTGAAAAGGTGGAAAGTAGGGCTGCAACTAGTCTCACACAGCAGGACTTATCTCCACACCACCTTTCTGGAGAAAGGTCTGGCTGAACCCATTATCATTCTGGTACAGGGGAGAAAAACACTGGCTTGTTTGTGTTTCTCTACACCAGTTACAATAGTGTTGGCCGGTGCTAAGCCCTGCATGCAGCGACACTGAACTTGCAAAGCAGTGTTGGGGGAAACTTGTTCTGAGGCAAGGCTTGGTATTAAAATGAATAAACCCGTGCAAAAGAAAACACCACATAAAGCAGTGAAAAAAAACATATGTCTTAGTATGCCACGACTTCTAATGATAAAAAAAGACAAACAGAAATTGATCACCGGTGCTTTAGAGGTGACGCCTGCCTATACTTTAGCTCTGGAGGAGCTCACTGGACTCAATAAAACCACAGATGGTTTAATAGCTGTGTGCAGTCCTTGCAGAACACTATTAAACTGATATCACACAGGCTCATATGAAGTGGAACAGACAACAACCTGTGAACGCACCTTGGACAATCCCACTCTCATTCCAGATGTTGATCCGTTTTCTGACACGGCCATCATCAGTCAGAGTTGATCTTTAAACTCTGGAATGTGCCTCTGACATTGACTTAACCAATGCAGTGATAATGCTGATGACGTAAGATGAAGAGGAGAAGGGATTTCTCACGTTTGAGAAGCTGGAACCATTGGCTGTTTTAGCACTTTAGCTTGAAAAACAATTTAAATAATGCATCACTTACCAAAACAGTGCTAATTTTCTTACGTGAACATCCACTGTAGCTTTGTCAAAGCATAGGGAAGCTTCTCGGAACACTTGCTCCGAGTAACACACAGGTTGTAATGGGAAATTCCCAGAGTGAATGTGTTACTGCTTCGACAACATTTCATAGTTGTTTTTTTTTAAGTTATCTAAAATGGCGACCTTTCATCAAGGCATTTTGTAGTAAAAGCCTATTCATGCAGCACCGCTCCAATCTTGTGGTATCTATACATTCTATGTGAGTGACATGAATTCATCCAGAGGGTAATATCAGATATCATGTTATCTCCTCCTAAGAGGTTAATAAGCTGTAAGAGACATATTACAGGTGTGCTACAGTAGAGTACAGCAATACACACACACACACACACACACACACACAGAGGCCACTGAGCGACCATGCACAACAGGAAACGTGAGAGGGCTGTGACACGCTTTAATTTGCCTGCACGCCGCCTCACTCTCACCCTGACTGCTGCTGGCAGCATCCCTCTCCTCCCCTTCCAGCGGGGGGGAACAAAAGGCCACTGTATCCATACCCTCCTCCCTCTCCTCGCAGCGAGAGGAGACAGGATAGGATCTGACAGCAGACATGAGTACTCATTTGAACAAAAGGATTCCTTTTACCCCCACTCCCCTTCCCCTGAGTTACAGCAGGTAATAATAGCTAATCCTAAATTAGGAATGTGTCCAGTTGTGTCAGACGCTGGCTTGTTGGGATCGAAGCATGAGGATGGAGAACAAACCTGCCTCACTGAGGCGGCTGAGACTCCACCAAGTCATGAACAGAACAGAGATTTAAGGTCGGGAGCTCCGTCCTAGCTCAGGGGCCACCTCCTTTGAAGTTCATATTTAAAGACTGACTATGACAAAAGGCCTGTCACATTTACACGGCTCTGGGAAATACACAATCGAGGGCACAGTCGATCAATGAATTGTTTGAAAATCACCGTCTTTGTTGTTGCTTCCACCTCTCGCTTTTACTTGACACATATTTTGCTGTATCTGTGTTAGTGGAGAGATCCACTGCATCAAAGCAAGCACACAGACTTCATGCAAACCTGTTTTAGCAAGCGTGCATTACTCTTTGTGATAAACTGAGAACAAGAAAGAGGGGACAGAAAGTCAATCACAATACAAAGAGGGACAGAGGAGTAAAATACAATGAAATAAAATGTTTTATGAGTCCCAATTTGTCGGATTGATAGTAAGGACACATTTCACTACCCATGTCCCACAAGCTCATTTAGCCAAGACTACACACACTGTTGCCCAAAAAGTTGGAATAATTGTTCAATACCCCCAATTTTGTTAAAGCCTGAATACAGTTTCAAAGGTTAATTGTGGTTTAAGTTTCACTGTGATATGTTTGGAAGAGTTTGATCAATGTTGTTATAAATAAAACAATAAAGTTGAGAAGATATACACTTTATTTATCAAGAATAAATCACATTGTCATCATTTCATGAGAAGAGGTAAAACACATTTTATTCCAACTTTATGGGCAGCAGTGTATATGCCCACTAATACTTTTTAGTGTATCTAACTACAATAACTGCTTTTGCCAAAGTAAAAATATTCAGAATCTATAAATTATGGAATAATCGTTTTGCTTGCACAAAGGATGTTAATATCTCTTCCACCACTGCTTGGTTGGTGCTTATTTAACTTGTACTGAATTGCTTGGTGTATGGGTGCAAAGTTATCTTTTGCAGGCTGTGAGGGTTTTGCACCACATAGTTCTAACCCTAACACCAAAAATCCCTTGACCACTATATGTGGCAAAGAACCAAAATACAAATTAATTGCAAAAACAAACACGCATGGCACTTGGATGCTGCTCCAGAGCAATTTAGCAATTAATCAAATTAGCTGAGCATCTATTGATATCACTGTGGTCACACACACTTAAACAGAGTGGAGTTGCTGTTGGCTTTCTCCAGTAAACTGATTTCTTAAACATCAAATAAACATTCTAAAAATTAGAGAAACCTCATTTCCCCAGCTTGATTCCTCCTGGAGAGCGCTGATTTCTTGGCCATGTATGCAGGTGTCCCGGTTTGTAAAGTAAGCATGTGCGTGGCAAATGCTTCAGACAGGGAAAAATAAGTCTGAGCAGCTGGATGAGGTAATTACATCGTAACTTGTATTTAGAATAATAAAAATAACTAATGAAATTGAGACTAACACAAAGTAGCATCTAGAAATTGAAATAATTGACTATTTGTAAAATTCAGACAGATTTGTGTGGTGAGGAAAGGCTGTGGTCCGTCTGCGTTCTCTTTGCTAATTCTGAGTCTGATCTGACACAGATACAGTAGAAAGAAAAGAGAAAAGGTTGAAGGTAGGGATAGAAATCTCATTACAGATCTGCCGCTGCACAGTTTACTACAGTGCATAAAAACACATGTTCCAGTTACCTGCATAACCTGGTTTCTCTGAGTAACTTCACTTTTTATTTAAATTTCAAACTACAAGTTCACCACAAGGAAAAAAA
This sequence comes from Pempheris klunzingeri, assembly GCF_042242105.1. NCBI lineage: Eukaryota > Metazoa > Chordata > Actinopteri > Acropomatiformes > Pempheridae > Pempheris > Pempheris klunzingeri. Next base: position 29,255,171 of record NC_092012.1, on the reverse strand, counting down.
AATTGATCATTCATGTCTTTGCAAATGCAAAACAGAGAAAACAAAGCTAGCCGTGTTTGACATCTAATCATGACACCAAAGCATGTGAGAAGTCATGTGTGGAAGCATTTTGGTTCAGACAACACAGATGGAAAAATCGTGGACAAAGGTGAAGCCGTTTGATGACGTCATAAAGTCCAGCTGCAGTTTTACCACCTGCAAAACTGCCTTGATGCAAAGCCTATCATCCAAGTGAGGCAGAGGAGCAGCTGCTAAATGCAGACCATCTTCGGTGCTGCAACTTCGGTTTATTATTCTTTATTGTTTATTAGGTTAGGTGGAGAGTGGTTAAAAATAATATGAATGAATTACTGTGTTAGTTCTTGTTCATAGAACATATTCTGAGCTGAGATAATACATTAATCATTCATTTTCATTCAGTCATCTGAGGAAGTGCGGCCTACATACCTGGTGACCAGTACAGCAGTGTCCACTGGCAGGATGTCATCTCTTCCACCAGGAACGTGGTTGGTCCCCAGGTACCGCGGCCCCCCGAACTCTTGGTACTGCCAGTGACAGAAGCTCTCCAGAGATCTTTCTCCATGATGACCCACCTTTAGCTTGTCCTGAGGAACAGATAAAGAGCTTCATTAATCTGAATTCACGGTGTTGACATGAGTCACAGAACTATTCAAAGCTTAAAAAGAAGAATTATCAAGATAGGAGCTTTTGGGAAATGTGCATGAAAACTTTGCACTAAGTAAGATAAAACTTTTCTCATACATTAAGGCAGGGAATCTTTTGTTAAGTCCACAGGACAGAACATTTTAAAGTAAAAAAAAGGAATATCTTTCCAGAGGGGCATGAACTTCCTCAGACACTCACACACACACACAGGGTGGGGCCGGCATCTGCTGACAGTCAGGTTATTAGGGTCAACAGAAAGTTAAAGAGGGATCAAAGAGGGTGAAAAGTCAGGCTTACTGGGCGGCTGTGAAGCAACACCAGCTTGGTGACACGAATGTTGATCCTGACTCCCAGACTCTGATGGTGGAACATGTTGTAGACCTGCAAGAGATGGAGCAACACTAGTACCGACTTCACCAGCAGGGGAGAAAAGATGCAAAGGAAAGACAAATGATCAGAGAGGTATTAAGTGAGTGTTTACGGTCCAGTTCTACGATGACATCCTTTAGAAACTAGACACGAGCCACAGACACAATGCTATTTTTTTCAGAGTTATCTTAGTGTAGAACATAATTCACAGCACTTGTCTGCATGCTTTCCTCTGGCTCTGCGCATTTGTCTCAGAAAGGCGAGTAATCTGGTGTGGTAATGCCATCAAGACAGCAACAGTTGAGCCTGGAGGCAGAGGGAGCCATGGGAATAAGGCCACACACACACACACACACGCACGCTACACACACTTTCTCACACATATAAAACGTACTGCATGCACATAACCACTCGAGCAGTAAACTCAACCTTCAAAATAACTTCAAAAGAAGAACAAATACAACTGTGTTTTACTGAAAAAAGACAAAGCAGACATGCCACGTTACATTGGAATACAGTGCTGAAAAAATTAGAACGTCAATAATGACTTGTCAGTTTGGTCCGTGTGTGTGTGTCCATATGTTTGGACCATGCCCAAGACAGTCCTGCCAGTAACTAAATAAATAAATAAAATAACTAAATAAACTATTCCTAGACCTAATTACAACTATTTATGTTAGAAGAATTGATGTTCCATTGGATGCCCATATGTACAGTGAAAATGTTCATTGCTCCTGAGATTCCTTCCTAAAGAAATTTCAGTTTCAGTGACTCCCCATTCTGTGCAAAAATGTACATAAGACAAGTAAAGGTAGTCTATTTACTGCAAAATTCCCCCAAAATACCCCCCCCCCCCCCCCCCCCCCCCCCATCACAGATAAGCAAGGAAAGTCTGAGTTGACACTGAAAACCCAGTAAATAATAATCACAGTACAAATGTGAATTATCACTTTTCTTTGAGACTATTTCTTTGGTAAAAAGAAGCTCCACTTCTTTGTGGGTACTAATGGCTCAAATTGTGACAGTACAAAGAGAAAGTCATTTACTCCATTATTAATACTTTATGAATTCATATTTTTTTTTCCAAGCTTACCAATTTAAATTGTGTTAACAGCAGAAAAACTTCAACTCTGTGAAAACTATATATATAATAAAACACAACCTTTATAAACCTGTGGGGGAGAAGTCAGCAGACTGTGACTGTATTTGTTTCTGGGATTCTTACCATGTTCATGACAGTCAGCAGGAACCTCTGTGCCGCCTCAGCGCCGTGGTACTGCACCATGTCAGAGTCTGCCACCACCACCGTCTCCACGGTGTACGCTTCATGCAGGCGAATTGCATTTCTCTTGCCACGAACCTCCTCGCTGATTTTTGACATCTTTTCCTTCTTCTTTCCTAACACAAACAGGCAGACAACCAGGAGGATCAAGGTTATAAACACTGCACGAGAGGTCTCCTATCCACCTGCTAACACCTCTGTTTGGATGAGGATTCTCTTTTATTCTGTCACACCATTACACCGCGAAGGCTCCATGGATTGATGTTGTTTGTGCCAAATTCTAACCCTACAACCTGCATGCCGCAACAGAAGTTGATATTCTACAGACCAGGCAGCATTTTCCAGGCCTCCCCAAAGCCTCGGTTTCCTCTTCTGCCGCTTTAGAGATGCTCTTTTGCATAGCAGTATTGTAACACGTGCTTATTTGAGTTACTGTCACCTTCCTGTCAGCTCGAACCAGTCCGGCCATTCTCTGACCTCTCTCATAAACAATTTTTATCTTCACAAAACTGGTGCTCACTGGATGTTTCATTTTCGCGCCATTCTCTGTAAACTCCAGAGAAATGCCTGGAGATCAGCAGTAAACCACTCTGTCTAGCACACAATCACTCCACACTCAAAGTCACTTAAATCACAATTCTTCCACATTCTGATGGTCTGAACATAAGCTGAACCTTTTGACCATGTCTGCATGCTGATTAAATATTTTCATTAACAAGCAGGTGTACAAGTGCACACTAATAAAGTGGCTATTGAATATAGGCCAAAATAAGTCAATGCAGCAGAATTTAAATAGAAGGGCAGAGTGCATGAGTGAGCAATTTAATATAGAAAAATTAATTCAGATGTAATATTACAGGCAGTAACATTATATTAGAAGTCCTGGAGGCTTGAGACAGTCCCGGAACATTAGTTTGCACTATACGTCTATTCCCACCTCTCCTAACTAAAATCTAGTTTTTCCTCAAACACAACAGCTTGATGAGGGATCTTGCCACTTGTCTTGTCTGATACACTTCTGATCACCTAAAAATTCTAATCTTAATGGCTGGGAGCTATGACTCAAAGAGGGGTCTAACCATTTCTTAATGCTCTATCTGGGCTGTGTAGTGTTATGGGAGCTCTAGCCACGGCTCTGAGTTTTTGTAGTGCTGCAAACTCCCACAGACACCATTTGCATTTCAACAAAAACCACAGTTTGGTCAAGGATCAAAATAGCCATGACAGTACAGAGTCCGACAACCAGGAAATACTACATCTCCAGTGGTCTTCACAAACAGGTAGTATGCTGACGCTATATATACACAACACTACTACAGAAGCCCTGTGTGCTGTGTGGGACAGGGAATGGAATTTGAGTACATTCTAAATTGTGTCCAGTCCAGTACAAAAAAATTAACATTAAACTGGAACATGAACAGCATCAGCACCCCCAGCCCATGGGAGGAGAAAGAAAGAGAGATGAGTCCAAAGTCTCAGTAGGCTTCAAACAAAGCACCCGTTGAACTGTCTGACTGAGTCCGAATCGTCCTTTCTTGCACTGGCACTGGAGCAATCATGCAGTGATTAGTGAAGTGCTGAGGTGGGCAGGGTTTGGACTTCTCTCATCCATCAAAAACTACTTATCTGCGGATGATTCTGCAGGCTCCAGATTACAGCCTCTTTAAAATCATTTCTACATTTTCTGTGTGTGACAACTAGAGTATGATTGAGGTTATGGAAATGCTGCTTTAATAATAAAAAAAAAAATGTGAACACTATCTTTATGAGCTTTTTTTTAATTCTTTTGTGAAAACTCTATGGAAACATGAAGTCACACTGATCCACCAGCCTGGCCTCCATACTGCTTCCTGCTCTGCATCAATCACCAAATCAAATCAATCACCAAAGTGTGTCCAATTTGAACATAATTCCAGGTGACACGGAGATGACAGCCGAGTGCAACACATTATGACATCACACCGCTCTCTCAATACTTTTTGTCCTCAATTGTGGGCATTTAAACAGGTATAATACTTTTGATTGGGTCAAATGAAAGGATTTACATCATGTATTCTTTATTTAAGGTGACACTTCACAGTTCAAGTTGGCCATTTATGACAAGTTTCACTTTTTTAATGAAATTTATAAAGGTATGTTTATACTCTGCAAAAGTATGTAATGTAATTGGAACTCAGGCATCATATTGAGACCAGTATCAAAACAATTCTAACGCTACCAAGCCCTAATTCATAAGAATGTGAAATCAATCACCATTACCATTACTAAGCAGTCCTTATTAACTGAGTCAGTCAATACTCCATTGGTTACAACAATGAGCTCTTGAAATACCTGACTAAGACTGAAGTCAGGTCTCCGGTGCATCAATCCATTTATCTTTCTAATCATCAACATGATTGCTGTTGATATTAAGTCGGCTTGTTAAGAGGTTTTAACATTCCACTGTGTATTGAGCAAACTGGGGGCTCCAGTGTCAATCTGGGACTGCTTACTTCAGGCACTCAGCAGCCACCTCTGAAGAGGCCAAGTTCTTGCTTGGAATGAGCTTTGTATTGTTTGGCCCATCTGGTGTCTGTTTAGCTTGTTTCCTGGAGTGTACAAATGTGACTGATAGATGTTTTGTTCTCAGAGAAGCTCTGATAGGCCTGTGACAATGCAGCACAAGCGTGAGGACTCCCTGTAACACTGCATAATGGATTCACCAAAGACACTGACTCCCAACCAACTATGAACTAAGAAGGCCCCAATGCATTGGAAGCCAATCAGGCAGAATAATCCATGTATTGTTGCATACATACTGTATCAAAGCTTTGCATGTCACATATGAGTTTCTACACTTGCAGTACTTCTTGAGTCACTCCATTCTGGCAGATTGGAGGCTGCAAATGTAGTGGTGTGCAGTCTGCAGGCAAACTATATTTTCTATGCTTCGGTATTCATTTTCAAAAAGTCAAACATTTTTCACAGTTAGCTTTCATTTAAGTAAGATCATTATAATAAGGTTGCATAATAAACCGTCAAATAACGTAACTTGAAAGCTTAACCTACTCACAGAAAAGTGAACCGAAAGCAGAATCTGACACACAGCAGTGCAGAGAAAGTCGCCACATCATCAAATTATCTGTTAAACATTCGTTCAGAGTTTTCTGACAGCAAATATTGAAATGTAAAGACAAAACAATGATCGAAGGGTGTAATTTGTCAGGAAGGGCCCACATGGACATGACAACCACTAAGTTCACTTATGTCTCAGGCCTGCCCCGCAAGAATGAACGCAACCGTCTTTCTGGGGATGCTTGCTCATGTTAGTCTATCAAATCCAACTTTAAATGTCTGGAATTAACTCAACAAGTCATCAAAAGCTCCGTGACGAAATAGGTTGTTTTCAAAAACACGTCATATGAGGGTTTCTTTATCTGCCGCCTTTGTGTTAAGGTTTGATTAAATTTAGGTGACTAAAACAACTCTGTTAAGGGTTAGAGTTAGACCACTGAGGGATACAGGCAGGTGTGTTAGGTATTTCTTCAAGTCCTGCTGCAGTTAATACAGGAACAGACATAGGGCGCGGGCCACCACATGTCAGCTGACCACCAAGGTCCGGGCGGAACAGGTGACAAATTCAAGCAGACAAATATTGAATAAAGGAAGAAGCAGATGACACTTGACTCAAACTTTGTAATAAAGTACCCCGACAACAGAACCCATGCTTACAGAAGAGACAGCTGAGAGCTAGTGGGCCCATAAAAGTTGCTACATATCCCACCCAGGCAGAAAAATTAGACTCCCTGGCAAGGATCAGAGAGCTGCTCTATGTTTGGAGAGGAAAAGCTTGTAATAATAAAGGAGAGAGGATGTGTTTGAGTCACACAGGGACACATAACACAGTGCTTTGAACTGTGAAACCAACACCAGCACCACAGGGGAACAATGACTCTGCCTGCTCAGCATTTTGTGGGAGAACATTGCCTCATACAATGACTGGGTCTGCTGCTGCTGCTACTGTTGCTGCTGCTCACGCCTGAAGTAATTACTGTTGTTAAGAGATTTTCAGATGACAGTCAAAATGTGAACTTCCACTAAAGAACGAAAGGCAATATTCTAAAAAATGTGTGTGCTTTTTCAACATAAAGATTTCGTCTTAACATAACCTGCATTGCTTTGACAACAGCCAAGATACATATGGATTTATATCATCATGACTCCTAGGTGAATGTCTACCTACATGAGTCACCACTACTGCACAAAGAAAAGGGGCACGTAAATTATGATAGAATGGGTTTTCTCTCTACTGCTGTGTTTGCCTCTGATTTCTGGGCAGGTATACATGACTGTGGAAAATTCCAGACTCCAACAAAAATAGGAACACTCTTAACATTTTGAGAAAGGGGTAGTCCAGCATCCAGGAAATCCATTGTTTGCTCTCTTGAGCAGTTGCATTGGAAAACGGATTTTAATTTCATCTCTGTGTCCAACACTTACATTACATCCAGCCTTCATTAAAAATGGGAGGAAACTGCTGGATCAAAGTTGCATAAGGATAGTGCACCTTAGGACCCTACAGTAACTCTCCCTTACTAAAGGAAAACAAATAGCAGTAAACTAAAGAGCCTAAAGAGCTAAAGAGCATAAACCTTAAGAGCCTTATAGCCATTGGTACATTTGTACATTTTAGAACTTGCATTTAGTATCATTTTTTTCTTTTATGCAAGAACCTTTGACAAAGGATGCTTGTCATGTTGAAGAAGTTTTTTGCATGGAAAACAGAAGAGGGCTATTTGAGGATAAGACACTTTTGAGATGTCACAGTCAGAGGTTGAGAAAGTAGAAGAAAAAAGTGGCGTGCTGCAGAGAGCACAGCTTTGTTTGTGGAGACCGTGATGGACAATGAATGATAACCCTCATTCCTGAAGTATCTTGGTTTAGTTTCTTTCTGCATCTATTTGTAAGCCTAAATGAACTGAAACCATCTTCAAGCTCAGTGCATGGTTAACTCAACAAGAGGACCGTAGTGGACTGGCCCAAGCACGCAATCTAGAAGCAATCAAGGTAATCAAACTGGTATAGCCAGAGGGTTAATTGGTAATTAAATCCCCTAGATCTAAAACATATCTTTTTACCAGTAGTACATGTGCTGGGACTGATGTTAACGGAAAAAAACGATAAACCAGTAACAGCATCTTGTACTGTAACAATAAAATATAGGTAAAATCTGCAAGCCGAGGTTCCAAATTAAGATCCGAGTAGGGTTCTGCAGGGGTTCTCCCTCACTAGCTACCCGTGCACAGGTTTGATGTTTTTACTTGTCTTGTTTTTTTCTGTTTCTGTCCTTTTGTGCAGACTTGCAAAGTTTTCCCTCTTATCCTGATTCAAACAGCTTTAATCAAAAACTACAAACGGTGCATGGAGATGACAAAGTATATGAGGACCTGCAGGTCAGGTTCCTTTTAAGAGAAAATCATGAGGGTGATTCGTCACACTCAACTGTACATCCTCAGGACCAGAGGGAGCAGAGGTGAGGTGCTCCAGCCATGAAGGAGGCAGATGCCTGGGCTTCACTGTTGCTTTAACTTCCTTTGGGCTTTTCCCGTTGACTGGGTGACAGTCTCAGATTCCATTCATGGAGCAGGAATTTCATTAATGGAGACAGGACTGAACCACTGCAGTAAGAATTATAATTAAAAAGTCTCCTAGTTCAGTGGTCAGGAGCAGCAAGTTAAGGACTGAATGTATTATTTTTCCACACTTGATACTTTTGTGAGGGGGAAACTCAGTCCCTTCAATGACCACACTTGCACACGCAGAGCTCCTTTGAAGGTTAAGCTAAGTTGAAATTTTGAAATTTCTTGGAGCAAAAAAATGGTTGTCTCCAAAACACCTCACTGCTAACACTATCACAGGCCGACTAATATATCACACCACCGCCTCAGCAGTGATCATCATCTGGGTCTGAACATGTTACAGAGCAGCCATACAATGCTGGATTCAATAAAAGCTTGGACAGGACGTCTAAATCCACATTCCATTGCCATGCAGACCCGTAGCTTGTTTTCTTCAGACTGCACTCTCTCCAGTGCACTATCGTGACAGATGTAACCCTGCCTTCCTCTCTGGCCACCACTGCCAACTCCATTCTATCACCTTTTCATTCACCACTCATCAGCTCCCATTCACGAATCATTCACATCCCCAATAAGTGAAACCTTTATCCTCTTTGACCCTTCATCTACCATCTCTCCCTAACAAACCCACCAACAGTGAGCTCTTTTTCTGCTCTGGGCTTCTTTATGGTCACACTGATATGTTGCTTTGTTTGTGTGAGAGGCAAGGTGTTCACTCCCATTTGGACATGGTTGTAGAATTAAAAAAAGCTAAACAGGCTGCCTATTTTCTGTGTTCACATAAGCTGATTCTCAATAAAATTTTGTTATAAATGTGAATTTAGAGCTTTTTCAAACTGGCATTAGTTAAACTGTTGTATAAATATATATATTATACCAACACACATTTGTATATTTGATTGTAAATGCCATAAAAACATTTTTGTGAAGAAGTTCAGAGGGTAAAGCCCACAAAAAAAAACTGCTCAGTCACTCCTTATCCTCCTGCAGGCTGTTATGCAATATGACATAGTTAGCTCCATCCAAGCAGACTGGACTGCTGCTGTACAAAGAATGCATGGAAGAGAGAGAGAGAGAGAGAGAGAGAGATTGTCATGTTGTGAATTCCTCTGGAAGTGGAGCTGATTCTTAATGGATATAAAGTCTGCCTTATTTTGCATCTCTCTCCAGAGACCATGTGGTTTTGGGGAGGAAATGGAAGCTTTGAAGGAGAGGAGAGGAGAGGAGAGGAGAGGAGAGGAGAGGAGAGGAGAGGAGAGGAGAGGAGAGGAGAAGAGAGGAGAGGAGAGGAGAGGAGAGGAGTCTGTCTGAGTCCAAGCTGACATGAATGCAGAGGAATTTATAATCTGGCACTTCGTTCCATCCATCTCACCTCACCACTCCAGGAGCATTTATATGTACAGCATATACATTTAGTAGAGTCGTCTAACCACCTCTGTGCCTCTACAGCTGGACGACCCACCCACCCATTAAACACTCTGCTGCCACCACTCGCAGTGTTGGGCCTGGGGGCCACCCAAGCATGCCGCTGGTAATGTCAGACATCCTCAAAAGGGTTTCAAGAAGTTCCCAGGCAGAATAAGGAATAGTTTAACTACTATGATTTCATGCACTAGATATTATGTCAATTAGAGGCTGTAGAAAGTTCCGCAAGTCATTCAGCATCAGCAGACATCTCCACATACAGCAGAATGGGAGTGTATAACGTGAAGCTATTTGGGACTGTGTGTCGGGAAAACGCATGAAAAACCCTGCTCAACCTTCGTACAATGGCTGGAAAGAAACAGACAGAGGGGCTGCAGCTCGGCGCACACAGCTCTGCAGGTTTTTCTTCTTTCCTTCTAAAGAGGAGGTTTCACTTATTGTGTATGCCCCAGTTATGAACATATGGAAAGAATTTATTTATACAGGTTGTCAAAAGTGCTGGTGGTCTTTAGCTCGGGTGGTGTTATGTAACTTTGGGGGTGCAGCTCAGTTCTCAAGGTCTGGCTGCTCTGGTTAATGACTGTGCACAGGGGAAACGTGGAGAACATCTGAGAGACGTTTTAATTGTCTGTGAGCTAACAGGATAATAACACTAGACAGATTGGGCACAGCACAGTCACTGTCTCTGCAGCTGAACAGCCTGTCTGCTTGTGTCTCTCTGCTTAGCGGAGGGGTTCGATTTATCATTTCTCAACTAGCCAGTATATTCACAAAAGCCTGGTGCCATTCTAGCTGTCACGTCAGCAAAGGTTCTCACATTGTCTTTATCCAGACATAAAGCAGCAACTTTCCTTATGGTAATGTACTGTACACTTATCAGGGAACACAGATACTGAAAAAGATCAGACAGTTAAAGTTCAGGCACCAAGTATTTGTTAGCACGTCTTTCATAAAATGGCAGCAATTTTTCTCCCCATCTGTTTTAAAAACTCATAAAAATGTTGTCACAACAACTCTTTGAAAAATATATATTGAAAAATGCGTCTGCTGAACACTTCAGGTGGATAACGGAAGCGCAACAGAGAGCTGATGGAGCTGTGGTACAAGCGGAGCACAAAGTAGCTGCATTCTGCAGACACTGAGACATTCGCGCCGTACACTGGCCAGAACAGCCACAGTCTGATCTGATAAGCACTGAGCAGCTCCACTGGAGCAGTTGGAGGTTCAAGGAGAAAGAGTTCATTTCAACTTGTCAATCATGACGGCTTTAACTGTTTCAAGATTGTTATTTTCCCTTTATCACAACTCCGCCAGTCACATTAACCAAAGAATTTGTTATGCCACTTATGGGAGTGTTGTATCACATGGACAGCCAATGTGAATACATTTTCTCCGGTTAGTCAGTCTAACTTAAAATCAGTTATTTAGATTAACTAGCTAACCTGGTAACTGTTACTACAGCGTGTATTATACACCCTGGTATTAACCTATGATGTGTATCTGGATATGTCACATAAGTTTGATCACTCAAGTCTTTGCATTCAAGTCTGGTATTATTACATGTTTTTGTTACTTATATTATATATACACTGTTGCCCATAATTGTGGTTTAAGTTTCACTGTGATATGTTTGGAAGAGTTTGATCAATAAAGTTGAGAAGATATACACTTTATTTATCAAGAATAAATCACATTGTCACAATCATTTCATGAGAAGAGGTAAAAAACATTTTATTCCAACTTTATGGGCAACAGTGTATATATATATATATAATATGTCGCCACTGTGATCGAAGCTAGCTGACAACAAACATGGTGTGTCTCAGGTGACAGGAAGTGACAGAGGCGAGGCTGCTGAGGCTACTTATCAGCTGCCTTGCTAACTAGGCTAATGTTACTTAAGGCAACAGTATGTTTCCACTGAAGTGCTTGTCAGAACATCAAACAGCATCTGAAACTCCCTCCCCCTGCAAGTCTCTGACACTGGAATTAGAGACTGTGTCTGATAATTCCTGTAACTTTCCAAAACTGACAATCCAACATTCACGCCTACTTTACACAGGTAGCACACCTGGAGTGTGAAGGTGAGAAAGAAAGCAGGGTTTCAATGTTATTGAGCTCACTATTTAATTTTTCACACAACTACTTGAGATCAGACAGTGGGTCTGTGGGTCAGTGTCTTTTTCATGGACATTTTGGCAGTAACTTAAGTAGGTCTGCAGAACTTTAGCAGATATCTTCTGCGAATGTAGTAGTTTAGGAAGAAGACCTGCAGCAAACTTTTAATTCAGGTTTCAGGCTGTGTAACATGGTTCTGTGACTTCTCTCATTGATTCTGCCTCTGAGAAAATGTTTGGATAACTCCAATCTGCAATTATTTGAACTTTTCCATGACTTCCCAAGCTGACCATTAGTGCCTTTGACTGGATCCTGTGTTCAGGTGTGCTCCACATAGCAACAACTGCCATATTCAAAAAAACAGGAAAATGGAATCCTCACTATGTGAATTCCTCTCACGACAAAAATCTATGATCTTGGCAAAGAGACGCCAAGGGTTGGGAAAATATGCACGTTATTAATGTAAAAGTGCAGGGAGGGTGTGCTCTGTGTTTGATAGCGTTAACAGTGAGTGGCTCAGCAGGTTCCAACAAGAATTTTGCAGGAGATACACATTAAATAAGGAAACATCTGCATTCCAAGCAGCCTCTCTTACAACGCACTGGAGCTGAATGAACATCAAAGCATATCAGATAGCAGTAAATGTTGCTCTGAAACCCATGATTTATTTGCACTGCTTCCTTGAGATGTTCAATGGGCCCATTTCAGCCAGGAGGGCGGAGAGGTAGGCAGTGGTTCATTCACACGGCTCTCTGCGAGCGCATCACTGCAGAGGCATTTGAAATGTTACAGGGTGTTTGAGGTGAGCATAAGGAACGTTCTGTAAAATGAATCAATCAAAGCAATCCCATCCACTGTAATTTCACCAATATGTATGAGGCGAAAAGATACCAATGTTTTCATACACAAATCGTTCTTGTATCAGCAAAGTTCCAAGTGTAAGAATGTGTTTTTAAATCACGATATAGGAAAAGTTCAATTGTGCGACACAAAACACGTAAAACAAAAGCATAGCAGCTGTTCAGTCGTTCAACAAAGATTTTTGTGAGACGATCAGACAGGTTGGAGCAAACCAACAGTTTGTCCTAATGATCTAAACCAATTTATTTAGAGGTCAAACTTAAATTGAATGCAACTGAACAAGAAAACAGTGTTCACACTACTACAGTAAGTAGAGTAAGCTGAAGCAGGAAATGGGTCTGTAAACTGTCATGGATGTTTACAATGGACAGTTTGGGTATCATTTTACCTTTCACCTCTGTTTTCTCACCCAAATACAGTTGTCAAACCCGGGGGTTTGTTTCCAACCTGTCCGATCATCTTACTGCTCACATTTCTTGACTTCTTTTGAGCAATTTTAAAACAAAACCTACAGTGGGCTATGGGAAAAGGTTAGCATCTGCCACTGCTGTTGAATGTTACAACAAGATCAGGGAGTGCATGTTTGAACACTGCACAAAATGCTGCATGCATGGCATTTAAATGAAGATGTGTACAGATGACCTGACATACCAGATGGTTTGTTGCACAGAACCAGCTGGGAAATCATCCATGGAAACTGTTAGTCAAGGGGCAGGCAAGTTAAAAAAAAAAAAACTTACTTAATACAGGTGATTGATTGAACCATCTCTCTATTACTGTCTAACACAGGTTAACCTCAACCACTCAGATCAAGAAAAAACCTTCATTGCCATTGGTTGCTCTTCTTTCAATGCAGAAACACTTTCAAGTTAAGATATATCTGATGCTTTAGCAGCATCTACATTGAAGATTATAACATTGTTGTTTTCGAACGCTGTCATCAGACCAGAGCCCTACCTATGGCTTGGGCTGACTGATCCAAACTGCTGTAGTTCGGCAAGAAACGTATAACTTGGAGGCCTTCGTGATGGTAATCTCGTGAATCCAGTTGCCTCCCGTGGTTAGTTTGCAGATGAACTTGCACACAAAACCTCTTACTATATTTCATGTTTACAACATTTAAAAAATACTATATAATTGCCGTCTCTTTTTCCATGGCCTCAGCAAACATTGATCTGTGTGACCATAATCACATCTCCTGTTACTCACCTTGCACAGTCCCACAGTAGTTGGGCTGGCCAGCATCGGGAGCAGAGCGTCGCTGTCGCATTAGCCGGTGTTTAAGTCCAGAGAAAGACTGCGACGGATCACTTTCATCCACCGGCTGAATAAAAAGGCTGTCCTCCCCAATCTGGATGAGCCCTGTCTGTGCACAAAACAGAGACATGTACAAGATGAGGAGACTTTAAAGTAGAGGATTTAAAGTAAAGAAAAGTAAACTTTTAAGAGCCGGGAAAATGGTGAATGGAGTCTTACAGCAGCATCATGAAGAAATGTACAATATTTTGCTGTAGCTTCTGTTTTATTTGTTATGATCATCAAATGATTTAATAGTTCCATTCCAATCCCATCATTTTATAGTATACAATAAGAAAAATATCAGTGTCTTGTTTGGCACTATGCAAGAATCTAATGTACCATTTTGTGTAAATTTGCCTGTTTTCTGAGATGTTCTTGTATCGGTTGTGTGATGAGATTGCAATTCACAAGCACTAGAACAACACCTGCAAAACACAATTAGAAATGTAGCTGCGAGCAGCGATACCGAGTTTAAAACTTTTATGGTCAACAGAAGCAAGTAGTTCTAATGATCCAAAATTAAAGCCGCAAGCAGCAATGAGCAGTTTTCAGGCTTCACGCAGCTGAGAGTTTCTTTCTGTTGACACCAATCACATACTTGTTTCATCACTACAATGTATGCAGGGGAAAGAAATAGTAAATGACATCTTGTCTACATTATAGTAAATTCATTAGCTCCAAGATGAACTTGCAAAAGTAAAAGCTTTAACTGTATTTAATCGTTAATGGCTTATTGCAATTGACCATGCTTTTATTACTATTTATTATTACGCGCTGTTCTTGCTACAATTGATCCAGGTTTTGTGGGATGTTTGATAAGTTGTTATTTTAATAATAATAATAATAATACATTTTATTTATAGGCGCCTTTCAAGGCACTCAAGGACACCGTACAACACACAGTTAAAAACAAACAGTGAAAAAGCAAGTTAAAAAGTCAAAAAAAATAAAACATTTAAAAAACCAAGGGGTGGGAGATCTGCAGAGTGATGTTACAGTGAGTAGACTTGTTTAAACAGGTGGGTTTTGAGGTGAGATTTGAAGATGGTCAAAGTATTGATTTTCACAAATTTATAATGTGACAAGCCACAGCGACATGCATCATTGATCAAAGTGTTGCTTCCTATTATTATTGGATGTGAATGAAACTTGGTGAGTATGGAAATAGTGCATGAGCTGAATCAGGATTGGTCAATGAAAACAGATGCTCAATCCAACAAGGCTGTAGACCAAATTTGGTGTTGATCCATTCGAAATCTAAAAAGCAGATGTTACATCATGGTGGCCTTTATTGTCCAAGAGCCTTTTTGGAGAGTAAGTCGAGTTGGATATGTGTGTGAGATACCAACTCAATCTGACTCACAGTGTTGGAGGGATGGCCTTTCAAAGTTTTCATTTTTGAACATTAATTATAGCGACACCATCAGGTCAACTGGGGTCATATTTCTTATAAAATCATTTCCAGTTTGCTCACAGCAAATTGACCAATGGCATAACGTGGCAAGTAATAATAAACTGATAACTGAACACTTCCCAGTCTTAGCTCTTAATCAGTGAGTGTGTGTGTGTGTGTGTGTGTGTGTGTGTTCTTTAGTCATTCCCCGCACTGACACATACTCCATCCATTCATATAGTTGTTTTTTTTGTGACATACTTGGGCGATCATTTATATTTTCATTGAGTCCAGTCGTGAGATTGCCGATAGGTTTGACAAAATTTTAGTTGATCTTAGGCATTGGTTTAGGCCGATACCCTGAAACATGCCAAACACAGCAAAATAAGGAATAGAGGCAGAAGGCAGAGTCTGTGCAGATAAAGGCAACACAACACACTTCTAATGGGTCATGAGTGATGATTGAGACGGCTCATTTTTGTTGAAAATCGTACTCCTTCTAACCCATGTATAATGCCTTTTTGCAAGAGACACACAGCTACTTAGAAAAAAACTCTAAAGTGAAATGAAATAGCTTCCAACGCCGCTAAAGATCATAGTCAGCATGTTTATATCTCATTTGTTCAACTTGTGCATTAACAGATATGTAAAAAACCCGTGCTTGATCTGTTACTTAACAAACACCATCTGTGTCACCACAGAATCAGTACCAGAAGCCAGAGGAATCCTAAAAGGGCTTGAAAGGCTTATGGAGTAGCCTCAAATGTCTTTCAAACCCATTAAATAAAGATCTATGGTACTAAAGAAAGGCAGGTTTATGGACAATTCCAGCCATCCAAGAGAAGCTGGTAAAGATCATCAGAAAGCTCTTTGACAGCAGAGACAAAGCCTCAATCCAAAACACCTGTGAAGAGCTGGAGAGGTGGCTGATAGAGGTGGACAGAACAGGCCTCCCTGGGAGATTTAAGGCGTGGGTGTAGCTACGGCGGATTCTGTCCAGGACACTGTGGCCACTGATACTCAACGAATTCCCAATGTCCACAATGACAAATCTGGAGAGGAAGGTCAGCTGCAAACTGTGGCCCATCTTGAAGTCCATGTCGGAGGGGTGCAAGGTTATGAGGGAGGTGTTGCAATACAGGAGGGTCAGATGACGTTACAGTCTCTGGATTGGGGTGACAGTGAAAACTAGCAGGAATTGAAGAGCAATGGTAGCTGTGATCATCAACACAAAAGAAAAGAGCACAGCCTAAAGAAACTCAAACTTCATAAACATAGGTTCTTAAAAAGCATGTCCAGCAAGGCACCTTGCACAGTCTGAGTCCGTGGTTTGTTCAGCAGGTGAGCCTGTCCAATCCCATGTTGGACAGGCTTGTTTCTGATGATTCAGCACCATCAGGAGTGGTCTCTTCATCACAGTCCACATCCGGTTTGTCTCAGGCCTAAATGTCTAAAAGCTTATGCAAGCCTAAAACATCACAGTGATATACCCGTGACACATAACGGGATTACAACTATCGCTGACCTTGAAAAGTATTGTGGTGGTAATGGGTAGGGTTGGATACTACTTGTTTAATTGTGTCAACGTTAAAAAGAAGTCACATACCAAAAGCTTCACTATCATTAACATATACATATACTGCAAAGCACCCTGGCTGTGACCTGCACAATGAACATCAGAAGATGTGGTCAAGGTACAACAGTTGGGATGTACAGCTTTTCTGAAATGATGATAAGAACCTGTAAGGGTTTTACGTAGCCAACAACAATACAGGTGTCTTAACGTGTGTCATATGCTGCCAGTCTCTATTGTTCTCTTAGACATGGATAAGGTGGGAAAGAATTCTAAATACTAGCTGTTATGTGAAAGTTACGTCAAAAATAACTAAGAAAGTTACTTGTAACCACTTGTGATTAATTACTCATTACATATTACTGACTGAAAAGGAATTTTACTTGCATTAATTTCATTACTCAGCCTGCCTGCATCAAATCCCTTTGAAACACTCCGAAGCTGATGTTATAACCCAAAAAAAGGCCTATGAAGCCATTCTACACAACCTTGATCAGCACCAAACAGTGGACAGACATAGCTAACATACTACAACATTTTTACTAGCCAAATATATTTTCCTCGGAAGGTGGTATCAGAATTACTTTAATAACCCCCAGGGGGAAATTGCTTGGTAGCCTGAAGACCAGGAACTAAAAGAGTGAATGTTGGACTGACATTCACTGGAGACCACAAACTGGACTGGAAATGATGAACTGTGATGTTTGCACTAACCTAAAAAGTTAATGATATATCAGTGTTGCAGTCAGAACTTGCTTCCGCTGCCCTCAAGTGACAAACAAAGTCAGTAATTACAGGTTTAACATGTGTAGAAATATTATACTGTAGGCTAACAAGCAACCAGCTGACACTGTCCTCTCTAATAAAGATGACAGCTAAAATCAAGGGGACATTAATACAGAATGACAAAGTCTGCATTTAAAGGATGTCCGGCTGGATGGATGGGTGAGCAAAAAAGATTTCCTATGATCCTTCCTATGATTATTGTAAGGGTATTATTATTGCAGTAATGATGATGAAAGTTCCCCTAACCATAACACATCAGTAATTTAACCCCAACCACACAGTTTAACTACTATTATTATCATTATTAACTTTAACTATCTATTTAAACACAAAATGATTTTCCCTATACCTGGCCAAATCTTAATTCAAGGTTAATCTAAGTAAAGGTGCAGGGTCCACACAACATCCTAGCTGAGGTCATTACTAACAAAAGCAGCATATGAACATAAAACATGTACATAAAACATTAGAGAAACCAGAAGATACATTTCCTGTTACCAGTCAGTGCATTTCAGCTCACTTGGTAGAGGCTGGCTGCCTCCCCAGCCCCCATGCCAAGCTAATATTACCGACCACGAGTCTCTCCTCTGAACACACTGAGAATGAATGATATCAACCCTCCATAAAACTCCCAGTAAAACAGCTAACAAGCTAATTGTGTAAAACATTAAAGTGACTGAAATTAGTAACTGTAATGTAATGAATTAATCTAACGTTTTGTTGCTCAACACTGAACACAAATGGACATAAACACTGAAGACAAAACACGACATCATTCAATGTAAAATACACCTAAAACCACTTTGGACTCAAATGTTCAGCACTTAAGAAGGTTACACTTCATGCAAATGTCTCTTATGGGAGCAATATCAATATATGTGCTCCACTTGTCTACACAACAAGTCTTTTGTTTCACGGTTTGCACTGAGGTTAAAGTAATTAGGTTGAGCTGAGCTGAGTTTAAGTGTTGCAGAAGAGGACTGATTGGGGTTGGCAGTAAAGTTGGGTTTAGGTTAACTCTGGCACATCACTGCCACACAATAAAGTAGTTCAGTTACAGGGTGATCAATTTGATTGGACAATTATTTTTATTTCAAGCCCCCAGTAAATCTTTTAAGCTTGCAAAAATCATAGAATTTTAAAGCCACGGTCTTCGATTTTGTTTTTTAAAGTTCTTCACGCATGAATAACACAACAGAAGCACAGTGATAACACAAAGAACTAAATGCAGTCAGTTCTTTTACAATAGAACCTTAACAAGCTACAGGTACTTGAATGAGAAAAATATGCATGGAAACATCACTTAGGTAATTACCTACTTTGTTGTGTGCACAATGGCAACATGTCATAAGACAAAGATCAACAAGTGGAGCCGCTGAAAATAAAATTCCATAATAGAGAAAACAGAGCATGTTTTCTCAGAAGCTCTGTAGTCAATGATTTTTAATAACTTTTTCAGCTATATCAACTTAAGCTTACCTGGTTACTATATGCATTATCAGCATTTCACAACAACATGACATTGTCTGCACATTCGGGTTTAGCCACACTTTAAATTGAGCATCCCAGCTGGTTAAATTGATCATATCTCACTAAAGACTCACTTTGGAGTGTTAGACGTGCTACCCATACACAAAGTAATTGCTAATAAGAAGGTTGTCTATTTTGAATGGCTTCATCCCAGCCAAGTGTTATAATTTGTGACATCTAGTGTTAAGTTGGTGACACGAAAAGTGAAGTTGTGTAGCAAATGGAAAAAGAGAAAGCTCGAGGGAGAAATTTTAATCTTGGCTCCTTTCTCACCTCCACTTGGCCAATCATGGCATGAAGTGGGTGTGAATACCGGCTTGTCACAGCTATGTCCCAAATCGATGTATGTGAGGCATTGAGAGGACGTTTCTGTATTTGATTCCCGATCAGCACTTCTGATGCTACTACTACTCCTGGCTCCTTCAGGTGCTCAAGAAAATCTGTGCTGTTCCTGAAATCAAAGCACTCTTGCAAGAGCGCGATGAGAAAATTGTATCAGTTCTGCTCTCGTGTCAAAGTAAAATCAAACGCAAATATCATTCACTTTTCCCACCCAGATTTGTAGCGTCACAAGCGCAGCGACGACAGCGGAGGCTAACAGAAGAGAAAACAACACAATGCACAGACAGTGCAGCCACTATGAACAGCCCTGCTCTGACTAGAGCAGTGTGGTAT
Organism: Pempheris klunzingeri; assembly: GCF_042242105.1. Lineage (NCBI taxonomy): Eukaryota > Metazoa > Chordata > Actinopteri > Acropomatiformes > Pempheridae > Pempheris > Pempheris klunzingeri. The sequence continues at coordinate 29,235,576 of NC_092012.1, read as the reverse complement.
GCCATAAAATAGAGCAGCGACTCGGTCTGTTCTAACGTTTGCACAGACATTCCGCTCCCGGCTAAGCCCCAGGGCTAACAAATGCTGTTAGCCAGTATAATGTGGACTGGAGGATGGATTAAAGCATTTCTCCAGCTCCACAAACATGGGTACATGATACTATTCATAGGCATTAGGCGGAGAGAAAGGTATATCACAACCATGCAAAGGCAGCTGTGGTCGGAGGGATGTGAGGTGATTTAAAATCCCTCCTTCCTCAGCCAGAAGGCTTTGATTTCATCTCCCAAGTGCTGCAGTGCATGAAGCAGGAAATCAGTTCTGTGAGTTATATCAGTACTAAATAGCAAAATGAGTGTTCTTTCGCATACTTCATGTTTATTATTGTGTTTAGAATTTATTTATAAGATGAAATCCTGTTGCTGCTGGAATGACCCACTTTCTCCACACGGATAAATAAACTTCCATCGTAACTTGTGTTTAAGTCTGGGATTAGGCCAAGCTTCATCGGCTGCTGCTGCTGCTGGGGTTAGGGTTATCTGATGCCACGGCAGAAGTTTCACAAACATAGCTTTAAGATACTATTAATAGACGAGTACAGTGAAGAAAGATGAACGGCGAGCATGCGCACCTACAATACGGCGTCATGGATGTGAAACTGCTTCTGCGCCGCTGTCCTCACACTGGGGTTACAAGGTTTCTGCGCTCCCTTACTGCTGATAAAAAGGACTTTAAAGTTTTACTTCGTATGTTTGTTTCTCTAGCACTGCATCCCATTTAAGCTGCTTCTAAAAAACACATGGCGCTGACGCAGACAGGTGTGAAGTCCTTCGTATAATGGTTGGTTGGTTTGGGGCATTGCTTTGAAAGGTGGGATGACTTGGATGATGAGGAGGAGCAAATCATGTGTTTTGCGTCTGCAACGTGTTCTCCATGATAGATTACACCTCCTGGACATTTCTGTTGAATTTGATTTATCCTCGTGTTCTCATTTTCCACAAGTGGAGGTACAGTGGATTTCTGACCTGCTGGCAGCAGACTTACAACATGACACGAACAGAGATGCTTGTTTTTTGATGATTAACATTTTTATCCATTATCCTCTTCGCTTTAACGTAGCAAAGGGGGAATGAGAGACAACATGGTAAACTCACCATCAAGAATGGCGCTTTTCAATAATTGTCCACATGGAGTGAAAATATGGTTTTCTGCAACAATATTTTGGGAAGTGTGGACTTTACACTGCAGTGGCTTGGATGAACTTTATGTCTCCTTGGTGCAACCACACATTAACCAAACTATGTATGAAACTAACCAGTTTCAACGTATCATTTGCATCCTAACTTAACAGGGAACTGCAGACCTTTTTCATAAGTCCTTTGTGGAGCAAAAATAATGTAAAAAGGAAATAAATTCAAATGTATAATAAAAATGTATACCATCTTTGGCATCTTCCAGGGAACGTGTACAATAAAACATATTTATTCATAGCTGAAATCTCAACCTTTCATTTGCTGCTGGTTAGATTAACATTAACATAAATGACACCAGAGAATTACAGCAGGGGAAAAGTGTTCCATCTAATCCCAGTCTACCCTGCAGTCAATATATCAGAGGAGATAACAGAAACAGGGATTTATTCATCTCGTATTGTGCCTGACATTAGTGGATCATAACACATCGGGTATGGAATTAATCTGCAGATATGTAGTTCAAATTAAGACCAAACTTTTCAGTGGAAGCCAGAAGCTCTGGACAGACAGACAGACAGACAGACAGATACAGGCACGCACACACACGCGACTGAACACATGATCCCTCCAGATTTACGCCTGATGGAGATAACAAATCGGATTTAACCGATGCAAAGATCTTAGAAACCACGCATCATGAGTTCATCCCAAGTTGTATCCAGTGCACACTGTTTTAATCGGGGCCATCGCATCAGGAACTTTTATGTTGGTGCACCGATGCGAATCAGTGAATCTTACCATTCCTGACTGTAACTGTTGCATCAGCTGAACTTGACTTCATACACCACAGGCTCCCCCTGTAGACTACATGGTTTTCAAGCTCCTTGCAACATTTCCAGAAGAAAATGCAACATGCTAATTATATTGAAAATGCAATGTCCCCTATGGGTAATTCAGAAATTAGGAACTTGTGGAAGTAGAAAATATTCTAAATAACGCCCCATGGCAACATAATTGGTCTTACTTTGTCGATTATGATGATCATGATGATCATGATGTCAGAGCCTCTACCTACCCTGGTGCCTCCACTGCATTCACAGATGTTGGAAGCTGCTGGATGTACTAATACAATCCAATTTGTTCACTGCCATTCCAATGCTCCACTGATACAAACATGAACAGTTTGTGTGTGTGTGTGTGTGTGTGTGTGTGTGTGTGTGTGTGTGCTGAAGCAGCCTGTCTGACTGATTTGCAGGGTTAAGGGCAGCGGCTGTGACTGGATAGTGTTACATATAGCCTGGACCATATGGAGATCAGTGTCACACAGGCAAGCCACAATACATTTGTGGTGAGTTGTGTTGGTGTATGGGAGAGACTGGCTTTTCTACTTAAGGTCACAGAGCCTGACCTAGTTAGCTCCAATGAATGGACATCACATTTAAAAACATTTTCTTATCAGCATAATAACACCCAGCAGCTGTCTGGAAAAGAAAAAAAATGAAAACCAGCAAAATGGCAATAAAAGGTCAAAAGTCTGCTCTGGCTGGCAGCCAATCACAGCTTTACTCTGAGTTTAAAGGCATCTGGGGTACACACCGTGTGCTTCTATGACACACCAGTGTGTGTGTGTGTGTGTGTGTGTGAAGTCTGGACAAATACAGACAGCCTGATCACACTCCTAGTCAGACTTAAGATCAAACACACAGTAAGCGTGTGTGAGTGTATGTGTGTGTGTGTGTGTGTGTGTGTGTGTGTGTGTGTGTGTGTGTGTGTGTGTGTGTGTGTGTGGCTAACAGCTTTACTTTACTGCTTCAAAGAGTAGCTAGCTTGGAAACTTGGAAGTGACAAACCAATGTCTGACACACTTTGAGATGCTAATAACTAGACGCACACACACGACAGCCTAAAGAGCTGCCATGTTTCAGACTAAATCCCAGACCTGTTGGTTCAGTACTGGATTCTATGATGTAACTGAAATCTATTGTGTACACGAAGACATTGTTATGATGGATCCTAAATTGAATTAGTCAGATCAGATTATCGCTGTAGCCAAATTCCGCAGAATTGTGACAATGTGTTGTACACAGGAAAAATAGTGGCATTTAAACTGTAATGCTGGTTTTGTAATAAGAACTTGGGTCTTGTGTCCATACCTTTGTTTATAATGACACTGTACTCAGGTTCTGTGAAGCAGCATGTTCTTAAAATGTGATGGATGTTTACCGCGGACATTCACCTTCGTGCTCTTTTCTAAATAAGTACGTCTAATATGTTGGTTTGCCTCCGACGTGTCTGATCAACAGCTGACAGCTTGCGTTTCTTGACCCTTCTGACCTCTGACACAGACCAAACATTACCGGATTTTTTTATCTCGATACTGACATTTGAAGGTGAACGAATAACTTAAACATGTTTGATTAAAGAATAGTGACCCAGAAATGTAGTGAGCGGCTGATTTCACAATGCAAAAATATACTTTGTTTGTGTTCTCTGGTGAATAAATGATGTAACGTAGATGTCTTTACAAAATCAACTCAAACGTATCTTTGAGATTTTTTCTACTGAGATTTCTTGTTACTTCCTGGCCAACATATACACAGATACTGAACTATCTGTGATACGCCAATGTTGGCCAAAAATATCAGCAGAGCTGATGTATCGTTTGGGCTCTACTGGTGGGTACAATGTTATTACAGCTGATAAGAATGGTGGACACAGCTACAAAAAATACGAGCCGTGTTGATAAGCTGGAATGATCTCTTAGAGTGTCAGTGATAAGACTGCTTAACTTCTGAAAGTGGTGTTGATGGACTTGATTGTCCCACAATGCAGTGCACAAGAGAAATTATTCTTGCAGTTGGAAAGAAGTCAAGAAACTGTTGACCAGCGGTGTGATGACTCACGCGAGCACTCAGAAGGAAAGAGAAAAACTACTGCTTTGTCGTTGAGCTTTCAAATTTGAAATTGGCAAAACTGCAAATTTGAAGTGATCCAAAATTGCAGTTGGCTTGATGTGATGTCTTGCATCATTCCTCATTAACTACTGACAGCACATTACTAAGATTTGTGCCACAATTGAGGATTGTAACAATGTCTCATTTTACTGAGGATACCCTGAACACCCCTCAGCCTTGCCGCCCTGGTCTGGTCAGATGTAAGAGGCTGTAGGGTCACCTGCCCCAGCTGCTCGTGTTTTTTCCATATAAACCCACCATGTCTGCACACAGTTGGACAGTGATCTGCTCGTTCATTGTGGGTCAGCTGAACGGTAAAACTGTCGCTGAGGATATATGGAGAAAATAAAGGAGCGCCGCCTACTTTAAGAGCTGGCCTCAAGCCCGTTTCTGCTGAAGAGTCCAGGACTGAGCCTGAACCCCTACTGTACCTGCACACTCACTTTACATAACAGCATTATGCCTCAGCTAGTGGAACTTCATTGCTCACAGTTGGGGAAATTCACATTTTCTTTAAACCTCTCCGCAGGGGGTCGGAGGTCAGGCTGTGCTACAGAACAGCGGATCTAGAGATGTGAAATGTGCGTCTTAGCAGGATGGAGGAGACAGAATCTATCTAAGATGGATGTTTGGTCATTCACTTGATTTGATCTCTTAAAAGTTCTGCTGGTTTGGCTGCACAGCCTGACTTTTAACTGACCGCCCCACTGGCAGGTCATTAGGGTTTAAGAGATTAACTGCAATGACTGACTGACATGAGCTAAAAATCATACTCCAAGGCGCTTCAGCAGAGTGGCTGCGGTTAACATGGAGAGTCTCTCCAGGCCAAGCTGCTGTAATCCAACCTGCCTTTATTACATGGAATGGTCTGGAGCTCAACTGCTTGGATTGAATGACATGAAACAAGTCCAAAAAACGAAAGTGGGTTTACCAGGCCGCCACAGGTGCTCATGGATGCCAGAGAATCCGTGTGGTTGATGATGGAGCCGGAGTAAAAGCAGAGCTGGTTCATGGATAAGCGGCTCACCGCTGCGCTCTGGTCCCTGCGCCTCTCCTCCACCACGAAGCCCCCCGAGAGAAACTTGCTGTCCCGCGTCAGATTTAAATACAGGCTCCTTCCAAAAGCAGGCAGTGACAGAATTATATTATCCGGGTCAGAGTGTGCTCCCCCCGGGGCGTCCAGGGAACGCTGACCGCGGCGCCGCAGCGTGCGGACAGTGTGGTCCGCGGACAGGTGCGCGTCCCGCCCGGACAGCAGCCTGGGAACCACTTCATCTGTCTCCAGCTCAGACTGGGCTGTGGGGAGGGACAGTTTCCATCAAACAACGGCCACAATGTGCAAAAATAACCTCCTCTGCTGAACTGGTGAACTGGCTGAACTGTCTGCACTAATGCTCCTAGAGCCACGTTCAACTTCTGAGCCCAACTTGTGGTTTGCAAAAATTCTGCAGCCTGCGATTATTAGAAACAGCGTGCAAGTCGTTACGCAGCAGCAGCAATGCTTCTTATGGTCGCTGTTGCAGGGAATTATACAAGCATTGAGAAGGAAATCACAGATACATCCTGAAAACTGATCTTTAGTAGCGCATACAGTTGTTCAGCTGAAGGAACGGATCGCTGCAGTTGACCTATATCTAAGAGAAACAAACGCAGAGCTCACACGTAAAGAGTTCCAAATCTACTTACCAGTCAATCCGATGCAGAGCAGAGACAGGAGCAGATGGGTTAGGTGGCTGTTATGCATAATAAAGCAAAGCAGGGCAGAAAACTGGAAGAGGTGGATGGTTTTATTGTGAGGGGACTGAGGCGCTTTGCAAAGCACTGAGCGGACTGCCCAACTTTTCCTAAGTTAGAGAAGTTGCAGTAATTCAGGCTGGAGTGACTTTGTAGCGCAGGACACGCCTCCGCAGCCCGGACCGGCCTCCACTGGTGTCACATTGGTACCATGAAGCCCTGACCCTAGAAAAACTGAGTAGGGTCTGCCCTCTCATTGGTCAGAGCAGCTGTCAGTCACTGTCGGGGGTTGAAACCCTACACGTGGTTTCAAGTGGAGAGAAAAGTGCAGAGAACTGGCTTTTAAGTGTGTGTGTGTGTGTGTGTGTGTGTGTGTGTGTGTGTGTGTGTGTGGCCATTATAACCACACTTTTTTGGCAATCAGGTTTTTATTTTGAAGAACAACTTTAAAGGCAACAAGTGAAGCTTTACATCATTTCAGAGCCTCAGAAATGAGCGTTACTTAAAAAAAACTAGGAAAAAGAAAAGCATAGAGGAAAAATAAGGAGCACACATTTGTGGAAGACTCAGATTCACCAGGATATCTCAGCCATGCATAACCATAACCTGACCTGAACCTAAGCCCAGCTGCAGAGGGCACCGCCACAGAAAACACCCTCTCACACCTCAACACAAGGACTCTTCACAGTCAAGATGACAGCAAAGATAACACAATCCTGGATTTATTCACGTCATGTCGTGCGTAGCTTAAATGGATCATAACACATCAGAAAATGGAATTAATCTGCAGATGCTCCGGTTCAACACGAGACCAAAGGTTTCAGGTTTTGAGCCACGACAAAAGCCGGAATGCGGTCTGCAACAGACTAGGTATGGCTTGTTTTTAGCCTAGCCAGCTGTTGGAAATGCCTTTTGCTATGTAATGTCAGAGTGAAGCAGTTGTTGATTACTTGCACCTCCTATCGGCCGGTTAAGAGGAGCGAAGACTCAGCAGTCAATGAAAAAAAAAAAGACGACAGTCAATAAAATTCTTAAAAAATTGGAAATTGTGAATTGTAATATCGTAAGAGAAGGTAAAGTGGTTCCACAGGTTAACTGAAGTGATCATAAACATCAGTCAGTTGAACAGTAAGCTGTCAATCCAAAATATGTCAAAATAGAAACAGCTGATAAGGAGTAAGGATGATAGATGTGTGTGAAAAATAACATATTAGCTAAGTATATGCAGTGTTAAAGCTGAGGAACAGGAAAGTGTACACCGTTAAATAAGAAAGTTCAATGATTATGTCCATGATATCTCACATTATTGTCTGCTGTAAATCAAAGAGTTCTGATGGTTATAACCTGCAGTGAGACAGTAATCAAGAGAGAAAGAGGAAGATTTAAGCAAACAGAGCAGAACAAAGTTGAAATGGAGCTGAAACAGTGGATGGAGCCACCTCTGCACCTCCTGCCTCTGCTGTGCATCTCTCTGCCCGAGGTAAATGAGTTGTAAAATTTGATTGCCAGAGGAAAAAAGGACTTCCTGTAGTGTTCTGCGATGCGTCATGGTGGTCACGGTCTGCAGCTGAAGCTGTTCTGGTGCGTGACCAGCACACAGTGGAGAGGATGACAGATATTACCCATGATGCTCCACAGTTTGCACAGAGCGTCTTCCAGCTGGCAAAATTAGAGGGATCCAGTACAGTAAGCTCACCATGATGACACTTTTGTTTTATGACATCCATCCATCCATACATTGTCTGTACCGCTCATCCTGAAGGGTCACCAGGGGGGCTGGAGCCAATCCTAGCTGACTTTGGGTCAGTGGGGTACACCCTGGACTGGTCACCTGTCAATCACAGGGCTGACATAGAGACAAACCATTCACGCTTACACACACACACACACACATTTAGAGTCACCCATTAACCTGCATGTTATTGGACTGTGGGAGGAAAACCCATGCAAGCAGGGGGAGAACATGCAAACTCCACACAGACAGGCCCCTCTGCACCACCATGCTGCCCTGTCTGACTACATATTAAAGGGAAAAAGTGAAGTATGGTGAATGCAGATGCTTGCGTACAGATCATGATGGCTCATTGAATGGTTAGATGAGAGTGAAAATGATGTGAATCAAATGCTACAGCTCTCACAGGCACCAGATCTCAACTCAACTGAACCCATATGGGAGATTATGGAATAACTTGTTAGACAGCATCCTCTATCTATCACCATCATCAAACCGCCAAATGAGAGAATATCTTTTGCAGGGATGTTGTATATCCTTCTCGTAAGATTCAAACATTTGGAAAAGCAGCCTTGAACAATGTTTCTATTGGATAATTCCACACTTAATGATTTGCACTAAGTGACAACATTCACTTCCTGTGCCCCAGGATGTGGTGTGCCCTATAAAAGAGAGGCCAGAGGTAAAGGTGTGGGGGTCAGGGAGGTGGATAGGTGTGTGGTGCATCTGACCTTCATGCAGGAGATCGGAGTTCCCTAATGTTCACTTCTTATCAACCATAACCACCGTCCAGTCACACTTTATTTTAGGGAAATGACAAGCTGTGCTTTCTATCGAGTTACACAAAACTAAAAATACTATGTCTTTATTAGACAGTAAACAAATACATTTAGCCCTAATTAGACACCACACATCTAAATCATGCTGTAAATGATGCCATATTAGATCCAAAATATACTCTACTTGAACACTATTATATCAAATCATACTGTAATTAGAAACCAAATAGGAGGTGATAATACTCTGTAAGACACCGTTTTACAAGATGACAGACTAATTATAAATCAAATATAATGCCACATCAGATCCAAATTATGCTACGGTTACAGTTACATGCTCTTCTACCCCTACCACCAAATTATGCTGTAATTAGACACTGCATTTAATGCGACCAACATGGGCCTGTGATAGCTTAATTAGACAACACAGGTTGTAATTAGATGAATGCAATGTCATATTACGGCGGGAGTACAGTCGCACAAACCACTGAGAGCTCAGAGGACATTTACAGAGCATTATAGGTGGTTTCTAAATAGGGAATGACTGTTTGTTCACTGTCTAATAAAGAACATATCATTTCTAGTTTTTGTCTTATTTGTTACAAAGTACATACGGCTTGTTGTGTCTTAGTTACAAAAAAATGTAAGACATTTCAAGCTTTGGCCTAAAGCAAGTTCACTCGCCTTGACAGAAGTAAATAACCTCCCACACCTCCCCACAGAGCGTTCTCCTGCTTCAGCCCACACTTCACTTATTTACCTTCAGACTGCAAAGGACTAATTAAATGAGTACCATCAGCTTTAGAGAGCACTCCAGAGCACACCAGAGCACTCTCAACCAGACCCTGGAGCTGGTCCAATGAGACTGGTGCCCGTTGCCCTCTGAACACGAGAGGTTGAGACCTCTGACAGTCAAAGACCCCTCTAGTCAGCAGGAAATAATCTGAGAGCCACAAACAGGACAGAGTGAGTTCCAAAAGAGCAACACAACACATTGCTGGTTTGGGTCTGCGTGTGGGATTTGTTTGCAACAGGAAAAATAAAGCATGTTGCCAAACATGTTCTTTTAAATGAAACAGGACCACAATCCTGACTGGCTGAGGTTCACACATCCATTACCAGACTGGAACTTTCCTCAGCTCTACATAGCAGCACGCTCTCTTCCTGAAAGGCGTACATAAAAGAAATCAACACAATCCAAATCAGTTCAAATGGTGGAGCATTTCTGACTTCACATGTGACGTGTTCAAATATTATGTAAAGCTAAGTGTGTGAAATTTAACACAACACACCCCCGCAGATTTATACACGCACATTCAACATACATAATAAATTAATAAAATACAGCAGAGTTTAAAAAACTGGCAGAAAACATAAGAACTATACAGTTTGATAGAATCTTCACAGACAGTTATATCTTTACTCTCACAGCAGTAGTTAAAGTACACTGAAGTAACACTGGAAGAGCTTTTGATTGCTGTAGTTGTTTCTCCCGTCCAATCTGACCACAAAGAAATCCACTCTGAAAGTTTCCATCCAGGATCGCTAACAGGTGTGGTTGGGTGTGGTCGCACATATGCTCTGCTGCACCTGTAACTGCACCCAGCGGTTATGTCACGGGGTTCTGGAGTCCACCTGCACTTCACTGCAGCAAGGTGGGGAGTTAAACAACTGGAGGATTTTCAGGGGGTGTTAGGGCGCTCTTTAAAGCTGTTTCAATGTAGATGATGGGGGGCAAAATCCACTAACAATCACTGCTGTGGTTTTGTCACAGTTTTTATGGTTTTTATTTGTCTTAGCTTGTCAATCACAGCAGCGGTTTGTAGTGTGTTCGCCGATGTCCAATTTTATGTTGTTTTATACTATGCAGCTATATAATGCAGCTATTTTTGCTTATTCGTATGTGTACCTGGTGTAAATAGAATATTATGGGTTTCATTTCTATCTTACTGACACATCCTGTGTGTATTTGTATTTTAAGTGTGATTTTAGGCACATGAAAACAAAAAGATTTCAGAAGTTTTACAGAGCTGGCTGACTTACAAACATACCCACAGGACATCAGGGTCGAAACTCTTCACGATTCACCACTGTTACTCACTTGAGTGAAGAAGAGTTCAGTAAATCAGTAAAATATGCAAAGAATACAAGGTTATATTTTATATAACTGCTGTCGGGGTGAAATCTCCTCAAATGGATAATAGCAAATGGCTGATATGATATTTCATAAAAGGCCAACATCTGTCCCACATTGGTGTGATGGTCTGGGCAGCAGCTTCAGCTTATAACACAGCAGTCACACTTGGCGTGTCTGCGTGGTCAGCGATGTGTGTTTTTCTCTGGAAAATCAGTGTTTTGGTTTGAGCGTCCCTGTCAGAGCGGAGCACAGGGCTCAGAGGCAATCTCTGCTGAACTGACCACAGATGGCTCTTTATGGAGGTAGAGGGAAGTGATTTTCCGAGCTGATAGAGCACGGCCATGTATTCTGCTTTGAGCTTTATAATCACCAGTCGGCCACGCTAGTCAGCTCATACTGTGGAGACAGACCTCACACTGTAGCCGAGATCTCAATTTTAAATCTTTTTAGGTTTTTTCTTTCATTTCACTTTTTGCCTCAGTTCAAAGTTTAATCCAAATTTGCTTGATCTTAAGAGAACTAAAGTCTGGTCTCCCCCAGCACCTGATCTCCAGCAGACAGGGACTCCCTGTGTTGTATGAGGCAGACATTAAAATTTGCCCAGCATTTGATATTCCATCACCATTTTTACATTTACACAGGTTTATGACAGATACAGTGCAGGTGAGATCGAGGAAAGATGAGTCTAGTCAGTGTTCAGGGGAAAATAAATCTTCAAACTGTGTGACAAAATAAAACATAGAAGCAGTGTAAACATGTTGGCAGTAAGTATATACTGTGCTACAGTAGGCTGGTGAACACAAGCAATGCCTTGGGTTCAGAGAGAGGCCATGTTAATGTTTAATGCACTCAAAACTTAATAAAAAGTTAGAGCTCTTAAACTGCTTAATGTCACACCTCACTTTTTCTGTCGAGTATAAAGGCGCAACCATTTAATAAACCCTAAATCAATCTGTTAAATGTGAACAGATTAATCACATCAGTTTATTCTTCATGGTTATGCTACTCAGCTGGTGAAAAGAGCTGTATAATGTCCCCTGAGGACAGCAGTTATAAGCTCCTTATATATAACCTGCATTACAACCTGAGGGTGTGGAGTTTGCAAGATTTTTGGAGCTTAACCCATACTAGGGACCAAAACTCATTTACTTATGGATGTATTGGCAGGTTGAGAAGTGAACAGTTTCTATCTCTGGTTTGTAAAGGATCAGCTCAGCTGTATTTGGAGCCCATTAAATTCTTATATCCTTATTACATGCGTAATTTACTTTAATTATGATACCCATAATGATGGAAGTTCTAGGGTGGCTATGAGACATATGTCTTTTCAAACAAAGGCAGCTTTGACTTGTCTTCGGTAACTGTCGCATTTAGATAATAAAGGAGCGAGCCACACACTTTCAAAAATATATTTCCAATCCCATTCATTCAGCTGTAAAGAGGGCACCAACACTTAACCCAGCCAGAATTTGTTTTCTTCTGTTTTTCAGTTGCATTATCTGACAGAGAAGAGCAGGTTGATGAGCACCATCTTGTGGACATGAGTGGAACTACTGACTGATTCCGATTAGGAATCGATGAGGAATCAGTAAGTGTGAGTGAGTGGCTCTTCTACATACTGTGTCTTTCACAAATGTAATGCTATAGCATAAAATGACACAAAAAGTCCAGTGTTACAACTGTAGAAAGTTTTAGAACGTTGATGAAATGTGTGTGTAAACTGCTGAATCGTGGTTAAAGCCTCTGCTGTAGCACCCAAAGGGGTCACTGTGACCTCTACTCTGACATGTGAGGATGTTCAGGTGGTTTTTTGAAGATGTGCTGAACGGAGACTTGGTTTTGTTGTTTAGACCACACAGCTAAGAAGAGCCTCTTTGTCTTTTTGAGTGCATCTACAGGATCAACTGGGTTTTTGGAGAAGTCAAACCTACGGAGCACCAGTGCTTTAATAAATCTATTCATGGAGACAACAAAAGCTGACCAGAGTGTTTCTTTATTCATCAAAATACAGACTGACCAAAAACATACAATTCTGTTTACTTGCTTCATGTCACAGCTGTTGACATATACAACATCCTGGGCCTGACAGGAATGCATTTGCTGTGGGCGGAAACAAACATAAAGGATGAATGCGTGTAAAATGCACATATAAAAACAACTTGTCATTGCTCCACGATACTCACTCTTTCTCAACTGTTAAATGCTGCTGAAACGTTTGCCCATGAGTCCCAGGGACTGATCTGACAATCCTGACAATCAATCATATCATCAGCACACAGAACCCCACTCACTATTTCCTTATAGTAAATAACAATAAGAATAACAACCAGTTTTCTGTCTCTAGTTTAGTGGAGAGCAGTTACAAATACTTCAAATGATTCTTTGGCACAGCATTGGTGATGTTAGGCAAAGAGTAACCTTCCTCAAATTATTTTCTCTTGTAATCGGACAATTCATGGACAGATAGTGCTGATATACAGTATGTGCTGTAACACTTATTGTTATAGATCTGTGATGTTCAGCTCATCACAGGTGTCAATTCCAACAAGTCATCCAAATGAAATGACAAAATGCTCTCTAGAAACAAAACGGTGTGTATTTTCTGATCTGACACCCCTATCAGCAGGATGACATCACTGTCTGCACTTTCAGAACAGATGACTGTTGAACAATAAATCTACTGGTTAAGGTTTGGTTAGATTTAGGCACAATAATGTCTTGTTTGTAGTTTAAAATGACTGCTTTGCTGAGTATTAAATCCATATGTTGATGTTCCGCCCGTCCTTCCTACGCTGACTTTGTTGTTTTCCTCTTGGGTGGACTCACCCGCGGATGTATTATCATTATTCCTGTGCAGCACTGATTGAGACTTTGTGGAGTTCAGTTACATGTTCAGTCTGTTCAAGCTTTCAGGTTCAGTTTAGTACAAAATTGGGCTAAATAAAGAATGTACACAAGGTCAGTAGCTCAGCAGCTACAGTGCTCCTAGTGAGGGGGTCCATTTGCTACAGTCGTATACTGAACATCTCTACGTTAAGGGCAGCAAAGAAACAGAAGATCAACGGAAGAGAAATAGTCGATTGTTTCTAAAAAAAAAACCACACACCTCCTCATCTAAACATATGAGGGCACATGATGCACTGCTGAGAAAAGCTGTGTTCCAGGGCTGGATTTTTATTAGAGTTGCTATAAATATCAGTGGGATTTTGAATGAGGTTTTCTCACATCTGGAAAAGAACCTGGTAGTCCCAGACTCTCCTCAGCTCTGTGTATGTGAAAATGGAAAGAGTGACAGTGATAGATGCCAAACAACGTAACCTTTTAGTTTGATTTGTTAGACTCAACAACAACACCCTGAATGAGGGTATCACTTTTTATGTGTATTTTGAATCTGAGCATAGAAACAATGGTAGTTCCAAAAAGAACACAATATTGTCATATTTGCAGCCGAATTGTCTCCCTGCTTCCAGTCCTCTAGTTTTGGCGAGGACATGTTTAGCCTGGATTAGCTCAAACAGACAAATCAGGCAAATGCCCCCAAATCACAGATCCCTAAGGGCTATAAATGAAAAAGATAAGTACAAAATCAACTAAGCCAGGTCCTGTGTTACAACATAGTCTTGTGACCAAGTCTTGCAGAGGTGACCTGTGACAGAATCCAGTTTTAAGACTTAATTTTAGTGCATGTTGAGCTCACAAAGTGCATATTTATATTTATTTAAGTTGTGTTTAATGAAACTACTACATACAAGACACCTGCAGTCATGTTGTATTTTTCCAGCTTAGGGTTTATGTGTGCACTGATGGTAACTTGGATACATACACAAAGGGCAGCCAGGTGTCCTGATATACTTCAGACCAGATGGCAGCAGGGCAGACAGTGAATGTAGCTCTGTCTGCACTACAGTGGGCGCACTTATGGTAGGTAGTCTGGCCAGGGCACTGATGTCTGATCAAATCTATGAGATGCTGTGTCTCACCTTCATGCACTACACAAGAGGGTAAGCGCAGCATAATAACACCCCTACCCCCCACCCATCTAACCCTACATCATCCTAGCCCACAGTCATCTGGAGAAGTCTGTGGTGTTGCTGGATCCCATTAATCTCTCTGTGACTATAAATAAGCGATGTGAGCCAACAAAGGATTGATATATAACACAAGCAGGCCTCGATGGATGAAACAGCGAGGTGAGGGAACTGAGGGGAACAATCTTCAAAAGCAATATGGAACAAATTAGATGTGATATAAGCACAGTGGGGTTAGTGTTTTGTTTGCTTGTTTGGTTGGCTAGTCTCTTTTGACCTGCGAGGCAGTGAAGCACGGCCTCTGACAACACTGTGCAGAGGAACAGAACCAAAAACCTCCTACAGTCTCTCTCCCTGTATATGGGTGCAGTTCAAAACACTGTGAAAACAGTGTGGTTCCAGCATCTGGAGGAATAAGTCATATGTTTTGCTTATTTTTCTGTCCATATTGGATTTAATATATTTAGCATTGTTCTATTTCTTTCATCTCCAGCTCTACTGATCTTACTGAGCATGAGTCAGTACACAGTCTTTGACCGGTAGATGTTCTCTGGAGGAGACAAGCATCCAAAGCAACCGTTCTTGTCCTCCTTCTCATCGATTGCCGATCCATTGCCAAGCTTGTGCCGTTCCTCGCCTTCGTCCTCCGTTGAGCTGCTCTCTTCCTCCTCTTCCTCTTCATTGTCACTTCTCTCATCTCTGGTCAACTGTGATATAAGAGAGAGAAATAAAGCAGATGTAAAGGAAGGAAGCAGATACTGGGGCAGGGTGGAAGAGAATGGAATATGGAGGGAGAGGGAACGGGTGTTCAGTATATACAACAAGCAGCTGGTGGAGCCAGCTGACAAAGGTCAAGAGAACAAAAGCGTCCACCTGAAAGCAGATCTGGAACCTGAGCTGCAGCACAGAACAATGAGCTGGAGTTTTGGGTTCTTGTCAGCGGAAACAGTGAAGCTCTTTAGCGACTGCTTTCTGTTAACTGCCTTTGGAGTCATGGTGCCGTCTGATGTGTTCTTCTATCACAAACATAGTTCTTTGCACTAGATCAAAAATAATTAGGCGTAACTGTTAGCCTCATAGTTTCCAGTGTGTATGTCTTTCAGTAATGATATTTTTGAATGTAAGTCATAGACTAATGTGACTGATTTCAAGATGGCACAGCGGTTTGCTGCGTCTGTGTGCTGGTGCGCACTGTTTGTCTCCTTTTGTTAATTTATTTGTAAATGTTTTTACCCACGTCTCTCTTGTGCTTTTACAGAAACATGGCTGTGGGGGTTGTTACAGAGTCTGTCCTGCAGTTAGCAGGCCTTCAGCTTTTCAGAGTGGATTATTATACGGAAATTTCAGGCGAAACCAAAGGTGTCTGGTGTAACGATGTGACAGTGTTTCTAAAACACTGTTCTCCTGATCTGGAATCTTTTTGCCTCCCTCATACTGGTCGGTGTTTACAGGCCACAACAGGCCACCATGCAGTAGGCACAGTGCAAATATGCTGACTAGGTATTGTGAGTGGAGCGGACAAACCAAGAATCCTTACTTATCTCCCTCTGCAACTTTAACAGAGGTCATCTAAGTCACGAACTCCTAGTTTCTTAAATCCCTGACCAGAGAGGTGAATACTTTTGATCACTGTTGCACTACAATCAGCAGTATCTATCAAACCGTCCCCCCCACTGCACTGGGACACTGTGACCACGTCACGGTTCACCTGATTCAGGCAGAAATGAAAGCTGTTTCAAAGAAGTGTTACAGTGAAGCTGTGCAGGCTTGGAGTGTACCGTTTCCAGAACTGCTACCAACAGCCAAGATGAGCGCACAGAGGCTGTGACATCAGACATCAGCTTCTGTGAGGAACAAACCCTGTTCACGGCTAAGCTCAGACAGCTAAGGCTGCAGGAGGAAGAAGTGTTTAGGAGTGGGGAGAGGGACATGTTTGAAAAGGCAAGATATAGATACAGACTGTACTCAACAGAAACTTCGACAGCAATTCTCAGCCATCGCCTCTGCTTCGTCTGGAAACTGCAAACCTGAAGCCCCCCACTCCTTCAGTGACTTGCGCCTGGCCTGAATGAGTTCTACTACCATATCAGTAGGGCCTGGGCCACGGCAAGACCCCCTCCTCCCCTACCAATATGACAACTGTCTCCATCCTTATGAGAAACCAGCCAGCCCAGATTCTGTCCCTCCACCCTGAAGCACTGTGCTAACCAGCCATGCTCGATATTCACAGACATATTTAACTTTTGTGCAGACATGCCAAGTGTCAACCTGCTTCAAAATCTAAACCATCATCTCTGTCCCTAAAAATAAAAAGAAAGTACCATAGGACTTAATCTTGATCTCTGTGCTGAACCACCTCAAAGCCAAAACAGACCCAGGCCTGGACCACCAGCAACAACCTATGGCAGAAAACAGCTGCATCTCCGTCAAGCTTCTGAGTTTGCAGATGACACCCTTGTTCATCTCTGGTGGGAACGTGCCCACAACAGGTGGGTGACCACAATGATTCCCTTAACCTTAACAAAAGTGTAATTTTAACCTCACTGTTCACTCATCTTAATCTAGATCTTTTTGGTTTTGGACAGGTGACAGATCAGAAAACACTTTCATGTGTCATTCTGGGGGGACATGGACAAACAATGCATTCTGAATTTGTTGTCCATTTATTTGACTTTTTGTCCAATTATGTTCGGCTAACCTCAGGGTTTGTTCCCACCCTCTATGATCATGTGAATGCTTGTGATTCTTGACCCATCAGACGTCTTTTTAGCGATGTCTTCACTTGGTAAGTTAAGTTACTGACTGGAATGATGACCCAAACTTCGAATAAAACCCAAGTTGTAATAAATCTGAGTTATCTTTTTAGAGAGCACATCCAAAACCTCAAATTCTGTCCAGGCTCACTCATTTAAAACCTCACTGTGATGCCAGTCTGGACACAATGATGGAGGATGGAGCAAGATGGGACTGATGTATGAGGCAGAATATCTGATTCAGACCATTTAATAGTCTATTTAAGTTCATGAATTTCAGCAGTTACAGTTAGGGTTAAACTGAATTTATACCTTTTCATTAAGGCATTACACCATTGGCTATACTGGTACTGATGAAGATATCACAGGGGGACGAGAAGAACTGTGACTGGTCACCGAGATAGAATTTTCTGATGAAGGAAGTTGAAGGTTTATGTTCATGATCCACCATACTGCTTAATTAAAATGATGTCTTTCATTGTTTCAATGGCTTTACCAGACTAGAAGTTCTGCTATAGCTTTGCCAAGCAAACACTTCATACCCATCACCCGTTGACAACACATCAGTCCTTCTGAGCAGACTTACGGTGCCAAACATAAATTTTCTGATCATGCAGAGAATGAGGTAGGCCCAGAATATGTGCAGGCAGAGAAGGACCACCAGCATCACATTGAAGAAGTAGTAGCCAAAGAAGGCAGGGTAGTGGTGAACCGGGTAGACCCAGGTACAGTGGATCAGCCTGAAACACAGCAGAGTAGAAACAGCAAGTCAAAATCTCTATCATCCAGCGTCCTATGTAATTAGATTATGTTGTGTGTTTCATCTGTACAAATAAAATGCTGTTATTCTCCATTAGTTTTATCTTCTTCAGCAAATGCATCACCTCTCATGTACCACAAATGAATGTGGTCTAATCCATCAGGTCTGCCATGAATCCTACATAAATATTTATTGTACTGCCTGTCTACATCATGTTCTCACCTGTTCATAAGTTCTCAGTATGTATATACTGTACATGTTGCATTGCTGCATAGCCTGTCGACTATCATTTGTGCCAGTGATATCTGTGACTCCACTAACAGTGATGTGTATACACAGCCTAATCTGTTTGTACATTTAATCTATTGTTATTCCAGCTAAACTTGGAAAAATAGTATAACAGCATGCGGTCCAGCACCAGGAGGCTCAGAGACAGCTTCCTCCCTCAGGCCAGGACACTGTCAAACTGAGTTCTCAAGCTCATCACTGTTACTGTTCTCATATTGGTTCACTTCACCTTCTGTCAGCCAATTCCAGTGTTTTCAGCTTATTAAATGGCAGCTATTGGTTGTCATCAGGAGCATATGAGGTATTTTGGTTTTAGAGCCAGAAGTGATGTTCATTGATAAGTCACAGGGTAGCGCCGCTCGAAAGCAAACCCTGCTTTATGGTCCATTTTACTCTTAATGGGACCATTATTTTCAAAGCGATTTAATGTAACCTTGACAAATAACAAACTTAAAGTTAAAAATCATGTGACTTGAATTCATTTTGTTGTTTGTATAAACAGCTGAACTAACTGCTCAGTCCGGCAATGTGGAAGTGTTTACTACATAATAAAGCCATGATGACTGAAAGAGGCAACTAATGTGCAGAATACTGTAACAGGGCATCTTCAATGTGTGATCAACAACACAAATATGTTTTTTTATCAATCTAGGTTTTTTAGAAATAAAGTATAAAGTTTAAAAGTCCAAACCCAACAGAATCTTTGGAAAGAAAACCCAGAAACTCATGAAATATCATACTTTAAAGCTTACCATCACTTTGCATAATACATGTGCAGATTCTCTCTCTTACACACACACACACACACACATGCACACACACATACACACCTTATTTATGAGCTTACCAGAATGGGTAAATGATCAGTCTTGTTACCATAAACACTATGGCAAACAGAACAAAAAGGGTTTGGCAGGTTTTCTCCCATTTAGCATAGTTGAATAATTTGGCGGACTAAAAGAAAAAGGAGTTGTATTGTTAGTCAGCCACACTCAAAAACACAGAGCAAGTCTGATCATCCATTTTCTGCAGCATACAATACTCACTGGTAACTATAAAGCCTTAATTGTATGACAGTATAAATGGTATCCATTGGAATTCTGTTCATACTGGACCACTGATCCAATTCCAACATTCAATGAAAGAAAAGATGTTAAAAATGTTGGCACTTAGTATAATTAGGGGTTCTGCAGGATGATATCGTATAAACATGTTATCAGGTGATAGAGCTGCTTAAGACTGACCTCTAGTAAAACATCTGAGGCATCATGGACAAGCATGACCAGTGTTCCTATACGAATGTAGTTGACACACCAGGAAAATGATAAGAGGGTGAGTGTGGCCAGGTGGTGGACGATTTGCTCCTTAAAGTCCTGAAGGAGGAAAAAAATACCATCACATTAGTCAAGTAACATTTCTAATCTTTACCAGACCACTAAACAACTAGCGCCACCTAGAGGCTACAATGTTATTTACATCCAGCAATATGAAACTGTTGGACCAAACAAAAACCCTACTAATGGTTTAGTTTTTCAAAGAGCCTTACCAGGTGATGGCAGTGCTAAGGGAATAGTAACGGGATCATTGAAATCGAAAGGGCTCATCCTCTGGGGAGCTAAAATATTTTCAGCAAATGTCATAGCAATCTACCAATTATGTTACAAGGTCACATTTCTTGTGTGCAAATGGAAATGTCATGGTGGCGGTAAGGGAAAGGTCAGAGGGCTCACCACACATTATCAGGGTCCAACCCCTTGAGACCATGAATATAAAGTAATTATGGGGACAACTTGCTTCTGATCTGTTCACCGGACCAGCTGACATTCTGACATTGCCACGCTTCAGCACTAGTGATATGGGCAGCCACGTTTTGTCTGTTTAATAACAGCCTTCAGGGTGCTCTGGTCCTCTGGAACATGGGTTCTTGACCTTTTTTTGCACCAAAGACCATGTTGAGTTTAATTGTTCTCCACACCTCATTAGTGCACACACTATATTGAGGATAATTCAGGGTCTCTCATTAGTGTGTTTTTAGGTTAATATGCCTCTTCACTGATCATTTATGTTTTAGATCATGCTTGCTCTCCATTTATTCTCGCAACAAACAAGACAAGATACAAGTTAGAAAATCATGGAATGACAGAGAGGGGAGGAGACAGAGAGGCAAGACAGTTTAAAAAGTTATATCTTATAATTCATGGCTACACACTGCAATACAGTGTTGATATTTTCACTCTGGATAATTACACTGCAGCATTCAGGAGCAGATGAAACTTGTGTGAAGCCCCACTGAGCCAGTGATTGCTGCAGACAGGTTTATCGGTTTTATGGATGTTTTGTTGCTTATTTTAAAATGGACAGTGCTGCTGGGACAGAACATGAGGGGAGGGGTAGAGGGAGTGACATGCATCAAAGCCCTTTGATCGGAAATCAAAACCAGCAGCACTGTTTTCATAGTTTATGGTCTTACCCACTAGATCACCAGGATGCAGCAAAACTATTCTCTTCTCAATTCAGTGTTCAAAGTGATGTACAAATGATGTACAAGCCACAGTGGATCAAGGAGAAACCTTTGAGAATAAGTACACATGTTCTACCGAACACAAGGGCCACCTGACACAAAGCTGTAGGTGCATGGAGGAACATAATAGACAGGGTGAAAGACAGAGAGAGAGAGTCCTCTATCTGCTACTGTGCATATATGTACCCGCCATATTAAGGAGGTCAAGATCCACTCGTGTGTGTATTGAGAGATGCAGACTTCATTACAAAATCGACTGTAATTTTTCTTCAAATTTGGTTTGTAATAAACGTGAGAAACAGAACATGAGACTGGTTATATGTTGGAATTAAATTCTATTACTCAGGGTGGATCCAAAACCTGACATTACTTCTAATGTGGTACTAAAGGAGCAAACATTTAAAATCACAAATGCAAGTAGGGAGTTTATACACCAGGAGTGCAGGAGATTGAACCAAGGTGAAACTCTGACCTCAACCAATCGCTACTCACCTTTCTCTTGACATCAAAGGCAACACTGAAGAGAAGAGAGCCATAGAAACTCATTTCCAAAATATAATACCAGTACTGAGACTCCAGCAAGGACTGCAGACAGAGAGAGACGCAGAAAAAAAAAAAAGTCAGAGTCAGAAAGAGATGGACTGCATGTAACGTGAAGCCACAGTGAATCTCAGCCACACAGACAAAAGGTTTGTCCCTTGAGGCTGTGCTCTTTGTCCTAACCCATTTAGCTGGAAGGAAGGAACTGTAGATGAATCTATTGTTCACTCTAAGACGTCATCTTCCACTCAACCCCATTTTTCACCGGGTTCAGCTGATATGAAGCATTGGGATCATATATGCTTCCTCTGATCTCAGTGTGTTAAGCTGATAGTGTTTGTAATGAAGGTCCCTTTGACTGAAACCAGTATAAAAGGTGGATGTATATTATTCCCATTCATGAAAACTAGAACACAGCTCTATCTCAGTTTCTAAATAAAGGCTCAAGTGTGGTTTCACTTTTAACTGATGTTTATCAAGTTTTACGTAGAAGAGATGCTGTTAGATGGCATTTGCCGAGAAGACCACATCTAGTACTTGGTAACACCAAATTTAAAATTCTCATTAGCTGATACGTCATCCTGAGAGGCACGGTGTGTCTTTAACCCTAGAACACTAACGTTGGGTGATTTTCACCCACGCCATTGTGGTCACGTGATTTTCATTGTGTTTCATTGTGTCTTTTTTTTAAAGGAATTTTTCGTTGACAATTCCCTAATTTTTCACTAATTTAGTCTTTTTATAGGGTCCCCCCATGACACCTTTTTTTCATTTTATGAGACGTTGTATAGGCGGAAATAAAAGAAGAGTACTTCAATTTGCCATGTATTTGTACTATATATATTTTAATGAGAAGTATCTTTTTATCGTCACATCAGGTAAAATATACCCGATGTTAGTGATGATGTTACTAACTGTTAGGTTAGTGTTCTAAGGTTAAGTGTGCTTCATAGATAAATCACCAGGGGAAACAAAAATATAACTATGGAGGAGGTCATTATGAATTATGGTCAAGATTAGCATTATTGTCTCTTGGCATAAGTAAAAAAAATAATTGTAGCTAAATTAATCACTGATCTTTTTGCACCATCCAGTAAGCATGCTGACACACCCAAAATGCAGGTTGGATCATCCAGCAGTGAGATCTGCCTTCCTGCTGTTTATGATAATCCTTGTCATAACTGCTGAGAGCTCGTTCTGCTCTAAACACTTGAGTCTGAGAGGCGCAGTGTAACAAGACAGAGGCTGAGAGGACTGGTTATACTATCTATTGAGAATGAACGAACAGAGAAGTTTAACCTTTGCGGGGCACAGGACTCACAGAATGACGTTCAGACAGGTGAGAACAACAAACCCCTTGATTGTTAGAACTGTAACTGTACAGAGGAGACAAACAACCACGGTGTTGCCTGGAGACGGAGTGTTGTGTGTGCTGCACTACGATGTGTGTGAAAACTGCAGCTCTTCTTTTGCTTTAGTGTGTGCTTAATGTGATATTGTTCCATTAGTGTATACACAGGTTAATGTGCAATAGATCTATAATATAATATTATCATACAGTATACCCCCCCCTTTGAAAAATGTAACACAGTAACAAAACAGCACATTTTAACTGACCTACTTTTTTACTTTTATCTGAGCACATTTTACACATGTAATTTTCCTTGTATTTAACTCTTGTATGGTGTTCGGGTTTGTGGACCCGATTTCATCCGTTTTCATGTTCTTTATCAAAAGAAAAACTATCTGATTCATCATTTTTTCAAACTCAGACTCATCAATATGAGCCAAGGCCAATGAGTCTGAGTTTGAAAAAATAATTAATCGTATCGTTTTGCTCTTGATAAAATAAAGAAAACGGGTCCCACAGACCTGAACACCATACAAGGGTTAAATAAAATATATTGAAAATAAAAGTACTTTAAATTTTCTCGAACACTTCCATCACTGTAAATATGTAATGAAAGATTTTTGTCTCAACTCTTAATCATTACTTACTTATTTCAGTGGCTCAGACTTTAGACCCAGTTGTAGACACTAAAACTAAAACTAAAACTAAAGCACTCACACTGGAAAAGTAACAAAATGCAAGCATGCACATTAAAATCAGGGAATGAATAAACTTTCTCCAGGGTGTAACAATTCTCAGCAGCTCAAAACTTTATTTAATATCTGTCAATTTCAGGCTAGCATTTATCGGTAGTTGTCAGAATCATTCCGATCTGCCATCATGAAGGCCGTTCCAATACCCTTCCCTCTGCTGTGAAGAGCCAGGAGGGATCCCAGAGGAGGCTCGAGTGAGGACATACAACGCCAGACTCAACTGTAAATCTATTAGTGATTGGATGCTGCAGCTGATAGGGATGCACTAAAACAGCATCACAACATCACACTGGGACAACAACAACAGAACCTACTGAGGAGTATTATCTCTTAAGCTACTATCTTAAATTTCAGACACACTAAAAAACACTGACAGAGGTAACTATGGGCAAATACAAACCAAAGCTTCAAAAGTTGCTACTGAAAAAGCTGAATCCCAGCTGATCCAGCTGTGCCACCACCATCACAAAGTGACATCTCTTCAGATGATAGTTCAGAGGAAACGACGTTTCTCTTTGATTCATTCAACATTTTTTTCCTTGAATCTCTTTGTGTCTTTAGTTTGGATGACTAAGATACAAGGAAAAGACACAAATGAGGAAAATGTTGATGCAATAAGTGAACTGAGACGTACCCAGGGATTAGTATCTTCCCCCTTATATGGTCCCTCGCTCCCAGATGACTAAAGTTCCATACTAAACTCTACATTACATAATACTAACTGAAGTTAAATACTCTAAAAAGCTTTATAGAATCAGCATCTGAACCTGAATCACATCTAAGCCAATTTTCTTCTTATGTTAATATGATGATTAAGACGTGCAAGAAAATAACAAAAGCATACAAACCTGCTTCGGAAAACCTGTCCATACTTCGCGTGTGTCATAAAACCATTCTTTCTGCAAACATGTAGAGAGATATTGATGTCATGTTTGTATGATTTATTTGAAAAGGAGTAAAGCTTTTATGCCAAATCCATGAGGCTGCCAGTGACTTCAAAACTGTAACCATGGCGGTCTCAAGTTGCTTTTCACAGTAAAATCTTTGCTTCAGTAAAATCTTTCTGGCCAAGATGGACTCATCTTTAAATCATATAAGCAACTCACATCGTATAATGCTACTATTCCTCCAATGAACGCCAACAGGTAGAAGACAAACCTCCAGCTGTAGGAAGAGCAGAGGACACACACGTGTAGAGGTATAGAGTATGGCTATTGGAGTTATTGCATCATTATTATCATGACACACACACACACACACACACACACACAGAGGTAGTGACCTGGCCTCTCTGAACTTCTTCAGGACTCCAGGACGGTCCTGACTGCGTCTTCTTCTGAACCACCGTTCAACTTGTCTCACTGACAAACTGCTTTTCTTAGACAGCCCATCAATGTCTGCCTGGAGGGGAGTGAACACACACACATACAGTACACACACACACACATACACATGGACATATAGATATATATATCCATGAATGCAATCAGTGCAGTCAACAGTGGGGTTAAGGACATGATTTTCAAAAGAGGTGCTATGATGTGGATGTTTAGTTTTTAAATAAAGACTTGGGATTCTGC
Source organism: Pempheris klunzingeri (assembly GCF_042242105.1). Taxonomy (NCBI): domain Eukaryota; kingdom Metazoa; phylum Chordata; class Actinopteri; order Acropomatiformes; family Pempheridae; genus Pempheris; species Pempheris klunzingeri. The sequence goes on along the minus strand of NC_092012.1, from coordinate 29,210,477 downwards.
CCACTGAATGTCTTTGTTAGCAACAATAACAGATAAATAACCTGCATCAAGAGAGTACAAGGAAATAAATGATTAATTGACACTCAGTAACAAGATTGGAGATGTAATGGTTGGAAGGGAGCCAGTCCATTTAAAGCCTAGTGAAATGATTTTGAAATCGGCTTTGGCTTGTACTGGTAACCAAAGCAAAGACATCAGCACAGGTGAAATATGATCAGCCTTTTAAGATTTCCTTAGAACTCTGGCTGCTGCATTTTGGACCAAAAGAGTCCTTGTTGCTGTCATTGACAGGACAGAGAAAAGCGCATTGCAGTAATTGATTCTGGATGTTACAAAGCATGTACAGGGATTTCAGCATCTGTATTAGATAAAATTGGACAGATCTAAGCTACGTAACATAAATTTAAAAAGGCAGGTTTGGTAACAATCTTGTAATGCAGGTCGTAGGTTAGAGAGGGATGAAAAATGATTCCCAAGTTCCAGACAGTGTGGCTCTGAGGTTAATGCTGAAAAGTGATCTATGTCTGGCTGGATCAACTCGCACCAATGCGGCCTTCTTGGCATTCAATTATAGGTAATTTTTCACATCAAATAATGGACTTTCTGAGGGGATAGCTGCACTTCAAAGGCCAGGATGAGTCATGGCCGATACATGGAGATGTGTTCCATGGAGGATCCAGTGAGGATTTATCTTGTATTTTTTGTGACTAAGTGGCTTTATATAAACACAAAACAAAAGTGGGCCAAGTTATGTTCCCTGTGGAGACATCACATTTAACCTTAAAACAGGAGGACATAATTATTAGTTATGCTCTGATATGAGATAAACCTGCCAAGTGCAAGCCTTCTAAGGGTTAAAAGTTGGAGTTGGTCACATTTTTGAAAATATCATTTGTTAAATATGTTGTTCATTTGGGTGAACTGACTAAAATTTACAGCATCTTGACAGGAGAAAAATTATTCTTATTTGAATGGTTTGGGCTGTCAGTTTTGACAGCCCAAACCATTAATTCAATCTTTAATTCATTAATTCAATCCAGGTTCCCCTGGCACCTGTGTGGTAAAACAGTGTCTAGCATAGATGTCAGGCCTGCAGCTGTCAGCAATAAAGCTGAGTATACAGTATCTTTATGATATGATAATGATGGGAGCATTACGAAAATAAGAGCCACGTTACAAAGCAACACTTTCACAGTCAGATAAAGCTGAAGGCCCTTCTGTCTCCATATCCGGAACTGAGATGTGCACAGCGCAGTATCATGTTCTCATGAAGTGAACAGGAATGTTGTGTGAATAGTATTGATGTTAAACTGTCATAGTGATCATTGGATGGATATTTGAGTGGGACTTAATTTACCTGAGCAGGATTTCTACACTGAGTCGTGTAGTAGAGTTCCAGGATGGGGTTGTCTTCTGCTTTCAGATGGACCCTCTGCTTGATCCCAGCAGAGACTGCGAGTGGTGTTGCTATCCACCTGAAACACACACAGCGTTCATGTGTCTCAATGTCAGTGAAGGACATACAGTACAGTAGGTGATGAATTAGATGTAGTTTGATTGATGACATGTTTACAACATAAATAAATGAATAAATAGAATAGACCTAAATAGAATATACCTAAATTGTTATTACACTGTTGCCCATAAAGTTGGAATAAAATGTTTTTTACATCTTCTCATGAAATGATTGTGACAATGTGATTTATTCTTGATAAATAAAGTGTATATCTTCTCAACTTTATTGATCAAACTCTTCCAAACATATCACAGTGAAACAAAATTGGGGGTATTGAACACTTATTCCAACTTTATGGGAAACAGTGTATTAGTAATAGTGTTGTTTGGTTGTATACTGGGTTTTACAGTAGAGGACCATTAAAAGCCACAGTAATCGTACTTTACATCACAAATGAAATTGTATTTTACATCTAGTGCACTCTCAAATCAACCTGCACTTAAACTGCATTACATGAAGATGATCTCACCTCTTCATATCATACAGAAATGAATGGAAACCATTACCTGCCTTCAAAAATGTTAAATACACATGATTTATATACACACATACACTCATTTGCTTTCCCAAATAGGTTGTGGGGAAAATAGAATTCCTTTCTGGATTATGTTCACCTGCAGCATCTTTCTGATGTGACAAAATGTGACATCTATGTCAATATATTCCTCACATTTTATCAGTTTCAGGACACTAAAACTCATGACTAACACGAGACTGCAGAAGAAATGACAGTCTTTCTCGAAAACAATGAAACACACTCTCACTCAATTCACACTCACTTGCTACTACAGCCTTTATATTCTGACATGACAGTAGTTTAGGTGGCTAATGTTAGCTAATGTGACTATAACAGACTTTCCTGTCCCTACAAACTGTTTCTGTATTTGATGTGCAAGGTCCCTTAAGGCCTGCAGCTTACACTTTTGACATGAGTTGATGAAAAGTAAGGAGGCTGCTGCTGATGGACATTGGAAGGGACAATTTCTCTGTCCCGTTGTTTTATCAAACCAGCCAAGTTAAGCGAAACCAAAGATGCCTGGCTATATTGTTAGAATGGTAAACGGATCCTCTACTTGTTTAGTGCCTTTCTAGTTTTTTTGACCACTGAAAGCACTTAAACACTACATTCACATTCACTCATTCACACACTGATAGCTGGGCTACCAGCCTGGAGCCGGCCTTAAGGTCAGGTTTCTTGAGCAGGGTGCCACTGATCTGGAGCAGGCTTTGACTATTACAGTGCAAAAAAGCCAGGGAGCCTCTGCAGAGACACTGTGTATGCAGGCAGTGGAGGGTTCATCTGCACAATCTGTCAGTTTCAGAAAACTGTTGATGAATTAACGGACAAGATGTGCTTCGTGAAGATGGAGATGAAAGAAATGCACGATGAGAACCAGATACCGTGGGTCTACAGTTTGAGAGACAAGCATGAGCTCAACCCTCCCTATGCACTCTTCACGGCCCCGTGCTCACAGGGCCACATTCATTCACAAAGCTCTACTGTTGAGACTTCCATACTACCTCACATCTCCTCTCTACTTTAAATTGAATAACTCCAGTGCACACTCCAGTGTCTACCTTACCTTAGACATCCCTCACCTACACACTAACGTTAGTAGAGCTGCTTTCAGGTACCATGCACATTTTAAATGCTACAATCTGCCCTCAAACTAAACAGGACTGGAAAAGAGTTATTCATTAGACTTGGAGATTTGGATATCCAAACTGACACAGTGGTTCCTCGATGGATTATCAAGCTCCTGGTAGGATTATAAGAACAAGTGATGGCTTGTTGTCACAGCTGAACAGTGCTCTACAAAGCAGTTTTAAAAGTAATTTGCTTCATAAATGTTCCAGAGACATAGGTAAATTACATATGAAGGTCTGGCAGAACATTATGGTACCTAAATAATGACGTATTATTTCAACTACCAGCAATCCATCTGCTGTTAATCAGAATGTTAATTTGATCAGTCGAACCCGATCATCTGATCCGTTGCCCGTGGCTATAACTGCAATCTAAACATCATTATAGTCCACTTTGTTTTTTGTTCATTTGTGCTTGGACAATTTGACACTTTGCTTTTTCACACGTCAGCAGACTAATATGATTAATCTTCACAGGTCTTTAGACTGCAGAAACTGAAGAAACACAGACAACAATGGACTGAAGGAACCTTTTAATTCCTTGAAATAAATTCCTACAACTAAAAGGTGCAGATACTTTGGGTGGAAGTGCTGGTTAAGATCCTTCAGCAGAAAACTATGCACTGTTGGTGCAGTATAGCTATGAGGGAGACTAGGTGAACAACGTGTGGTTCTTACCTTTCAAACAGGTATCTGATGAGTAAGAAGGCGAAGGCGTAGGGGACGGTGATGTAGAGATGTGAGGCTTTGGCATAGACCCGGCCCTCCCTGTCCTCCAGGTCAGCCCAAGTCAGGTTCACAGGCAGCCAGATTCTGTCCCACCAGAACCACTCGTACAGTGTGTCAAACATCCCTCCACCCTAATTGAGCCACCAGGTCACAGAAACGGAAGAAAGGTAAGTTAGGAGATTGTAATTACCAATAGACTTGCAGCACAGTCTGTAGCTAATGTCTAGATGGGCAGGACTATGATATGACGGGTAAAAACAAGTTATCCAGAATCAATGAGGTGAATATGTGAAGAATCAGCCTTTAAACACTGAACATGGTTCACTTCTAACTGGATATTTCTTTCAATATTGCCATGGAGCCTAATCTCACAGGATATCCGTACTTATTTGTGCCAAAATTAAGTGCTGTATATCATCCATATTAATGTAAGGCGCTGGGATAATACTCCAGGAAGAGGTAACAACCAGCACACTGCAGGCACAGATGCTACAATTACTGTAGTGTACATAAAGCTTTTCCTAAACAAATATTGATCCAGTGACCCCTCCCTTATTCTCAAGATCACTTCCACGCCTATTTCAACAGTTCTATATCTAACACAGAGAGGACTGCAAAAAACAATGAAAGCCTGGGTTGTAGCCTAGCAACACACAACAGGACAAAGCAGTTAATAATGGAGACAATAAGCAATGTGTGTGTGTGTGTGTTTGTTCTGCTGAGAGGTAAAATAACACTTAATACCAAAATAACACAGATACAGAAATAACAGGAGCAATGGGCTGCATCACGCTGACAAAAAGTCTATTCACGGATCCCCCACAACAGGAGGACAAACAGGGCTGTTAGTATTCCTCTGCAGTGCTCCTCTGAGTGCAGCCACTCATTCCAAACACCTTCACGCTGTGCTGCGAACACACCGGGAACCAGGTGGTTGTAGACGTGTACCCAAGTTTATGCTTTCACAGCCTCTTGTGATTACGTGCCGGCCAATCAAATATACACTCCCCTCCAAAAGTATTGGAACAGTGAGGCCAGTTCCTTTATTTTTGCTGTAGACTGAAAACATTTGGGTTTGACATCAAAAGATGAATATGAAGCAAGAGATCAACATTTCAGCTTTTATTTCCAGGTATTTACATCTGGATCTGATACACAACTTAGAAGTTAGCACCTTTTGTTTGAACCCACCCATTTTTCATGTGAGCAAAAGTATTGGAACATGTGACTGACAGGTGTGTTTTGTTGCCCTGGTGTGTCCTGTTACATTGATTATTCAAACAATAAATAGCGCTGAATGTCTACGTTCAGTTTCAGATTTGGGTTTTGCCTGTGCAGACTGCATTTATAGTTAGAGGTGTAACCAACAAGAAAACCAGAGAGCTGTCCATGGGTGAAAAACAAGCATTTGTGAAGCTGAGAGAAGATGGAAAATCAATCAGAGTCATTGCACAATCATTGTACAACCATTTGGAATGTCCTGGTGAAGAAAGAAACCACTGGTGTACTAAGTAACAGACGTCGAACGGGTAGACCAAGAAAAACAGCAGCAGCTGACAACAGAAACATTGTGAGAGCTGTAAAGAAAGAGCCTAAAACAACTGTTGACATCAGCAACAACCTCCAGAGAGCAGGAGAGAAGGTGTCACAGTCTACTGTTCGCAGAAGACTTCATGAACAAAAGTACAGAGGCCACACCAGAAGATGCAAACCACTCATTAGCAAGAAGAATAGGAAGGCCAGGCTGGAATTTGCCAAAAAGTCCAGAGACAAGCCTAAAATTTCTGGGACAAAGTTTTATGGACTGATGAGACAAAGATGAACCTTTACCAAAGTGATGGAAAGGCTAAAGTTTGGAGAAAGAGAGGATCTGCTCATGATCCCAAACATACAAGCTCATCTGTGAAACACAGTGGAGGTCATGTCATGGCTTGGGCTTGATGTCTTTTGATGTCAAACCCAAATGTTTTCAGTCTACAGCAAAAATAAAGGAACTGGCCTCACTGTTCCAATACTTTTGGAGGGGAGTGTATGTGGATAGCTAAAGTCCTGATGTCACTTCTTATCTAAGTCTCTGGCCCAGTAGCTTCAAAACAATGTCTCCCTGTGTTTGGATTCCAGCAGCAATTTTTCCTGGGATCCATATAAAACTCTTAGTAAAACAATAAAAATGTCAACACCATTTACAGACAAATCACAATGACAATAACAACAAATTAGAATAACATCATTTCCATAATATCTCTTGGAGAAATTCATCAGTACTATGCTAATGACTAAAGCCTAATTTAAAAGTTTCTTGTTCCCTGAGTATTGATAATATTAAAACGTGGAATTTTGAATTTATTTAAAAAAAGTTTTACTTACAGTAAGCTAATAAGTAAGAATTAGCTGAGAATTTAGTGTCCTACATGATATAAATATGCAATCCTGAGAAAATATCACATATTTGTGACTTTGTGTTACTATATCAGAATGATGACATGATTTTATTTTAATAATTGGTCAGCTGTTTATTTTCATAATATTGGGCTCTTACAAGTACCAGAACTTGTGTTTTCCTTTAATGATGTAACATGAGCTGAGTCATGTTATAAAGGTGCAATCTGACGTGCTGATGCAGCTGATGTATTCTGAAAGGCATTAGTGTAAATGTTATAACCTCTGGATGATTTATTTAGAGCCATATTAGGTTTTCTGTCCTCTCAGGGAAAGTGTTGATGTCAAAGCCAGCGTCAACATCAGCTTATTCAGCCCAGTTTTAGATAGTCCTCATATGTTTACTCTCTACCACATTAGTGCTCAACTTTAACTTGTTGCACTTGGTGACTGATTGCTTGTGGTCCCGACTTTTTTCTTTGTAGCGAACAGCTGAATGACCTAACCACAGCTCTCTCTAGTCAGTTGAATTATATCTATAATTGCAATAGATGTTTAAAAACCTGTAATGTCATAGCGCTGGCTAACTACTAAGGACGCTGTGCATTCAAATCTCCAATCAGACATTTTCAGCTGTGAGTCATCCTGATGGTTCATCACAATACAATGTAAGCATTTCCACATGGGATACACTCAGTGACGTGCATGTGTTCAGCCTGCATGTTGTACAGCCTCCTCAAGCTGACTCTAAACATCAACACTGAGCTGTTTTGGGCACAAGATCAGGGAGCGTACCTCAAAAACATTTTAAACCACTGAATAAAAGAACGATATTTCTTTCTGAAAGAAAGGCCAAAAGCTAAAGGTCTCCCTTAATGGGAATATTACAGCAAAGTACAAATAAAGAAGAATAAAACCTCTAAATCGCCTCTTAAACGAGCTCAAACACCTGGTTGTCATGACCTCTGGCTTTATAAATACAATAAAAAATACAGTTCTTGACTTGTCCGTTGGCTGTTTTTAGTGTAACGCTTCAAGGACATTAAAGGAGATTTGCCTCCAGTCAGAGTACTTGTCATTCCACTTTTCTATAGCTGCTGGCCATACAAAGGTGACCCAGTAATACGGCTCCTTGAAACTGTCAAACTGATAGAAAACAGTTCTAAACATCTTAAGCCCCCGCAGCTAATCTCAACCCAAATCTTTTGATTTCAAGTGGGTAGACCACACAACTTAGAACTTTGTGTTGATCTTTCAGAGAACAGGGACTTCATTCATTCCAGCTCAGCCATGACAAAGCTCGCAGAGCCTGAGAGCAAACTTTACTAACTGTAGGATATCTACAGATCAAACACCCCCCCACCCCCCCTCATAGCTGCAGGCAGCCTTGAACCTCTAACTCCAGCACAGGAGATAAATTTACGCCACAAGAGAAAGAAAAAAAAAAATACAACTTGGAACTGTTGCTCACAGACAAGCTGCAAACCAGCAGAGGACTCTGCAGTCACACTCCAAGGTCACAGGAAAGTACAGGCTTACCTTTCCACGCTCAGTGCTACCAGGTAAGGGCTGTTATTTCCACACTGGCTGCCCGCTGTGTTTGCTGTGTGAAATGAACACGGATGGTAAAATTCTCTATTCCCCCGTTACACCACACAGCCAGCCACTCTCTCTTTGTTTGACATTCTTTAGGGTCACACCCAACACAGCCACAATTACCTGGGAAGGTTTTTTTTTTTTCCTCCCCTCCAGGAAGTAGAGTTGGGTTAGCGGATTGCCACAACACACACACACACACACACACACACACAAGCTTTCCCCTCAAGGGATCTAATAACCTTGTTTGTACTGTGTTCCTGATAAAGTACAAAAACAGGTTCTCACACTAAACAAACCTTCGAGGTACAAAACTGGGGAATTAGACAGATTTTAAATAAAATTAAAATTGATTGGCTTTTAAGAGAAAGAAATATAGTGGCATGCAGGATGTGCCGTATATTAGCACCGGTGAAAGTGGTGACACCCATAGCAAACATTGTGTTTTATTTATACGCAATGATACCATCTTCCAAATGTCAGCTGTTTTCTGCTGTTTTGCAGCAACTGACCCTTCAGATCCTCAAACCAGTTCAACCGACAGCACAACTGCTTTCAGCACCGGCTCATCATCTGGCTCATCATTTGACACCTCGGCTATTTTTTACTGTTTAACTGTCATTAAAGCTGTTTTGCAAGTTTTTACAGTTGAACTGGCAACTCCTTTTTGTCCCTTCACTTCAACTCTTTCCAGTCCTTGACGATCAAATCACTTTCAGACCTCTTTCAGCACTTTCCTTTCAGCGACACACAAAATGTCACTTCAACTTCATTCATGCCGGACCATCCGGTTTATGTCGCGTCATCTTTCTGTTTGATTTCAGGTAAAACTTAACTTAATATCTTAAGCTTTTGCTGCAGTACAAAGACACGTTAATAACAGTCAGCTCCATCCCTGTGTAGTTCAGGGTGGGTGTGTGTACTGACAGAACAAACAATGTACAGTACTCCACTAAAATCAATAGAGTGCTTTTATTACACTCTAAACCAATGATTAACATGACAGCCACACGGAAAGGCACTACTGGGATGAAACAGAACCATTGAAGGACTTTAAAAAACATTAAAACATAAAGGTTGGTCTTAAAAATGTGCCATTCTTTCTTTTTTTCTTCATATACTTCATACTCAAACGTACTGCAGGACATCGCAGCCTGTTGGATATACATTTGGTACACAAAGGAAAGCCCAACATAATTTTAGTATTAGTATTTCCACTACAAGCCTTTGATTTTTTTACCACCTGCTGTAGGGTCTAATGATCGTGGTGTTGCTAAATCAGTCTCCATTTCTCTCTCTATCTGTCACCTTGGCCCAGAGCTTGATGGTCTTGAAAACAGACACTTCACCAAAAAGCAGCAAAAAAGACAAACACAATGATATTGTGTGAATCTCTATAAGTCATAGACTGTATAAAAGAAGCAGACGCAGCGACCGTGACGTCCTCTGCCTTTTTGAAGCCTTGAGTTTGGTATTTTGGCCTTTGGAATCTTGGTTTTGAACCGGCTTTATGCTGCGTTCACATGGAAAAACAAACTAGCAGCACGGCAGGACGGCAAAGCGGAACACGCACGACAATATGTCACTATGGTGATGTTGTGTTGGATACATAGGAACACGGCATTATTGTCTGTTTTACTCTAAATGGAACCATAATTTACAAAGTGAACACCATGCTGCATTCCAGAACACAATCAAGGGATTAAGACTTCCCTACAATCAAGCTTCTTTTTGCAGCCAGTGGAGTCTCACCCTGCTGACCATTAGAAATAATGCATGTTAACAGCACTTCCACGATGACTTCACCTTTCAGACCCAGAGGTCTCACATGTGGATATCAAGAGGTGGAAGTGAATGGGACTCTGTCTAGTCTTAAATCCATAAAATCCAAAAAAAGAGCTCAAACGAGCAGGCAGATCTTTAATCATTACCCTATATACAGTATATATGTTTAATGAAAACAATACTGTCCCTAGGAAAACCCTGGAGGCAGTATTGTTTTCATTAAACATATATACTGTATATAGGGTAATGATTAAAGATCTGCCTGCTCGTTTGAGCTCTTTTTTTATGCAGACAATACTGTATTTCAGGAGAAAATTATTGAGCCATAGAATAATGAAATCATGCTATCAGATAATAAACTTCACCTTCATTTAGGGAAAATTGGGCCATTATGTTTAGAACTTGAGTCAATCAAAGAAAATATCCTGAATTGTTGGTTATGGTCGGTCAAATAATACCAGCAATAAAAAAACTTCTATGAATTATTTCAGTTTGACTTTACTTAATCAGCTCTGGCACTGTAGGTATTCAGCAAACTTATCAAAAGACTTCTTGGCTTAGAGAGCAGCTCTGATAGATACAGTCACACGTGAAAATTAAGATACATTTTGGAAGATTGTTGTAAAAAAAATTAACAAACTGTGTTTAACTGTGATTGATAATAATCAAAAGGAGGACATTTGGATCAGGCCGCATCTGCTTCACTCTTTTTTTGTACCCCCCACTTATTTTGAATCCAAAATATATATATGGGGCCCAGGTTATCCTTCAGGTGTTTAGGGAGCACTACTGGGCCATCAGTCTTTTAATTCTGTTATCTAACCAAAACATTAAGTGATAAACAAAGATATCAGTTAAAAAGTAATATAATGACTCATTTCATCCCAGTTATTCACTTATTTTTGGGTTTACTGGGCTGGAGCTTGTCCCAGCATGCACTGCATGGACAGCAGGGAGACACCCTTTACATACCTGTAATCCGCGGGGGGAATGGAGGGCCTGGTGCACTCCAAACTGGACTGTGGGCTTTTGTCTGTATAAGTGCACATGCATGTGTTAATGGTTATAAATAAGAGTATTTTAACTCCAGACTCAACAGCAGCGTTTCCTTGTGTGGTTCACCTGTGACCACAGTCGGCATCACCGATGGGTATGCTTGGGTTTAGATTGTTGCACCTGCGACCACACCCAACAGTGATGTCTGATTAACTTTATCTATACAGCACCTTTCACCAGACGAACGTCACAGCGTTCCACAATGAAAACAATAAGGCCACAGACACACACCATGAAATAAAGATAGATTAAAACAGAATCAAGGCAAGCCACATTTAGACACAATGGGCTCAGGTTGTACAATGTTTCTCAGCTGGAATAAACAAATCAAACATTTAACATGTTGGTTTCCACCAACACACACCTTTCATAGGGAGGATTAAACAGAAGAGGAAAGAGAACCTGTACCCTTTACCCTACAGGCCAAGACTGGCTTTATTTCCTCATCAGTCTTCATTATCATCAGTCTTTAGTTTTTGTTATAATGCTATGATCAATTCACTTGCTGCATAAATGTATTCATTCTGTTTTTATCTCTGAAATTAGACTAAACACGTGATATATATCTTTCCCTCTTATATTACTTCTGTAAGATTTCCTGTTAGTTCAGGTCTATTGTTATAAAACATATTATAACCGTAGTTTGGATTAAACATTGCATCGTTATTGCACATTTCAACTGTTCGTTGCAAACTGAGTCCCATTGTTCTGTTTCATGAGTTCATGAGCTGCACCCGCCTGCACCTGCAAACATTCTGACTGTTCCCACCCGCATAGCAGAGCTCTGTTGACTTTGTGTGTCTTCTCCCGTCCCTCAGGGAAACACGGTTTACTTCACTAAAGAGAGGTCTGTCAGTAGTAACATAGCAAAATCACATTCTTGTCCTTTGCATTCAAACGTAACACCTGGATTTGATTTTGCAGATAATTTGGCTGAGTGATTGTCCTGTTTGGTTATTACGAGTCACTGTACCTTGTATGTGTATCCATGGCAACGCCAGTGAAGTCTGGTTCACAGTCATGTCAGATTTGCTTAATGTCCAATCTGTTCATGTGGTGTTTATCCTTAATAAACCAGAGGTTGTACAGTGTGATCATTGACTCACACATTAAGGAACTCATTTCTAACTACTTTTGTTTTCATCCCACAGCTTATGTTTTAACCATCTGTTCCAGCCTGCAGCAAAGTTAAAACTGCCCCTTCCTTCGGGGATTGCAGTCCCTATGCAGTCCTCTATTATGAATTTCCAGGCCACATTTTGGAACGTGGGAGTTTTAGGTTAATGTGAGGCCCCTTTGCTTGTAAAGTGGCCATTTGCTAGGAAGCTAAACCTTCCATTAGAGCCATCCCTGAATCCTGGCATGGCCTGTTTCCTGACCCTGAGGTCAAGTGAAACGATAAAATCAGAAAAGGCCCCTTCATTTCTCGATGAAAGATGTAAAATGTCCATTATCATCAGAATTCTCACCATGCTTCAAGTATAATACACTGACATAGTATGTATGACAAAGGTAAAGATGAACTTAGTAGACAATAAGTTATATCAGATTATCAAAGTCAGTTAATCAACTACTTTTCAGTGGCTGGAGTAACTGATTTATCAACTAATCATTTCAATTATTTCATATCTATTCCCCCTATCCCAGCATGCACTGGGTGGAAGGCAGAAAGACACCCCGGACACGCCTAAAATCCAAATAAACACACACTCTTACACAAACCTTTGAACCACACATTCAGCTTCCACACCACCTCACAGAACACGACAAAGCACGCGATAACATCTTAATCATTTATTGACACGTGACAGATGTGATCGCTGGGAACAGTTCTCTACCTGTGCTAAGAGCTTTAAGAGTGAGGACGGATTGTACGGGAAGAGTTTCTTTGCCTGCAGCCTCGTCACCACCTCTCGGAGCTCTGACAGACACAGCACTGCTCTGGCTGATGTTTCACACGTCACCTGTCCTGACAAAGGCGCCATGTTTGGACATGATGTTTGCTCACTTTGTAACACTGACGCTGATGACCCTCCTGGCCTCCTTTCCACTGTGGAGCGAGGTGCATTTAGTGGTCCTGTTGAGTGACAGGTGCTTTTCTCACATACAGACGTCCTCGGTTCATCCGGCGAAACCTCCATGTCCTCTGGATCAGACTCGTCAGAACTACCATACTCCACAAGGCGAAGCCCAGCAGCCAAACAGCTCATCCCCACTGGTGAGACAACGTCTGTCGGCTGGACACGGGAGCTGAATTCAACTGGAGCTGGCCCACCATTATATGTCAATGCAAACACGTCACCACTACACGAGGCGGGAAGTGACCTCTGCGTGGAAAGATGACCGTCTGACGCAGCAATTCTTCCACACGCCGCCGTGAAGCCCTGCCAATCACCTTTGAGGTACTTGAGGTACCGCACGAAGTACTCCAAGAAGCAGGTTTCGGCGGAGATGAGGAAGTCCAGGAGGATGCTGTGGTCGAAGGAGATGCTCCGAAGCAGGAGCAGGAAGTGGCAGTGCGGGTTGCAGCCGGAGGCACAGGCTGCCTCCAGCGCAGAGACGTCGTCCGACCTGGAGCACAGTCTGCAGGGAGAGACGAGCAGTTCACTTAACTCATTTTGAAAACACAGCACCTGTCGTCCCCCTGGACCACACCAGCTGTTTTCACTGATCCACCATCTAGCATTCAGTGCAGCTGTCTTTTGTCCATTAATGCTGTGGAGATGCCCGTTTTTGTTTATGTTACATCTTATTTTGGTTCACTAAACATGTAAAACTACTTTTCAGGGCAGTCCCTGTAACTGTGACCTTGCTTGCCATTGACCTGACAGTGGCCAACAGCCCAGTGCTCATTTTGTTTCCATGAAAAGGAGATTTCATCCACCCAAACCCTCTAATGCTTTAGTGAGCTGGTTTTCAAGGTGGCGAGATTTGATAGATTTTTGAGCATATTTTCCACCACAGTGAGAAATTAATCATAAATATGGTCACATTTAAAATAATAGAAATCCACATCATTGTCTGCATGTCATGTGGATGACGATAAGTCACACAAACATATGTTGTACCTGTGATGGAGGAATATGGAGAGCAAAGCTTTGGCTGCCTCCATCATGTCGTCGTCCTGGTCCCCGAACAGCAGGCTCACCCAGCAGCAGGGGTGGGTGGCCTCCGTCAGCTGGACGCTGCTCCTCCTCAGGAAGCCCCACAGACTCTGTAGATACCCGTAAACCTCTGTGGCACTGTCCACTCCTGCTGTGAGAGGACACAGGGAAGGTATCAGCATAGAATCTAATGTGCACGAGCAGTGCCCCCTGCTGTGGAAATACTGTAATACAGAGGGTCTAACATTCCTCTTCTTAATCCATAAAACTCTAAAAACTAATTACCAAGGCCACAGATCATGACACTTTACACCTGCTATACCTTTTCTGGCTACTTTGGGGCAGTGGAAGCAAGTTGACACTGACATATCATCATTGTTTAGATTGACAGACCAAACAGTTGCTTATTTGCTCATCCAGCAGTCCTGGAGCAACATTATCATTCATCTGGGAATGTAATATTCCCAATCCAACATTCTCTCTCCTTCAGCTCTGATTTTGGACTCCTGAGGGAAATCTTCAGTGGTTAGATGCTCCTCTATGTTCACCAGCTAGTCTCTAACTGTGACTGTCTGCTGTTTGGTTTTTGTTCACTGCTGTCTGTTGATGATGTTAAAATGAATATTAATGAATTAATATTAATGAATCCACAAAGAGTTCTCAGTTATACTAAGCGTTTTAGCATCTTTGAGCTGACAGCTTTGGTTTCCCAGCCCACATAGTTTCACTGTTTTGGCTCGTGTTTGCTGCCCACTCTGTTTGGAGCTGGTGTTACGGTGCTACACGTCTTTGAACTGTTCTCATGTGACATTTTATGCTGCACGTGCTCCAGTGTTGTGATCTAATCATGGGCTCTCACCTGCTCCACCTGCCATCGGGATGTGAAGCTCCATGGACTTGAGAAGAAGCAGGCTCACAGCTCGAAGCATCACACAGTCCGCTTTCTGACCTTCATCCTCTCTGACATGTCTGATCCCCCCAAAGACAGAGGCAGGCCCCACTTCAACGCTCTGTAACCAATTGGCAGCCACCGCTGTTAACACGCTCTGAGCCAGCGTGCTCATATCAGAGCTGAAGTGCTCATATTCCAGCCCGCTGCACGGCGCTTCTCCCAAAGCCCAGTCCTCTCCAGCCTTCTGAAGCACGGCTCTCTTCAGAAGCAGCAGCGCACGCTTTTTGACGAAGTACAGTGAGGAGCGGCTGATTGTTCTCAGGAGTGCCGGGGAGCGAATGTGAGTTATTCGCTGACAGACGCCGGCTCTACATGTCAAACGGGATGCAGTCAGCGCCTCCAGCAGGTCCAGCAGGAGGCAGAACGTTGTTCCCCAGCGTCTGCTGCTGGGAAAATCCAAACACTGTGTTGCCTCTTTTCTCTCTTCAGGGAGAAACTCTGAACATAAAGCATTCAAGCTGGAGTCGAAAGATGACAGGAGTTTTCCAAGGATCTCTGATGGAAGAAAATACAGGCATTCAAAATGAGCAATTAGACCCAAGAACACAACAAGGATCACAGTGCAAGCAACCTGGGTTGATCTACTCCAGCCTTCATGTTGGTCGTAGCTAATATACAAACAATTTTGTATCATATTATAATTTTAAGAAATTTTTAGGCAATTTAATCCAAGTAAAAATGCCAACCATCCTCTGGCTGCAGCCGCACCAATGTGACTGAATGTTTGGCTGACCAAAAACAATATTTTGATGATGAAACATACATACAGCATACTTAGATTAGCTAATAATGTAAAAAAATAATTGGTCGTAACAGCATTTCCCACCATATAGCAGGAAATCCTTAATATGGGACTGCAAACAAAGTCAGCAATGGCAGCAACTGCTGACCATTTAATGTGGACAGTTAATTATAACGGTCATCTTTCAAAATAAAGTTCTAGAGGATTCAGAAAGTTTAGGAATATGTATGTCCATCATCAGGGATTAATGGACAACAAAGGCTGAGCACGTCAGCCGGTTGCCTCCTTGGAATCCATTCATTCCTGAGTATGGATCTGGTCAGGTATTATCTCACTCATACTGTGGTAAAAAAATACATTAAGACTATTGGTTTATAATTTCATGTGTTTTGCAGTCAAAACCTAAAGCTTTTCACAGGGTTTGACTAATACCTGGAACAATCATTGCCATGTTTCTTATTCTTCACAACTCCAGTAAACAGGATGAAACGCTTGGCAGCGGGAGATATTTTCAGTCCTCTCAGCTCACAGAACCCTTTGGCTCAGCTATGAGCCAGAGAGCGAGCATTATGCTGACAAGACTTAAAGTCAATAACATTATGTACAGCTGACAAACAGCAAATATAATTTAAGTGTGTTTAACCAGCTAGCAATCCAGCCATGAAAATGTCCCCAAATCAAGATCAAGATTCTCACATACAAATTTTTGTGTATCTGTGCGTGGCATGCAAAATTATACACTCCAAGACGTCTCATTCAAAACGTATGTTGGTTACTTAAAGTAACTAAGAGGAACTTTCATTTTGTGTTGATTCCGGCAGCCCCTGTGGACAAAGAAGAATTCCTAGAATGAAGACTGTGTTTCTCAGCACCTCGTGTCGTACAGATCTTGATCTGGCTGCTGCATGCGCAGCTATTTGCATATAAGATTAACAATTGTACTTAACAGCAGCATCTACATGCAGCAGCCACAGCTCTTTCAAACTTCCCTACACTTTTGTTTTATTCTGTTCACGGGATAAGAGCCGGCCCTGCCCCAGGATCAGCCATGACCACAAAATATAAAATAAAAAATAAAATTCTCTGTGGTATTATTTATTTTAATTCAGTCTCCTCCTGCTTCTTTTTAACTGGCAAGCGTAATGTCACTACAGACTTTAAATATCCAGTATCAGCTGCGCCATAGTTTCTGTTTCCAGCATTCTTCCTGCGACTAATTGTCCAAGCCTTTCAGTGAAGGATGTGTGCAGGTTTAGGGAGATATCAGATGGATCAGATGACATGATGTGCAGCTGTGACCATCAAGCTTGTTGCAGGTTCACACACCAGCAGATGAGCCGCCACTCAGATCTAAGCTAAATGAACAGACAGCAACAGCTCACAGCGTGAATGAAGCACTAACTGGTTTTACCTTGATGACCCCCCCTAAGAAGTCTTTTTAAGACCTCCGTCAGTGACCACAGACAGGCATCCAGTTCATTCCCGGGGGAAGAGCTGCGAAACGTCTGGACACACTTCTGCTCCCAGACGGCACTCACAGCACCCTGAGAATTAAAGTGTGTGTTTAACACAGAAAATGTTACTGCAGATTTACTTTCTAACCTTTTTCGTACATGTCCAAATCTGTAGGGCAGCTTTAGGGCCAAACTCTTAGCACGTGCTCCCTCACGCTGCATTATTTACTTCAAGCATTTTTCTATGCGTGAAGTGTGTCATGGCATGCACAGAACTCATAATTCACCATCATTTCCTGAGGGGAGCTGATGTGTGACTCCAAATACATGCAGAGGAGCCTAAAATGCAGTTTAGTAAAGGCTAGGTGTGGAGACAGCACTGACACTGGACACTTCCAGATAATTAACTCCAGTTAAGTAACCTTGATAGTCATCCAAGCTGTGATGATGAAATAGGCCTGAGGCATCATTTCAGACACATTCCCTCAAAATTCAGCCTGACACATTTTGTATCTTTGGGATCTTGAATTTCAAATTAGCTAAAATCTGAGTTTGAACAAAGCTCGAGGTGACCCTGTGCAGATGAACCAACTGGTGTGGTTGCAGAAAGTTTACCAGGTTAACACAAAATGGACAGAAATGACGTCAATGAATCGATTTTGGAAGCAAACTTGGCTGAAACCGCAGTGTTCCTTGCATGCAGGACTACAGGCGGCCGTGAGAACTCACAGATTTGTGGAGGTGATAGAGAACACATGTTGATGCACACTTGGCAGCCAGATGTGAGATGATCTGGTCCTCAGCCTGGAACTGATGGATCTGTGGATCGGAGCGCTCTTTAGCTGTCACTGCAGAAAACATTTATCATGTTGAAGCTACCTTGTGTTTTTACTCAGCCTGAGGAGTAGAGCAGGGGGAGGGAGGGGGGGCACTCACGAGGTGGGACATGAGATCCATGTCATGGAACAGCACCCTAAGGATCTCCATGGAGTGTGAGGCCAGTGGAGGAGGAAGGCTCTGGGACGTCAGGCTGGAGGCGAGCTTCTCCACCAGGGTCACACTGCAGCAGCTCAGCTCCACAGCAGCACCCGCCCTGCCCCCCCCGGGCACCTGGCCGCACACCCCCGACATGATCACACCCGCCACATCCGCAGCGCTCTGTCTGGGACACGAGCCCGTCTGAAAACATCGGTAGGCATCTGTCAGCGGGTCCCAGCCGCTCGCTGCGTGCTCCATGATGCTGCCTCTTCCGTATTGACTCGTCACGTGATACAAGCGGAAGCAGCGCCGCTACAAATACAAGCCGATTCAAGTTAACAAAATAAGACCAGATGTACGCCACGTAAGCCTTCAAAATAAAACGATTTTAAACTCGTTCCCTTCTGGCGGATCAGACATCAGTACCAGCTGTGAAATTATTTAAACCATGACAGTGTTTTATATCTTAATGTTCATAAAAGGTGGGACTTCATTAATAAGCCTTTTTTGCTATAAATATTATTACTCAATAGGAATTTATGGCTGTGACCGGAAGTCGTAACGTTTTTGTATTTTTAAACAATACAAGAAACTTTACAAGACAAGACAATACAAGAAACTTTATTAAACATTGCTAAACATGCTCATGAATCCAAAAAGGAGATGAATTAATGCAATGAAGCTAAAAGGACAACATTATAAAACATTATATGTTAAAATATCTCATTTCAATCTTTAAATGGGAACACTTTTTTGAACTTTTATATTTCTGAAGAATTTTAAGGCCCCTGAAGGCCATGGTGGGAAAAACAGGGGCAGAAAAACAGGAATAAAAGGAGCATGGTCCCCTTATCGTCAAATTTGAACTCTTTGTCTTTGTGTTAGAGTGACAACTAATACTATTGTATTTCTCTAGTTCTATAATCTATAGAACAGTAAGTCACCATTAACCTCTAGTCACAGGTCTCATGGCAACTTTTTAATGTACTCTGGCTGAGCACTTCAGGCTCATTTGACAATGTTTTATTTGTGCAGTAGCCTTCAAATCTGAGCAAGGGAGCTGATATTTTTGCTGTTTCTACAATATGACAAAGCTGACTTGGCTGAACCTATGAGGAAACTAAGATTAGCCTCCTGACAGAAAAGCTCACGGGGTAAAAGCTAATCCATCACAGCAAGGTGCCGACTCCAATACTTTTTTGCTTTACTTTTTTTTATATGCAATTGCACTTTATTTATTTATTTAAAGACCAGTAACCAAAAAAAATGTCTTACCACTGCACATTATTTTCACTTTTTCACACTCCCCTCACACAGAGCTGGACGAGCCGGTGATGCCACCTTGCACTTGCACACCTTGATGCACTTGCATGCTATGGGGTGGTCCAGCCCTGTCTTGGTGTAGTGCCATCTGGTTGGTGAGGGTCATGTAGGAGATGTCCAAACACACAGCCTGACACTGACACTCACTGGTCCAATCTGCATCTGCCTTACATTGTGTTTTCCTGCAAAAGTTTTTTTTCTGGCAGTGATGATCACACTCCTCTCGTTGTTGTGTGTTGCATTTTGAGGTATCTTGTTTGGTGCCTGTCTGAGCTGTGGCAGAACTATTTCTTCTATTTTTCAGCTGTGACCAACAAAACTCCACCCTGTGCTACCTCCACTTGGGCCATGGGACATTTCCAACATTGAGACTGCCTTCTAAGATCCAAGGCCCTTCCCAAATGGATGCCAAAATGTTTCTGTTGTCACTGCTAGCTAAAAGTGACAGGGTTAAACACACAATGACTTTTAAGAGTGCGGTCTGATTTAGATGATAGTTGCACACTGTTACAAAGATTTCCTGTCTGTTGGTCAATAAATAATGATGTTATTACATGATGAAATCGGTCATTATGGACCTAATGACCAGCACATATTTAGCAAACTTGGAGCTTAAACATTTAGATGAATTTTACAGAGACCTTTTCTATCTTTGATCACTAGAGGGCAGTATGGTCCCATCTATTTACTGTGTGTCATTGAAATCTGTAATTTTGTGATTTAGGTCATTATTAGATTACAAAAGTGGGAATTTGACCATCTATCAAAAGAAACATGCTGATTAATGTTAGCTTGGTCACTGTGTGATTGGATACTTTATTCACATTAATATGTTTTATGGCCTTGGCTCTGGTTAGTCTGGTCTTAGTCTCAGTAATGTGCAAGGAGACAAGGGGGAGAGAGAGCTGAGGGGAGGAGAGAGGGCTGTGTGTGTGTGTGTGTGTGTGTGTGTGTGGATAGAGAAAGAGAGTGTCTCAACAGAGAAAAAGTCTTTGTCCGATAAATGTGAAATCTTGTTGGTCCACTTGGAATTTAGAGTTTTCGTCCTGTGCGTCTCCAGCTTGTCCGACCCAAGGGTCGCTAAATGTCCTGCTGTTAATTTCATTAACTTGACAATCCATATATCTCTGTGGGCTTGGAGAGCCCACACTTTGGCTGTAGTGTGTCATTCCTCCAATGCTACAGATTTTCCGCATTACCAATTAAATGCATGAGGTTCTCACGGCAACGCGATGCATAGTTTGTGCTGTTGTAACTGCAGGGTTTCTTTTGGTGGCACTACCAACAAACTAATCTGCATACCTCACTACTGTCACTTTGTTGTTCCCCCCGGTGAGATACAGAGTAAAAACATACTGTGAAAGTCACACTTGATAACTGGCAGGTAACTTACTGTGAAAGAAGTTACTGTATTTTTATCTACACTAACAATAATGTCACTGTAAAATAAAACAGTAATTCTATGAAGCTGTATTATGGTTACATGAGTAGCGTTGTAACTATAAAAGTAATTGTACAGTATTAATATTCAACTGTAGAATAAATCCCAGTAATTTCCCAGTGTGTGTGTGTGTGTGTGTGTGTGTTTAGTTACAGTAATAGTGTTAATACTGTGCTTTTAAATGACATCATATGTATTGTAACTGTTAAATATACAGTTCTTCCTGCCATGCTGGTAATGTACAGTCTATTGTAGTAAAAACTGTTTCATCAATAACTGCAGAGAGAAATCAAACAATACATTTTTAATGATTCATTCTTAAATGTGGAATAGTAAGAAGCATAACACACAGTACAGTATATACATAAAGGGGAATTTTTCCTTGCCACTGTTTCTCAATATAATATCTGATGCTTGCTCATGTGGGAATTCTTGAATCCTTAATTTTGAATTCCTGAATCGTTGGGTCTCTCTCTCTTAATTAAAAGAGTTTGGTCTAGACCTGCTCTTTATGTAAAGCATCTTGAGATAACGCTGTTGTGAATTGGTGCTATATAAATAAAGATTGATTGATAAAGATTGATATACAGTAGCTCTCAAAATTATTCATCCCCCATTGACAATTAGGTTTATTGGCACAAACTCTCACCTATGTTCAATGAACAACTCAGACAAGAACAAATGAAATAGCTAAACACAACTAATATCATCCAAATTCAACACAATGTGCCACTTTTAATGACTATTGCAGTTTCAAAATTATTCAACCCCTTCTTGATAAGCATCTTTAGCAGTTGTTAGAGCGCATGATGCACAGCCAAACACCAGGTTCTGACAGCGTTCCTGAGGGATCTTAGAACATTCCTCATGAACAACAGCCTCCAGCTCTCTAATGTTCTTTGGTTTGTGTGCTGCAACCACCTTCTTCAAATCCCACCAGAGATGTTCAAGTCAGGCGACTGTGACGGCCACTCTAGTATCTTCCAGGACTTTTTCTGAAGCCTTGGTGGACTTTGAGGTATGCTTGGGATCATTGTCCTGCTGGAAGGTCCAACGACGTCCAAGCGGCCTGATGCTTTCTCCTGGATTTCCTGATACTTGATTGAATCCATCTTACCCTCCAAACTCTGCAGGCTTCCAGTGCCAGAAGAAGCCACGGCCATGCTTCACTGCTTCTCTTGCTGCACTTCTTACCATCCTTCTACCTCTTCTTCCTGCTCTACCCATCATTCTCCTTCTAGCCCTTTCTCTTGTTCCACCTCTCACTATCCTTTTAGCTCTTCCTGTCCCTCTTCCTCTCCTAATAACTCCTCTCCTCGCTCTCCACCCAGTTCCTCCACTCCTCCAGAGTCAGAGGAGGAGCAGAGGACTCGTGTGCCATCAGTTCATCCTACTAAGACCATCCTGAGAAAGCTGCCAACAGTGAGCTGCTCCAACCACCAGAGGAGAGGAGAGGAGAGGAGAGGAGAGGAGAGGAGAGGAGAGGAGAGGAGAGGATGATTATTATTATCATTATTCTCCTTCCTAGAATAAGAATTGTTTAACACTTTAAACTATATAATATGCACTTTTCTCTTTGCTTGAGTTTTTACAGAGAGGAGAGGAAAAGAGAGGAGGTGGGAGCATATATCAGTCAATCTTCTCTTATTATGGTGATGAGCAGAATTTATGTAGTGATAATACACCATTTGTCCACAGTGAGCTGCCCACAGTGGAGAAACTTGATGGATTGTAGTAAATGAAAATCACTACTTTGATTGTTTAACCTTCTCTACCCACTGGAGACTATGATCATAACAGCTCTTCTTAATAAGCTCTTGAACTGAGCAACCCATATTATCACTCTGACCACTCTCTTCTCTTTGTAAAAGTTTTATTCTCACACATGATTCTGTAAATATCCATGGGGAAATGCTAATAATAACTGCATCTTTATGTCACCTAATATGTGCTCTTCTAGTCTTGTTGTTTCTTGTATTCCATTGTATTCATATGTTAATTATTGTTTGCATTGCAAAGCTAAATATCACGTGAATCTAAAGCAACAGATTCCATATAGTCCATATGTTCTTTCCTTCGTTTTTCCGATTTTGAAAATCATAGATTTTGTCGGTTTTAGATTTGAGGAAAGGACGCTTTTATTTTGAAACAGCGGAGGCGGAAGTTGAATTGTTTTTGCTGCGGGGTCAAACTGATGTTCTCACACTGAGACTTTGTTGTTAAAGCTGGTTGTTCAACAGCAAAA
This sequence comes from Pempheris klunzingeri, assembly GCF_042242105.1. Taxonomy (NCBI): domain Eukaryota; kingdom Metazoa; phylum Chordata; class Actinopteri; order Acropomatiformes; family Pempheridae; genus Pempheris; species Pempheris klunzingeri. The sequence goes on along the minus strand of NC_092012.1, from coordinate 29,187,530 downwards.
GGATGCTCAGCACCCCCGAAACCGACATTTAGGGAACTTTTAATAGACAATTTTGCAGTTTTGTGCTGAATTTTAGTGGAAAGGGACAGAAATATGTCGCTTTGACAACTCCAATTCTTCCCGTCTGGAAGCTGATTGGCTAAGTTAAACGACGGCTCAGTGTCTGTCAAGTAAGTCTTTGTTTTATAGTATGAAATGTGTTGTGTTTGTCAGTAAAGCTGTAGAATGAACTTAGTGGCGACACACTCGGTGTGTTGGGGTTTATGTGCACCCAACTCCGCAAGTATAAAAAGTCAACACAAGCTAGCGAGCTATTGCTACTGAGTTTGTTAGCTTGCTGGCTAAGCAGCGTTAGCTAACAGGCTGGGATAAACACAGCCTTAAATCGAGGGTCAATTGTCTCAGAATCTCGCTTTCATTACATTAGCTGCATGCATGGATGTATTGTTTCCATTTGCCCGTTTGCCCCCCTCAAATACAGCTAGTTATGGTTATTGTTCACTTGTGCGTGGTTTGCATTGTTGGTTATGTTAGCAAATAAAGCCCCTCTATTGTCCATTGTTTTTCAATCAGCCGGTTAAGCTAACCAACTAAACATGTAGACTGCTGACATCTGGGGAAAGAATATGCTGTGGAGTTTTCTGCCTTGTTGCAACGTTTCAGCCATTTGTTTTGAACAATAAGGCGTTAGCAAATTCTAAACCAGGGCTAATTCTATTAGCAAGTTGCATTAGCAGATTCCTCCCATTTCACATTCCTGTCATTTAACACATCATTTGTATTAGTGGTAATGTGTCTGTAGCAAAGCCTTTATATTGCATGACGTTAAGTGGGTCGATTATTATTTGATCATGTCGGTGTTTGCAGCTTAAAGCTCCCACCTTTTTATCTGACCTGCTAGAAATGACGGTGTTCTGTGTGTTGCAGGAAGAACTACTGAAGACAGAGTGCCTTCTTAGTCCCCTCAGCTTCCCTGACAGTGCAGCTGTATATTTACAGGTGCAGCTCCGATATGACGAAGAGAAGCACGTCTCTTCAGCTTGTCAAAAGGTACAATCTGATTTTTATCATCCTTGTCTTTTCACTTGAGAGTGATCAACATGTAGATGTATGAGCTAAATAAGTCATTTCATGTAACAAGAGAAACTATTTGAACTTATCAGCTGTTTCTCTGACATGTGATTTAAACTGCACCCATGTTTTAGGGGCAGGATGTTCTCCAAAATGTACCCAAAGAGCAGATGCTCACATGGTTCTGTTCATATCACAGTGGGTGTTTGCACTTGTTCACATACATTTTGTCAGCGAGTACGGGCTGCGTGTAAAACCCACAAGCTCATGCATTTTTGCAGCTTGTGGATGGTCTGCACTCAACAGCAGGACTTTTGTGGACATGGTCACGTGACAAAATGTATTTCACACACACCCTCCTCTATGTGAACATGAAAAGTAAAATTTGTGCCCCAGTCTGAATCCAGCTGCTATGTCCTGCACAAATCACCTTAATGCTACTAGAGATCACTGTATTCAAGGCTGTGCTTAAACCTGCTGCACACCTCAGTGACTGATCTTTAAGATCATAGTTTATTAAGAGGACAGATTTTGCAGCTTACTCATGTTTAATAAGTTATATATTCATCTGTTGCCATGTATTATCTCGTTGAGACAACACTTGCATAGGTGTCAAACTAATGTAATTGTGTACTTGGCATTTATGAGGTGTCATATCTGCCTCATTTCAATTCTGACCCCAGAAAGAGGCTTCCTGATCATCTAAAAAAACAGGCCAGTTCATAACCCCATAAGATCTAATGCATTAGCACAACACTAGTATCTGCAGACATGAGGTCAGTATGTCAGTGCCACAGAAATATACAGCAAAGAATATAGATGCACTGAAAGACCAGTTCCATTTGCAGTTGCAGTGTAAGCCAATATATTTGACAGCATGTTGAAACTGCATCAGGTTGAAAGGAAGCAAAGACATTACTGTTGGCACATGCTCTGCAATATGTTTTTTGTTTGTGTGTTAAATTATGGAAAGGTGTTTTTATTGTGATAGTCAAAAGTGCAACTAGATTAAATGATAAAACAAACTGTACATTGTTCCATAATTCTAAAGTTTTTATTGTTGGCTGCGCAGGAAGATCAGAAAAGCCAATTTCCTTCCTCCAATTACCATTCTGTGTGAATACTGAATGTACAGCATTATTTTTGCACCAGTCCTATAAGGTAACTTCATCACACATTCTGTACAGCCGCCAGTCAGCTGAACCCATGCTTGTTTTGTCACAGCAATCTGGTTCAAATTAACACACGGCAAACTGTAAACACATCAAAGTTTGGGTTTTTCCTTGACTTGTTCTAAATCACAGCTGTGTGACGTAGCAGCAGATCCCTTCTTTGTAATAAATATTACTCATTTTGTATGACTGGAGCTTTCGTCCTCCTAAATGGTCTTCGGCAGAGTGCAGACACGGCTTCCAAAGAGCACTTTAACCAGAAAACAGTCAAGTATGATTCTAACCTGTTGTCAAGTATTTAACATTATTTATAACATCATTTTTGTACGCTGCTCTTTGCTAATGATAACTGGTGGCAGGGTGTAGCAAATCCATAATTCTTCCATCCATATCGTCTGAACTCAGGTTCACTCAGTGGGCACCCAACTAATTTTTCACATTTCCATATTCATGAATGCGCAAGTACAGTGAAATGCACGCAATGTAGTGCCCAGGAGTATATAAGGAGAGCTGTGCTGTAACACTAGCAGGGGGAGAAGGAGAAAAAAACTCTAGGGCTCAATAGAGAAATGATCAGACTCTGATCTGGTTTATTTTAGCTGAGACCTGTCTACCAGGTATGCATTAGACTGTAATTTAAGTTTTAAGTTTAGATAGCACTAACATGTACGATATATGAAAAATGTATATTATTTTGGATAATAGAACATTTTCATATCATAGCGATCAGTTCATCAACCCAAGTGAGTCAGAAACTTCACTTCCGACACACAGCCCATACCCACCCTTTTCTCCAAAGACATACAGAGTGTATTCCAGAGGTCGGGTACAGATGAATGTTTCCTTTCCTGTGTGACAGGATGCTGAACCATCACTGCAGAAGGAACCCTGAGCTTCACGAGGAGCTGCAGATCCAGGCTGCAGTGGCAGCGGGGGATGTCTGCACTGTCAGGAGGATGCTGGAGCAGGGATACTCACCTAAGATCCGTGATGCCAACGGCTGGACACTGCTCCACTTCTCTGCTGCCAAAGGAAAAGAGAGATGTGTTCGGGTTTTTCTGGAGCATGGAGGTCTGAGGCTTTGTCTTTATTTTTGTCTTGCTTTTGAATTTGTCAGGTTTTTCTGTTTTTTTTCTGTCGAAACACTAGATGGCATTATTTTACTGGAAGAGACAGCATTTCATTCACCTCTGTTCAAAGCCATTCAAGTTAGAAAGCATGCGCCTTGTCCCTAAAGGAGTGGGGACACCCAATCCCCACTCATCCCCTCCACCTGTGCTATGCACCCTGCCAAGTCAATTTTATAGTTTGTTTTTAAGGTGTTATGACGCTGTGAATTGGATAGATACAGCAACAGTTATTGATGACATCTCTAGCAGCTAGTAGCACAGGTGCATCAACAGCAGTAACACTTTCAATGTATTTTATCCTGCAGCTTTGAATACAACAAATCACAAAGTTAATGTGAAAATCACATAAATTACTGAATGAAATGTCTCAATGTTATTATGTTACTTTGTGAGCTTCACAAAATGGTTCTTTAAATTGTGGTTTTAAAGATGAATTAATTGATTCTTTTGCTTCTTAAGTGCAGCACAAAAAGCTGCCATCTAAATACTGATAAAGTTTTTATGGTTGGAAATTTTGGGCCACTTTTCTAGAGCACTCTCCAGCTGCCATTGTTAGTGTAGTTCCTCCTCAATTGTATGAAATGTCCTGGAAAAAAAATGTTGATACTAGTGTGTAAAACTGCTGCTCTGTCTCTTGTTTAAAAGTCATGTAATACCCATTCAACATTGATATGAACAGTGAAAGGAGGTTTAATGGTTTTACATAGAGGGAATCAGTCAGACTCATAATGTCTAGCTGTGTTGGAGGTTCAGTGCACTGTATCTCTGCTGAATAGTGCACCTCAAATATGATGCCTAGGGGGCAGTGCATAACTACGACATGGTTTATTTACAGCAGATTAGAGTTAAGTGGACTGTAGATTCCCAGCTGATCACAGATCACATCATCCACAGCCTGAAAGCACAATTTCTGCTGTATTAGACGTTCTTCTCATTTCCACCCTGTCTCCACTCTCCTCTGTGCAGCTGACCCCACAGTGAAGGACTTCATTGGTGGCTTCACAGCACTTCACTATGCTGCTATGCACGGCAGAGCACGCATCGCCCGGCTGATGCTGGAATCTGAGTTTCGCAGTGACATTATAAATGCAAAAAGCAACGATGGCTGGACACCTCTGCACGTGGCTGCCCACTACGGCCGAGACTCGTTTGTACGCCTCCTCCTTGAGTTCAGGGCCGAGGTGGACCCGCTGAGCGACAAAGGCACCACACCACTACAGCTGGCTATCATCCGCGAGCGCTCCAGCTGTGTACGGATCCTCCTGGACCACAGCGCCAACATAGACATTCAAAATGGCTTCCTGCTGCGATACGCCGTCATCAAAGGCAATCACTCATACTGCCGCATGTTCCTGCAGAGGGGAGCGGACACTAATCTCGGACGTCTTGAAGACGGCCAGACCCCCCTGCACCTGTCGGCCCTCAGGGATGATGTGCTGTGCGCCCAGATGCTCTATACGTACGGAGCTGATACCAACACCAGAAACTACGAGGGCCAGACACCTGTAGCTGTATCTGTTAGCATGTCTGGGATCAGCCGGCCCTGTCTGGACTTTCTGCAGGAGGTCACCAGTGAGTATCACCAACACACTACCTGCCACACAAGCATGCCCTACAGCGGTACATTTAGGTACCTGTTCCCACTGTTCAGAGGTGCAGCAAATTCAGTGCGTAATAATAATGGTAAATTAAAGCTGCAGGCAGTATTGAACGGGCCCCTCCCAACACACTACCTGTCACACAAGCATGCCCTACAGCAGTACATTTAGGTATCTGTTCCCACTGTTCAGAGGTGCAACAAATTCAGTGCGTAACAATAATGGTAAATTAAAGCTGCAGGCAGTATTGAACAGGCCCCTCCCACCCTGTGCAATTCGGAGGGAGTGGTAGCTGTGGTGTTGTTATTGAGGTTTGTATTTTAGACATTGCATGAATGAGTTAAATATGACTTTTTATGTCCACGATGTGGCGCTAGAGAACATTCACTAATTTGGTGTGAGACCACTCTGAATTCTGTGTAAATCAGGTGACGTTTGTCACATTAGGTTAACTTTCTGTTGCCAGTGGGTGGTGCTGTTACGAGATGTGAAGCATGCAAATTGTGCTCCTTGCCATAGTAGTGACGATCCATGAAAACTCAAAAGTAGTGTAATTTAGCGTTGTAAAAAAAAAAAAGCTTTAGATTTTGTTGACCAAATTTTAGATGGATGCGAATAAGTCCTGTTGTCAGTAGGTGGCACTGTGACTCCATTGGCGCTTTTCATTATGCTAATGTGTCTCCTCACTCCCATCACTCGCGTCTCTCTCATGCGTATTAGCTTGCATATTCCGTGCTCTAAGCTACTCCGAAAGCCTCTTCACTCCTCGTCTCCGCGAGTTGATTCGAAGATCCTCCATGATGGCGCAGGGTGAGAGATTTGTGGATCATGGGAGGAGAGTGGACATGAGGAAGCATTTCCATAATGTAGATGTCATCAGAATGGGACTCTTATTAACATCTATTGACTCTTATTAAACTTATTAAACAACACCTCAATAATAATAACAATACTAATAATAATAGTAATACATTTTATCTGACCAACATTTAACAACACCAGAGCTATTAACAGTGATTGATTTTGATATCATCTGAAGTCCAGTGTGTTCAGTGTTGCAGTTTTTGGTCATTTTTGGTACGTCTATTTATTCACATCTCTCCTTGTCGACTAATACTTAACTATATTCTACTTTTTACAATGTTATTTAGGTTGAAAGACTGACTAATAAATTATGGGTCACATGACCACATTCATACGTGCCATTTCCAAACTGTTTGAAATTAAATCCGTGATAGTAGAAAAAAGAAATGAATACAATTAGTTCATCAGCTAGAAAAAAGCTAGAATAAAGATGGATATAAATCATGCCACCCACAAGTTGGGTATTGGCTTTTTTGCACTTATTTTATTTAAGATGAAACTGGGAGATTTGGTAATTAGGATTGTTTTTTTTCTCCACCAAAATATAACATTTTTCTCATGACGACATTATGAGTTACAATAAGTAAAGCTAAACACGTTCTTACTTGACACCTTAGCTTGGTGCATCTCCAAACCCCATAGAAATAGGTTTGTTTGCTTGAGTGCCATATTTGTTTGTACAATGTGATATTTGATTTTGAAGTGAACACTGTATTTGTAAGCATGGATACAAGCTAGTGTTCCATGCTTGTTTGCTAATGCAGTGTGGCACAGGGAAAAGTTAATGTCCTTAACCATGAAAAGAAATCTGTGAAAGTGGGTGGGGTGCAGCAAAGGATTCCAAGTTTAGTACAAAAGTGATAGAGCTTTTTATTGTAAGTTGAGTGGAGGAAAGAGATGAGATATGTATGGAGTGAAAGAGGGTTGCTTGCCAACACGAGGTTATAATGACCAGTCTTCAGTCACAGAACAATCCCAGGTCGGAGGAACAGGAGAGCACATTACCTGGAGCATTACGATTTAGAGGGAACAATGGCTGCATTCCTCCACTACCCCCTGAACTTTGATATCAAAGATATCAAAGAGCTGTGCACTGATTCAGACAAGCCCTTTCAGAGACTCCAAACCCTCAGCCAGATCACATATCTGCTGGGTTATTGATTACACCTCTACCTCCTGGATTAACTCATGTGCCATGAAAGGCTCGTCCCACACAGAATGACAGGCACCCAGCTCTTTTCAACTGTCCTCATACAAAGGTTCCACGTTAAGGCAAAACCATAAGCTTAGACACACGACACCCAGAGAAAATGTCACATACGATATCTCGATCGTTGTTGACATCCTAGTCTAGATTTGCAATCGTTAAAATCCATTTTAAAAAGTACAAAATCCAATGATGAGATTGGCCTGTTGTTTTTACCACAGCACAGTACGTGGTTGATGTGAAATGACTGTATTAGTTGCATAATTCGGAACAAAGAAGCTCATTAGCCTGGCCAGTCTGCCCACCTGTTGTGTCACCTATTCACTTTTTCCCTGCACGGTTTGGCTGCGTTGTTGTGATTGTTGTAATGTGACATCACAGCTCCCTGACCAATCAGGATTGACGGCACTGGCGCCAACCCATGAAAGTTCCTGCAACTTTCATTTAGTGCCACCTTAATGTAGCAGTGGCCAAATGTATGGAAACAGAAGAAGAACATGGGACATTTGATATATGTTACGTTAACTTCCTGCAGTAGAAAAGGGATCATTGCAGAGCTTGGTGTTTGAGTTTTGTGGCCAGCTAGATGCATGGAGTTTGGTTTTATTTAGACATAAAACAATAAAAACTTAACACAGACATTATATTCTCTTAGAATTTGCTGTTCCTCCAATTCAATTTAAAAGAGAGTGTATTTTCCCACTTAGCTGCACTGCCATTGAGGCATGCGAGTACTGTAGTAGTTAGATGTTTTGGCATAGCCACTGCTGCCGTCCCAGTACAGTGAAGGGGAATGGAATGGTAACCGCCTCAGACTCAAATCTGTTTTAAGCCTCATGGAATCAGTGGAGATGGTAAACTGAGTTTTGTTATGATTTCTCCACCTATCTCAACTCATGGGTGTTTCCGTGGTTAAAGAAGACAAGTGTCCATGACAGAGGAGTCACTTTACCCACATTAGACAGATAACACCCCCACACACCACTTCCTGGAATAAAGAGGATTCTTCCCAACTGTTTGCATACAGCTGATAACAGAGCAGACACTGAGTGATTTGGAGGACTGATTAATGCCTTTGGAAGGCTGTTGGAAAACTACAGCTGAAAGAGGGACATAAAAGCTTAACAATGGATCTACAGCATTGGGCTTTTGCTATGACGGTCAGAGACAGTGTTTTGTTTGGGGTTATTATGACTGTATGACTGCACATGGTGCTTTATTAGTTTTGTTGAACACTTCTCAGTTTTACATCACACAGTGCAAAATGGATTATAGAGCTGAATCAACACACAAACAAGCTGTAATGACCGCAACATTTTAACATTATAATCATTGCAGGTCAACTGTATTGCCTAAAATCGTATGGGTGTATCGTCCTTTCTTGGCCCAGTGTATATGACAGACATACCTGCAGACATTCCTATAATAGCCTGTATAAAGAGACAGCATGTTAACATTATCTCCTTTTTTTATTAATGTCTGCATGCTGTCCCGCCTGTTGTTGTGATCTGTCCCTGATGTTTAGTTGCTGCATCTCATTTTGTCTCTTTGTTCCTTTTCTTGCTAGAACAGATGATGTTAGCAAACAGTATACAACATGTTACAGAAGGATGGAGAGATTAGTTCATTTGACCACTGGGCTTTCTTTTACATTATCGCTCAGATTTGATACTATCAGTTAACAGTAATTTTGCAACAGATAAACTGCAAGCATGTGTTGTATGGAGGCTGTCAGCGTTAAACAGATGAGGCCTTTGTCATCACTGTTGTCATGTAGAAGTGTCTTACGTACTGTTGAACAAGCACAACCCACCCAAGTTAGTCAACGGGTTATAAATCACTCAACCGAGAGGACAAAACATGACACTGCTACGGCTAACAGGGCTGCTGGAAAGACATGAGGGAGCACGGTTTATTATCATTCAAGTTCTGTATTTCACACGCAAATAAGTCCGTGGTGGTGGATTATAAGACAAAATCAGCCAAAAGCTACAATCGCCCCACCGATGGACCAGTCTGGCTGTGGTGGTGAGCTCCCTCTCAGGTGTTCTTCCTCTGTGTGATTAATGCTTCTCTTCCTCTTTCAGGACAACCTCGGACGCTACAAGACATGTGTCGAATAAAAATCCGCCATTGCATCGGCCTTCAAAGCTTGAAATTCTTGGAGGACCTACCAATTGCAAAGGTTATGAAAGACTATTTAAAACATAAATTTGACAACGTGTGAAGTCGGCAACAACAGGAGAGGAGGGGGCCACTGAAAGCTCTCTGCTATCATTTCTAAAGACTATGCAATCACTATGACTTCCCCATCTGGGAGAGAGGTCCACAGGTCTGTTCTTTATACAATGAAGGATAGTCAGTCCTGTTTGTTCATTCACTTTGTTCGTCCAGTACAACACATTCAAAGTAGAGTTTTCTACCCCTGTTCTCCATCTCAGCCTTTTTACAGTTGGAACAGTTGCTGAAGAATGGAAATGGATCCACTTCATGTGAGCAACAGTTCTGCTTTTTGTGGGGCAAAGGAAAACCTCATTCATTCGCAGTCATTGTTACTACAGTTAGCATTACCAGTTATGTTGTTACTGTAAAATGTGTATGATGTTATCCTTGCTGGCTCAGATTATCATCAAGTGCATACTTGCCAGCGAGTATATTTTTCCCATCTGTTTTGTTTCCTGAGCTATAGGAACCTTTGTTTAAATGCAAGCACACTCCCTGATTTTGTTTTATCACCAGTGAGTCTAAACCCCAAAATAGCCCAGTTCCAAATCTGAATCCACACCAACATCTGCAATTTAGTTCAGTCACTTATTAAGCAAATAGAAGTTAAGCAAATAGAACTGTTGTGTTCATTGACAGCTATTACACGGAGACAGTCAACCAATCAGTCAGTCATCTGTCGCCAGCTTGCCACGTAGAAAGAGAAAGGCAGCGTTTCTTTGTGCTATTCAGCTTTGAACAGAAAGAGGAAACAGACTGAAGCTACAGATGGCTGGGAGACGTGGACAGTACGATCTGTTTGATTTATATCTATTGCAGTACAGTCGCAGTCGAGACTGCCATAGCAACAACATGTAAATACTCCAGTAATATTAAAACAAGCTCACTACAGGTCATATCAAACAACCAACCAACATCTCTGACCTGCCAGAAATCCATCTGATCGGCCAGCAGCCAGATAATCGACCGTTCAGGCAGTTAATGAGGCATCACCACCCCCCTCAAACTGTCAAATTAACAGCCGAAATCTGGTGTACGCTCGCCTCTAAAGTTCAATTCAGAAAGTAGCAGGGGGTGACCAGAGTCCGCTCAGCATAACATCAACATGTCAGGCTGAATGAGCCAAGTGAAATGACAATTCAGTGCGATTATCAGGCCACAAAATGTCCTCCTGATGGGACGGAACTTCATTTTAAAACAACAGTAAGAAGGAGGAAATCTTGAGGTTCAGGGCTCCTATAGGGTGACATAATCAGGGAGTGTGTCTTTAAAAAAAAAAAAAAAAAAAGTAGAAGTAACTTGCAGATAAACATTTTATTTCATAATGACACAAGGAAGACTATAACGTGCAGTTGAAATTTTGAATTTGAACACCGCTGGTTGAAAAGTGGAAGCGTTTGCAGCGATCAACTATAAATCACGTTGCTTTCTCCATTTGTGCACTATAAACAGTATGTATCTTTGAGTTTGGAGTGAGTGCACTGTGATGGAATTCTGTTCTGAAAGCACCACATTTTACTCACTAAAGCAGTTCATGTAGTCCTAAGTAATAAAAAGCCTGTTCTGGATAACACTGACACCCAATCGCTAGAAGCTACAGTCAATGTAAATATGTTACATATACAACAGATATTTTTGTAGAATTTATTTAAGCAATGATCTCTGATATTCTTAATGTATTTAAAGTTTGGAAAGTATTGTGATCTGTTTGGTGTGACTATTTCTTTTTCGTGCGTCTGAGTTCAAATACTCTGTTGTACAAGAATAATTTGGAATCAAATGTTCTTTGATTTTTATGGCAGAAATGTTGGGTGCTTTCTTAAAATTCATCATCTCTTACAGGTAACTCTGTTGTGGAGATCATACTGTGAATTTTTCATTTTGACAATTTAAAATAAAATGTAGGATTTGGGGTTTAAGCAATGCCCACGCCACAGGAAATATATATTTTTTTTCTTCGTCTCTGCATGTGATTAAAATGCGTAGTGAAAATATGTGGCATCCAAAGTTGGTTTTCCTAGAATGTTGTATTCGCGAATCCATTCTAACAAAGCTCCCCCACATTAACGTGTCACTGTCATTTTCATGTTTAAATTTGCATGTTTGTAGTTTGGTAAGAGGATATTTTTGTGAAAACTGCACATTTTGAAATGCGGACTGTGTGCTCTATGCAGGTAAACAGAGAAATTAGACCAAATATTGAATTGGTTTAAAACAACCATGAAGATACACGACTGTTTTGCCCTCCAGAAGGCTCCTCCAAATGTAGCCTTCTTCTCCCCTACTTATGAAGGACACTGCCTTTGTGATCCTCAAGGTCCCTTCACATAGTGCGCGTGTCCAGGAAATGGGGAAAGTTGTGGTTCTTGAGTTCCCTTGTAAACAAACAAAAGTCATGCTTGCAGTCAGTATTACTCCCTAAGACATATTGTTTGGATCCTTGAGTGCATTTCCTTCTCCATAAATTGGATTTTTCTTCCAAGTTTGAACCGTGCGTTGTGTAGGTCCATGTTTACGAGCTAGCACTCTTCTTTGCCTTTGCTGGCACATTGCTGTGTTTGCGTACATGCGTCCTCGTCCGTGTGCACAAGACAAACAAAACGGGGACCCACTTTTTTACTCTTTTTTTTTTTTTTTTGTTAGTGTCAGCGCTATGACTGAAGCACGACGTGAGGCGACGACGTCTCTCTGCTCACGTACATTTTTTTTCTATTTCCATGTAGATTCACAAAAACCTTCATCGCACATGCTGACATGCTTCAAAATCAATATCACAGATTGCGGCCGATCTCACACAAATGAGACGCGTTAATAAACCTGTAAGATGAAACGCTGCCATCGCCCCGCTCATTGGGGCCTTGCTGCATGGATGTTAGTTTCATGGTGAAGTCTGGTTATGCGTTCGGTGTGTTTACAAGGTGTTTGAGCCCAGTTGGTAATCGGTTGTCAGCAGTTTGGATATGATGTCAGTCACAGATTTGGAAGGTCACACATATACTTTTAATTCTCCAGAGTTAACCTCTGGTATGTCTTACTTTCTCTGCCTCCTAAGGATAAACTTTAATTTGGAAAAGGATCCTCTGACTTTGTGAATTAGCTCCGAGTAGCTCTCAGTCTTCCGAATGACAGTTTTCTAGGCTGTATCCTCTGTAAGAGGCAGTCACTGAAATTGAACTCTATCATAAGAAAGCCAGGAGTGTTTGTGTCACTAGGCATTTATTTTCTCTAATTTAAGAACGTGGTTTTTGTAATTATGCATACAGCCTTGGTTTTCTGATGTTTGAAGGAGTAGTTTAACTGGTGTCTTTAAGTACTGCTAATTCTTTTAATGACACATTCTGATTACTAAAATTGTGGATGCAGCTCCCTCCCTTTTTGACTCGCTAATCGTTTTTATAACGCAGTACTCCGAGGTCGGAGTGAAAATAAACGCTGAAGGTTATTCAGTGTTCAACGTGCCAGAATATTGTCCACCGCATTTCAGCTGTGAGTTCCGAACTGTTCATCTTTCTTTACCTGACTCTGGATTTGATACGATGCCATTTTGCAGCAGCAGTTTTGTATTGTGTGTGAATACGTCTGTCATACGTCGACTGCCTTCTCCAATCAGTTCCTCAGCAGACTTTGGTCGTCACAGTCAGGGAAACACTTCATACATGTCTTATGTGGCTATCAAATGGCTGTAAGTCTTCCTCACCATTAACTACTGAATGTACAGAATATGCAGATTTTCAAATGTAAAAAACAAAATGTGTGAATAAACTAAAGTTAACGTTTCTCGTTTGTGTTTGTTTGTATTAGGAATTTACCTTCAGATGTTAAAGGGGGCAGAGATGACAGATTTTAACAGTAAGGACACTTTTCCAACTTTTCTTTCTTTTTTGATAACATACAAAAGATCATTATTATACTGTTAGTGGTAATAACACTACTCACCAAGTTAATATCTGAGTTCTGACAGGTCAAGAAACCTTATTTGGAAGAGAAAACAAAGTTAATTAGTAAAATTATTAGCAGAACTCCCCGTTATACACACTGTAAACATCCATCACAGTTTACAGACCCACTCTTTCATTACTTCTGTGCATTCAGTCTTCCTGTTCACTGAGGGATTATTGCCAATATTCCAGCTGCCTCCACTTTCAGATTAACCTCCAAATAACGAGGTTTAGATCATCAGTTCTTAGTTACTGAGGGCTGACTCAGGTGTGGCAGGAAAACAACCACTAACTAGATTCAAAAAGGCTTCAAAGAGACACGAAAGGACTAGAAAGAAATGCAAAACGACTACAAAGAAACACTTGTGGTTACTTGATGGACAGCGTTTCCCAGATGTTGAATTTTTAATGTTGAGATGTCGACCAGATTATCAACACTATCTTGTTGCTCTTTATATTCCCCCAGACACAGATTCAAACAACAGCACCACAGATTTCATGAGTATATGTACATGACTGTATCGCTTTATATTATTTTCTTCTATAGTATTCTTGTTTTACCGTATTCTATTCTAAATTTAGATCTTTTTATACACGGTTTATGTGTGTAGCATGAAGGGGCTACAACTTACATTTCATGGAGCCACCCTGTGTTGTAAAATGACAAATAAACAACCTTGAAACCTTGATTTATTGGCCGAAATTTAACATGTACATTTCACCTGCCTACGCATTAAGTCCAGTTTTTTTCACCTGCATGCATAAATGCTTGAGCCACTTGAGACATTAGACTAACCTAAGTATACCAATTATTTAAACCCTTATTGCAGGGTTATTCCAGAGCCAATAAGAAAGACTGTTTCATTAATTGAATGACATGTTTTTGTTCACACCCATCCTCCCATTAGCACTTACTGATCTAGTGTGGCTGGACACACTAGATCCTTCATGCTGCTTAAGCAACACATCCTGTGTGGATGCATTAGCCTCTACTATTACTAAGGGGCTGGACCAAACTGCTCATGGTTTTGGTTTTGATCACTTAAAACTGGGAGCAATTGAGCAAGTGTCTGGACAATCGAGTAATTTGGAGCTGGACAGATCTGTTGGCCTCCACTTGCATTGTTAGATCATGTGGTGGGCGACAAGGGGAAAGTTAAAAAAACTCTTAAATTCGACATTAATAACAACGTGCAGCCTCAGTCTCACAACTGGACACTGTGTCCCTGTTTTTCCATACAGGCTTTTGTTCGATTTAAAATGAAGAAATGTGCTATTTCATGTGATTTTTGCTGTATTAATGCCGTGTTCAATAGCTCCTTTAATTGTTAGACTGTGGTGAAGACCGGCTTTCATGTCAGGATACTTGGTGGCAAATCACTCATCTGTTCATAATCAATTTTTCCTACTTAAACCACAACAGCGGAATGCAGTTGAATCAAAGCTGTTAGAATGATACATTTTTAATTCAATTTTAAATTATTTTTCATCTGGGATCATTTAAAAACTGGAAAATTATTAAATCCAAGATAGTTTCACCTCTGGCCACCCTTTCCTGCTTTACTGGACACACGAATAGAGCTTTTAGCAGCTATTTATATCACCACCACGACACTAAACAGACGTATTGGACATGATCAGGCTTTAATTATGTTCCCCACAGTAACTGTTTCTATTCTTTCATTTACTTTGTGATAGAGTGATGATAGAAAGGTCTGCTTTATTTCATTACTGAATAGTTAAATAGAGGAGAGGAAGATGGCTTCATGAGATATCTGTTACTGAAACATTTTTGGAGGAGAAAACACCGGCAGTCCAAGCGGACCAGTCAGAAAGTCCACATGGTATTTATCTCTGTAGCTGCCATTACAATGTTTAGGAGGTGCATGTCAGCTATAGAGTAGCTAAAGCACGTATGCAGCAGCTAACCGATTAGGGTTAGTCCGTTTCTAATTTCGGGGATCATTTAATTATCATCAGCAATATGAAAAGTACCATTATTTCAGTTTTATTATGTAAAAAAAAAAGAAATACCAAATCAAATATGCTAATATTTTGGGACTATTTGAGTAGGATGTGGAAGATAATATTACGGCACCGTCTTCCTCCAGTGTGGAAAGTAAGAATCATCTGATAATAACCACCACCGAGCCTGTACAGGTCATTCCACTCACGCTGGCGTGGGACCAGAGTGTTCCCTTTCAGAGGATAGCTCAGCACATGTGTGTGCCTGCTTAGCTTGGAGGGACTGGAAGCTTTTTAATGCGTGCATGTTTGATTGGTCACCCACCCAAATAACAGAATATAAAAGCACCAGAAAATGGCAGTTTGTCAAGCTTCCCTCCTGAGTTCTGTATCATTTTACAAAAGGCATTTTCCCTTTTCTTTCTCTATTTCCCCTTTCTTTTTTTCCCTCCGGAATGCTGTCTTAAAGGAGGTGGTTTCTGCTTTCGCCTCCATTTGTTCTCAGCAGGACTCAAACACTACACTGAGCTGAGGTGACCTAATAGTGGCTGTGATATACTTCTGTCTTACTTTACCAAACATAGGGTGCTATCGTTGAACAGATCACCGGTAGCATTACATGATAAAACAATACCATCCCTCTGTGGGCCAGCAAGCCTTCAGACAGTAGAAACAATAGCAGCTTTGTCAGGAGTCTGTGCAGCTCTGTGTGCTGTCTAAAAAATCTAAATGTTTCTTCCTCTCCTACCTGATACGGCACCTCCATAGTGTCCCACCTAAATCAAATATGTGCGCCTATCCCCCTGTGAAGGATTTGTGTTCGATTCATGTTTGTTTCTGTGCATTTTTTGGTAGTGTCATATGAGAAAGGGAGGTCCCTTCTCCAGGCCATATCTGAATAAAACACTCAACAATGTTTTACTGTTGTATTAGAAAAGTACAGACTTGCTGGCATAATTCTCAAGGTCTCCAGGAAAAACACTATCAAATGACTGCTTGAAAGGGGTCTCTTGCGGAGACGAAGCCACAGAGAATAATCTAAACGCATCTTATCTAAACACAACACTGGATGTCTTTTTGATACCGAAGTCGAACTGACTGAAAAAGCAGCTGTTAGTTGCTCGCCCTGTTACGGGTGCACAACAGTGAATGAGAATAGATGCAAAGTGAGTTCCTCATCTCCGGCTGCTTCTGCAGAATCAGCAATGCAAAATTCACACATCGAATCCCAGACGGTCTCTGTTCTTACAAATTTAAGCAGCTCTTTTATAAGACGTGGCTATTTCTGGCACCCACAATGCTGAATATTATTTGTATATATGTATTGTTTATATCGTTTTTATAGATATATATTTGTGACTGCTGTAGTACCTCTACTGAAGAAACCACACCTTGATCCTGGGTCTCTAAAGAACTGGCGACCAATCACCAACCTTCCACTCTTTAAAGTACTACACTTGTGTCTCAGCAGCTTTAGGCCCACATATTTAACACTAATCGTTTTTAACCTACTATGGATTTAGATTCCTCAGTGCCTCAATTACCTGATCTCAGTGCAGCATTTACTAACCACCACTAATACGACTGTTACAGTGACTCTTGATAACTGTTTGAGTTTTCAATGTCTGACAGTGTTATGTTTGTTCCCACCCATCTTCACTCTGCACATTAAAGAAATCACCAAGGTTGAGTTTTTACCACTTATGAGACATAGCTAATCAATCAATCAATCAATCAGTCTTTATCTATATAGCGCCAATTCATAACAAGTTTCCATATAGAGCAAGTCAAGAGAAGCGTTCACATGGCTGATAGGAGCAGAAACCAGGACGGTCAGATTACCTGAAGTGTGGATAATCATGGTCGTGGTAACCTATGAGAAAAAATACCATTTTGTTTTTACTTCTACTTTCTGAATCTCTCTCTTTCGACGAAAAGGACACCTTCTGCTTCATATTCAGACTCGCTGATGTTTGTTTTCAAAGTGTACTTTGAAGAAAATGATTTAAGATCACCTGCTTCAAGACACACTCAGGCCTGTATGTTATTGTTGCAGGATGAATGAAACATATTTGTCCTCCAGGAAACGAGAAGACATTCCAGGAGCTGCCATTGGCTCGTTTCCACTGGGCTTTCTCAAGGGACTCTTTATCTTATTGCTCGGTCCAGGAGACAAGCAGCTATCAGGGGTCAGCTGTGTGACGTTCGGCCGCCTTGTGCCGAACTCCGAGAAAACAAAGA
The DNA here is from genome assembly GCF_042242105.1 of Pempheris klunzingeri. Classification (NCBI taxonomy): domain Eukaryota; kingdom Metazoa; phylum Chordata; class Actinopteri; order Acropomatiformes; family Pempheridae; genus Pempheris; species Pempheris klunzingeri. Next base: position 29,170,121 of record NC_092012.1, on the reverse strand, counting down.
CTCTCTTTCTGATGGCTTTTGCTCCCCCCGTTACCATAACCAGCTGTTAGCTGCACCATTTTATTAAGACTACATTTTGTGGTGAAAGCATTTCACCTTCTTGCCAGATGCACGGGCCACTGAGGCAGAACCGAGTGACAGAGAGGCCAGTGCAGGAATTCCCTCATGCTCTGACCACTCATACACTCACATGCTTCCATTCTCTTCCCTTTTTTAGCAAACTCAAAAACAAATGAGATTACTGCAAACCCACTGCTGAGGGTAAAAACGATGTATCCTGCGGTAGGCTTGTTACGTCCAGGGCTATTGTCTGAAAAGCTGTCTGAAAAAGTTCTTTTTGCTTCTCTCTTTCTTTTTGTTTTTACTTTTTTGAGCACCTGAGCAAGTGGTGCTGTGAAACACATCACTAGGAAGGATGTCGAACTCCTATCTGACGACACACATATGACTGATGCTGATTCACACAGACAAATCAAAATATGTCAAAGCCCTCGTTCTCCTACACAAGACATAGTTTTTCACTCCCCTCTTGATAGTTTTGCTTTTATTTCCTAAGATCCTGAGATACCGGCCTTCACAATACAATGGAGGTGAATAGAACTTTTAATTTTTAGAAAATTTTAAATCAAATAATGTGCACACTACTCCAGATATTCCACATACCTCAACATTAACATTTTTATTGGAAATGTGGACGTGTGATCTGTGCATGGATATCTTTTCTGAGCCAAGAAAAATAAAATTAAAGGGTAAATGCACTCAGAACACGTTGCAATCAGAATGCTACCAGATCAACCAGACCACACTGAAGGTAGTCATTATAATTCCCATATAACCTGCTCAAACAAAAAAGGTGGACAGTCCCTTTATTCTCAGTTTTGGCATTAAAATAGATTCTGATGACATTTCTAATGGTGAATATAAACTTTATTTTCATAATCTTTGTTCAGTAAATTATACAATCTTCAGGTTGTCAGCTATTATGAAGATTCTGTAATGTTTTCTGTCATTGCTATGGTGGTTGCTATGGACGCTGCCATCACTGAAACCTCATAGCTTGCATGTTGTTTTTAACATTTCTCAACACAAACACAAAAGATTGTCCTTAAGAACTCTAGAACAAAATTTCTCCTTTGTTTCTGAGGAATAACAATTGTTTTGGGCAGTTTTTGAAGGCTAAGGAAGGACATGGAGGAACTGGGACACCAAACGCTTGTGACGCGGTCTGTATATTACTTCAGAGTAACAGAAATTACACATTTACATTTCACCAGAAAAATATTATTCACACCCTCCGTAATTATCACGCATGACCATCATTTGCAGGTGAACTAAAAAGGTTAAAGACAGCAGGCTGAGGACACACTACTGATATTGTTTCTGTCCTGCACTGATATGAATGAATGACAGTGTAACAGAAAGGTCACACACACACACACTACGCAATTATGAAAATCTATGCCCACACATGCACTTCTGTTTTTTCTTCTCTCATAATGTGCATTGTCCTCCTTCATTTTACAGGTTTTGTGGGCTGTTTTTGTCTCTCGTCTCATCTCGGAGTAAAATGAGTAAATAGGTGATTGAATGTTTTTCCCACATTAAACAACTGGCTCTTGGCTCATGCTGCACTACTTTGTGTACGGCGTGTTTCCCAACCTGTTCTGCCATGGCACACTATTTTTCCCCATGGCACTCCACTGCCTCATACCAAAACACCACAGCGTATCACACCCATGTTCAGCTGTGTTTGTGTGACTTACCACCGCAGTATCATTCACTCTCACTGTGAAATCTGAGCTTGTTGTGATGAACATAAAGCTGGTATCCAGGCTGGAGGATGGCAGCCACACACACAAGGTCACCTGCACTCATCTGTGTGACAGACTCAAAATGCTAAAGTAATATAACATGCTGAATTAATGCTAAATGTTACTGTTTGAACTTTATTACATATCCTCAACTCACCACTTTTCTAGACCTCACCTCAAACCCTCAGGTCAAGGTCTGCTTTCAAGTCACCAGGTCAACTGTAGGATGGTGGATATGAAGGGAAACCTACAGACAGACAGGAGATATGTTGGCCAGAAATCAGTTCATAACCTACTGTACTGCAGGGGACTTTTGTATTAACCTCAGTGCTGCAAAAACTCTGAGGTTTTAGGCTTAGAGTCTGTGATTCACTTACCTGCTGAGCTGGAGAGAGCAAAGTCTCATTACCCCTCATGCAAGAGCTGGTGGGGGGGGGTTATAGAAAGCACCAGTAACACTGATGAGTGCTTTGAGGCCTTAATGGGAGAGGTGGAAGGACTGCATCAGGAGTTCAGAATCACAAGGTAGCCCCTTGGACTGTACCCCCCCTTTCCTTTCCCCTCTAGTTCCTGGTGTAGTCACAAGCCCATTCAGTGAAAAAAGAAAATTTGATAATAACTTACTGGGCAGTTAATGTTGCTGTGACATGTTAGCTGGTAAGCTGGTTGTTAGCCATCACTAAAGTAGGGTTACGAAGTTATTACCGAGCTTGTTTCTATCTGTACAAAGTATGAGGGTAAACGCCCTCCAGTTGGTGCTCATGGTGAAAAAACAGCGTCAGTGTCAGTTGTGTTGGATGAGATTGTTTTGTTCTGCGCAACCAAACTATATGATCGAAATATGATCGTATTCCAATTTTTCTAACAAACTCATTTTTATATGATATGACCGAAGTACAGCGACACATTCTCTGCCTTTATGACAACATACATAGTTCAAGACGTTAAACCAAATATAATTTTCAGTTGGTGACTAAGACTGAGACTACATTTAAAATTCTTGTCAAGCTTAATACTGCACAAAGTGTATGGAAGGTGTGCTGAAACTCTCAGCATCATTGTCCGATCGCTGCAGCGCTCTGTGGTCCGGATTGTTTGTTAAGTAGAACAGGACATTGTCCCGTTTTGTGTAATCAGTGTTACAGATGAGGATCTAATGTTGAAGGGGAAAGTTGAGAGTTAATACCTTGTATTTAGGTGGGTGGAGGTTTGAGGGTGGAGGTGGAGGTGGAGGCTGAGGGGAGTAAAAGGAGCGAGGTTCCCAAGTTCTCCTGGTCTGTAGATTCCCTGGTGAAACGGTTGGGGTGGATCAGATGTGGTTGGGAATTTCAGAACAGCGAGCTATGCTTTATGTATTGTACAAACGAGCCTGTATTTTAGTACGGGTGATACAGATCCAGGAAGAACCCCCCCTCACAAAGCATAATATTGATACCAGGGATGCCAAGCCTGCTAAGTTTCATCCACGCCATGTCCCTCTTCATTTCCAGGAGGAGTGTGCAGAACACATAGAGCAGATGCAGGCAGGTGGTATCGTTCAGCCTTCATGTAGCCCTTAGCCTGCCCCTTTGGTCCTTGTGAGGAACCAGGTTTAGGGATCTCTGAGTTAATTATCATTGGCTTAATAATCTTATCGGAGGGGATGCCTACCCACTACATAAAGCCTGCTGGTTTTCAATCCCCAAAGCAGGTCGAAGTCAGTTTTTATAACTTGACAAGGACTGTTTGAGTTTAATGTGTCAGTGTAATATACCATGCACATTTCAGAGACTCGTGGATGTGGTTTTTGCTGATTTGGTCTATGTCTACGATATGATCGCGTTGGGCCACACATTTCTGAAGCATCTGTCATGCTTAGATAGTGTTGCTCAAGTTGCCTGAGGCCAATCTTCAGGTCAGGTCCTCTAAGTGCAACTTGTTTTCTATATCAGCAGAAGGGGTTAAAGCACATCCAACCAAGTAATGAAGAAGTAGCTTGGAGTGGCCTTAAAATCAAACAGCGGTGAGAAGTTTTGAAGCGTCCGTATCTTATTACCAACAGTTGATAAAGGGGTTTGCAGACATAGCACACCTTAGCATGTTTGATTCCTGTGTGCATGACAAAGAGTCAGTTTTGGCTCAAAATGTTAGAAGCTTCCTAATGTCATAATAACACAAAACCTTTGGGAGATTTCAGGGCAAAATATCAAAAATACAGGCTTGGTTTACACGACATGTGCTGTGTATGATCATAGACCCCACAGCAGGGTAATTCTGTGGGGTCTATGATCATCCTTGATTTTCCTCTAGTACCACCATCAGGCCAGCACTTCCACACGTACACAAGATATATCAAAGCCTAAAGGGGTGACTGCCATGAAGTGTAGCACGCACACGTTCTGTCGCACATCTGTAACTAACGTTAATGTTTAACGTTAGCCCTAGCCACAGTCTTTCCCTAACTTTAACTACATGGGGGGCGGCTGCAGCTCAACAGATTGGTCACCTGCTATTTGCAGGGCTGGTAGTTTCAATCCCCATCTCTCACTGTCTTGTGCTTGAGCAGGACACTGAACCCAAGTTGCTCATGTTGGTTGAGTCAAGTATTGCTGCTGTCGGTGTGTGAGTGTGTGTGAATGGGTAAAAAAGACTATGTTCTATGTACATGTTCAAGCGTTCTAGCTGCCTAACCTCAACCGTACTGTAGTTCCACTTAACAGACAGGCTGACTAAGGGATGTTAAAATATAAATGTCTAATACTGTCATCCTTGCCTGGCACTGCAGTTGCTCTACTGTATCCATCACTTTTGTATTGTCAGGTGTAATGAACACAGTAGGCTCATCTGGTCTTATATTCTCACTCCTGATATACTTTGCATGAAACTGAATTAGCATATGGTTCCCTTGGTTTTTTGGGTTTTTTTTTTGCCTGTCCAGAATGCACAACATTTAAGTACACTACATTCACTGTAAAAGTGCAGAATATTTTTTGTTCAGAGGGCACTGATGCATTTGGGTTGTGCAAACTGGCTTATAAATAGCCCTCAAGAACCCTCTGAACAGGGGCCCAATCAAGCTGAATGCCTCATATGCATGAAAAAGGACAGTTTCAGTACAGTGTGGGAGAATTTAACATTTCTGTTTCAGGACTTTGCCTCTGTTCAGCCACATACCGTAAAAGCACTGAACAACAACCTGCTTTTAAAGGGAAAGCAAACACAGAAAACGGCAGGACAGTTTCAAGTGGTAGATGCTCAAATGTGACCGGGCTTCCTGTTTCAAATGGGCTTACTCACCAGCTATTTACAGTTCATTTGGCCCACCAATGCCTCGCATGTGACTCTAGTTAGAAAATAGATACTTTTCTTTTCTCTTCCACACTCATCTTTGTTCCCATGAAGAGCTCTCGAAGCTTCCTTTTCTCCTCTGTTTTAGTCGGTACTAATTGTTCTTATTATAGACATGATTAACTCTTCTCTGTAGCTGTAACTTTAGGAGAATAACCAGACGTTTTTGTCCGACATGATTAAATCCATGAAAGGAATTTTGATTTGTTTTTCTTTCCGTGATTTCCTTTACAGGTTTATTTTTACATCATCAGGAAAGCAGTCAGACTCCTCCGAGAAACTTTTAGAAGTACTGTGACAGATTGTTGTTTCCATTGTCCAAAGAATAAGTAGGACAAAACATATTTCACATATGACATTTTAGAAACTAAGTGGCATGAAGGAGGACTGCATCACTTGACCACGAACATTTTATTGTAGAAATTTGACTTGTTTTTTATGCAGTGTCAGAAAGGTGTTGATTCAGATAGAATATATAGAAAATCTATACCTCCCCTCCTCTGCAGACCATTGCCTGCACCAAACACAGTGCAGTTTGAATAGTAGGGGCCAATTAAAGTTTGTTGTCCATCTCTCAGGTCCCTGTAGATATTATCTGTCCAATAAATCAAGTGCTTAGTGGAACCTTTCCGCATTCATTAAAACCTCAATAATGAACCTTGGACAGCTTGAAATGCCAGTCTGAGGGTTGTTTGTTCAAAATCATAGTGTGGACTAAAAAGTGAATACTGGAAGTCATAAATTTAAGCTGTAATATAATTGTTTATTCACTGGAGTTCATCCTCTTTTGTACCTATGAACCCATTCCAATACCCTGACAATCACTGATTTGGTGATTTTATGGACAAAAACGTCCAGACTAATACTAATCCAGATTCGGTTGAATTTGACAAAAAGATGTGTAGGTTTCATACAACATTTAACAATATTTAAACATGTGGTTAGGACCTAATACCAGATGGAAATAGGATTCTTGTTACTGGCATTTTGGAAAAGCATTTGGGACAGCTCACAACAAGGTCAAGACACACCTTGGAAATGCTCAAACTAGACAACGTGCTGTGATGGGCATGAGCAGGGAATCTGTGTGCTGACTGGAGAGTTTTTATCTCAGATCTTAGACAGGCAAATTGTGGAGACCGGACCAGGTGTTACGAGCAAAGAGTGTGGACACTATGAAATCCTTTCCCTGATGTGTATTTGAAATGTTGATCACATCTCTACACCCAGGAAACACCACACCACGGTGCCATGATGTGTGTGTGGACTGTCTACAAGTGAGCTACTCTGAAACTGTTCTCAAAATGAAAGAAGTATCTGTATTCTTAGTGCTGGTGGCCTGGCTAGATTTTTAGGGTAGACAGATTGTTATGATGGTTCCGAAACAGATTTTAAATAAAGAGAGAGGAGCAGGCAGAGAGAGATGACTGTGTGTCCAGACACCACACACTGTGTGCACTAATCCAGGATCCACTCATGCTTCCCTGAACAGCAGAGGAGAGCAGGCCAGCTATCCTAAATGCTGTGGGAGTCTCTCACAGAACTGCTCTGAGTTTCCACACAATAGAGCGTATTGATTCGACGTGTATCCAAAACAGTTCCACTGGAGCTGTGTACTGTGTACAAGTAGCCTCTGAGAATTTCTCTGCAACAGGAGAATAGGTGATATGTCCTCTGTGGCACTGCCATTAAAGCATTGCATTTCTAAGCAGAGAAACACAGCCCCAAGTGTGGCTGTGTGTGTGTGTGTGTGTGTGTGTGTGTGTGTGTGTGGATCTGAATTACTGGTGTTGTGGGGACATGCATCTGTTTACACATTGTAGAGACTTGCCTTGCCTCCAGAATGCAGGTCCCCTCAATGTAAGCCATTAAATCTTAGGGTGAAGGCTTGGTTTAATGTTAGGGTGAGGTTAGATTTCAATAAAGTAATATTAAATACTGAAATATACACTAAACATTCGTAAAACAAAGCCTGCCAGCAGGATTAAGGAGGGAAATTAAGAACTGTGAACAGGACAGGACAGAGTGGACAGAACTGAAGTTAAGAACATTATTTATTTATTATTGATTTTTGGACGAATGTAAGAACAATCACTCTTGAGTTTGAGTCAAGGCCAAGTCTGAAAGGGGCTCATCATGATCACATTTTAAATGTCACTGAGATTGCGGCAAAACTAATTCAGCTTTTAGAGTTGAGACCGTTCTAGGTTTGCTCTTAGACTAGACTAACTGAGGTTAAGCAGTTTTACTAAATAAACTAGACTAGACTATCACTGAACAATAAACCATGTTTCCATGCTTACATGTTAGAGATTATTTTTAGAGATCTCCTTCAAACTCTTCAAAATATATTCTAATTTTCTTTTGCTTGTGTTTTGCCACACCCTCGATAGTAAAAGATGGTTTTTACTGTCCTCAACAAGGAACTATTTTTCTTTGTGGAAGAGCAGCAAAGTGAGGTGAACAGCTGTTAACATTAGGGGTGGTGTATATACTTGAGATGCTGTGTTATCAGATGGGGGCCGTATATATTTGAGACTCTGAGTACTCAGTTTTAGGGTGTGTCTATTAATAGTTATAAAAGTCTCCAAGTCCAAAGTCCAAGTCAGCAACTGCTCCTGTGCATGCTGGGATTTAAGTCATGCATACAAGTTTCTGCACAAAAGAACAAGCCAAATATGTCATCAGTATGTAAATATGTCATTTTTTTTTTTTTGATATCCCAGTAGTAGAAATGTTGCTCACTATTTCTAACATTTTCTGACATCAGCTCCATCCACTGTCAGCTAAATTTGTTTTGGTGCACTTTCTTTAGGTAATTGTTCAATTTTTATTTGCATTCCAAGGCTTTCTAAGTGCTCCTTGAACTAACCAACAACCTCTTTATGGATGAACACATTGCGTTAAGAGATTCCTGCCAGCCAGCCAGAACCCATGTAATGAATTTTTGTCACTGTTAATCTGCCAAGCATGTCAGCAAACTGAGACAGATGAATGTCAAGATCCTCCAGCAAATAAAGTCCATCCAAAAAGTGAGATATAAGATGAAAGGGATGAGCATCATGTTCTGCTGTGTGAATGGAGACTAGCAGTCCTTCTTATTTCCCCACTTCCAACCTCTCAGCCCCCCCCCCCCCCCCCCCACCCCCCACCCCCCACCCCCCACCCCACCACCACCACCTCCAGGCCAAAAGGGAGATGTAAACATTGTTCTGTCATTCAATCCTGCACATTAGAGTGGAGCTTTTGCATCCACTCACAATGCTGCCACATTCTTCAGTCCAGAGCAGCGATGTGGGCTCCGTCTGCACTGTGACACATTATCTACCAGACTGCCTTTCATCTCAGCAGCCTTCTACGGCACCGCGCACTGGGCAAAAAGATGTACGAGGGAGAAAGATGACATGATTTTTAGTCTTACTTTAATGATGTAGCGCACTATTTAACATCAGAGGTGATAGGCCAAAATAATTGCTCAGTGTTGTGTATGTGTCTGGTGGTACGTTGTTGTATTTAATCTGAAACTTAAATACAGTATTTACAAGAAAGGAAACACAAAAGTGGGGATAAACTTCTATGGAAGTCCATAGAACATGTGCAATAGATTTCTGCATTTGAGACTTCCTGTTGGGTCCATACACACATCAGTGAAATAAAATAATTCAGTCACATTGGTTCTCTTAGGTTTCTAAATGTTATTGGATGTTATTGTTAATGGGGTCATTAAAAAGGGTCATTTTGGTGTGTTTGAAAAACATATATGCAGGTTAACAGCTGTCCCTTTTCCAGCGATGGGGAAAAGGCCTTTTGTGAACAGTGTGCGACACGTGATGCTGTCAGGAGTTACACTAAAGTGTGTGGCCACTACAATTCACTGCACTCTGTATCACCCAAGACAAGAGGTTACCTCGGAAAACACTGCAACAAGCAAGTCAGCTGACTTGGCACGGTGGCGGTGAAGATCTTCCAGAATGGTAGAACTTCACCACGCTGACATAAAACGGCACTCAGGGGTTTTAATGCTGTAGTTTCCCTCACTTTTATCTACAATATACCAGAGAAATATGCCGAAAGTGCAGAACCAAGTGTGGCAAACATAATCAAAACTATATCACCTGGCTGGCACTCTTGTCATAACAACACCTCATCTTCACCTGAGCAGAGGCTCTGGTTACAGAGCAGGCTTGTTGAAGGCATCAGAGCGCCTGATTATGCCACGATGATTTCAGGAGTGACACACCAGTCAACTTTCGATGTTAGCGATAGCATCGTGTCTAAACACTTCATCAGTGGCACTGAAATTCAAAGTCCCCCTGTTTTCAGCATCTGTGCTGAGCGTTTTCAGCACCTCCGACTGGAAATTTGGACTCAGGTCAGTTGCATCACCTTTGGGAAGCCTAATGCAGAGGCTTTGTGATCAGGGGAGGACTTCTGGAAACTGTCAGGCATCCTCCATGAACCCTCCTCACTTCAAGCAGAAATAAGAGCAGTGCAAAGTTCTTCATGTTTCAAAGGATCAAAGGAATGATCATCTTTTCTAATCTTATCTGGACAACATGCTTAATGATGGTAGCTCCCTCCTGTTGTTGTTTTTCAGTCAGTTGTCAGTATTACACTAAAATAGACCTTTTACTTAATCACTGCTTCATCACAATCATATCTAACTTTCTTCCCCAATTGTGCAGTTAAATAACTGAGATGCCATCACGCAGGAAAGTTAATCTACTGCCCATTCGGAACAGCGACTCTATATCTAAGCTCCTTTGTTTAACACTGTTCGTGAATGAACTTGCAAATTGCTCTGATCTGCAAACACAAAGCACTCTCTCACTCCTTATAACAGACCGGGTAAGAGGCTTGACTGATGTGAATTGGTGAGAAACAGCCAGGAGTAAGAATCTCTTCCTGACATCAAAAGACTGCCATCTCACTTCTGTCAGCTTAGGCAGGGAGGGATGACAGAGGGCCGCCAGGCAGACACATATCCCTCTGCAAGCTGAGCCCACAGAGCGCTCTGCACTGAATGGATGTTGATGCCGAGGCCTGCACCGCTGATGAAACCCTGGGTAAATATAGTGCCAGAAAGAAAGCTGAGACAATGACCACAGTCGTTCATCCCAGTGCGAGAGTTTTGGTTTGAAAACCACTGCCTGCGACATTTTGTTCAATTATGACCGAAAACTCTGACATCAAGAAGAAACAACCTAATCCTGATTTAATTTCAGTTTGATGTGCTAATATGGTTGAATTTGCGCACTACTACCTTTTGGCTAAGAGGGATCAGATGAACTGCACATTTCAGTTGCATGTAGGGATAAAACTCTCTCTGATCTTCAGCTGCATGTACACATGGACTGTATTAGTGCAGTGATCCACTATTTGTTATTTAGAAAGGAACATTTTGTGGTCTTTTTATTTGCCCACAAATAAAAAGGGTAAAGTGCACCACACTGCTTTATACTTTACTTACTGTTTACATTACTAAGTAGTTAGTTACAGTTTATTCATTTTATTATTACTATACATGTGCTAAAACTGTTTTATATTTTATTTTATTATTCATTTACATGTATTATATTCCTATATTTTAACTTCGTCTTAGATTCAAATTTTTACTTTTATTTGCATGATTTTCTTAATAATTATCAATTGAGCACTGTTGGATGGAACTTTAGACGTTTTTCATTGTCACTGACGGCTTCACTGTAATTGTGAATAAATGCCAGAGTAAAAAGGGAAATCTACTTATCTATACTGTGTATAAACTAAAGTATATAGTGTGTGAAATAAACATTGCCTTGCTTGATATGTGAGGACACATTTCAGCCTTGAAGATGTATTTTGAGGTAAAACTTGTGCTTTAACAATCACAGAGGAATTGTACAGTGACTAACGTGGTGGGACTCACTTGTTTTCAGTTTTTTGAAGGCAGCATGTGATATTATCATATTTATACAATTTTCTGTTCTGTTCCGAATGCCACATTTCCATTCAGTCTCTCTTCATCTTTGTCTATCCTGACTATGAAATAAAGACTGTTGCTGCTCTGATTTACAAGGTGGACAAACTTCAAGAAGGTAGGACAAACCTAACTAATGGAAGCCAAGGAATTCTGTTTTAAAAAAAAAACTAGCACTGTTTTTTCCATCCATATTTTATGTTCTCTTCTGTCCAATTCAGTCTCTTTGAAATTCTGTCTATATTCAACTAAATAACTAAACCTGACTGGTATATAACTAAACCAATATGATGTTCATAGCTGAAGTTTTTTAAATGACTAATGTGCTACATTTATCTACCAGACCAGAGTTTCTGGGAGGTGGGGGGGCTGGCTGGCAGGCGGATAAGCGCAGAGCTTTAACACCAGAGACTGGGCTTCACATTCCCAGTCCTGCCTGTGGTTCGGTTCAGGCTACAGGAGCATGGTGGTTAAGGTTTAGGAAAAGACTGTGGTTCTGCTTACACCTTAACAAAAACACTACGCCGAGTGATTTAAGTCACTGCAGACATTTTCTGTATTAAACAAGACCACAAAGACCACAAATGCAGCAGAACCAGACACTTTAATCAGCATTTCATTATTGTGTTAATAGAAGACATAATGCGGCCAGCATTACATACATAGCTTACAAACATGGCTGCTGTTGTACATTAGTTGTATATAAATGCAATTAAAAGAATGTCACCATACTAACAATCCCGCTCTCTTCCTGCTGTGATGATCTCTGCTTATTAGCTTTTCAGACTTTAAGATCCTGGAGAACTTTCAAACAAATGATACTTACTGTCCTTCATCTGCAATATAACACACTTCACTGTCTGTGGTCACAGTTCCAGCCTCAGCTCTCCTCTCTCCCAGCTAATACTCTTGTTTACTGGCGGCAGAGAGGCTCATGTAATTGGGTAGGCCTTCCCCTGGTCCACTTTTTGGTACAGTATCAAAATATAAGCTTCTGCCTGAGTTGTGCTGCTTTTTCTATCCTGTATATTTTGCAACAAGTGGAGGAGCGGTGCGTTCTCATCAGGGCCTGAAAAGGGCCTTTGTTTGGCTCTGAACACCTGGACAGAGTTATCTCAGTGGTTCAGACTCTCCCTCCCTCCCGCTCTCTCTCTCCTTCTCTCCCTCCTTTCTCTATCTGTCCATCTTTTTCAATCTGAATTGTTCTCTCCTTCTCCCCTCCCCTCTCTCTCTCTCTCTCTCTCTCTCTGTTACGCTCTGTCTGTGTGTGTCCAACTGCAGCAGTGTGTGCACAGGCATGGGAAAGTGCTTTAAGTTGAAAGAGAAAGGAGCACAAGGTAGGAGTGATATTTACGGTCAAGGCCACTCTGGTGGTCACATCTGAGGTCACATCCATTCCAGACAAGGTCCAGGAGATTCTCAGATACGTCAAGACTGAGAGCAGAGCAGTCAGGAGTCCTGTTCAAGGACTGTTTTTATATTAATCATGAAGGCTGTTTTCCCCCAGTAGCTTTTTTAATTGGCACCCTCGACTTAATGAATTTGTTTCCTTGAAATTAATCATTTGAGCCCTGAATTATTGGAATAGCTTAATTAATTCCCTCAAATTAATAAAATTCTTATCTTAATTCCCATATTTCCTTTCTTTGATACTTGGAGAAATCTTTGGGTCTCAGCTTTAACTGCTACTTCACTTCTAAGTTCGTTCACGTGGACTTTGAGGCTGTACTTTATCTTCTGAAGTGTATCATGTTGTTATGAAATATGATTATTACGTGTTTCTAATATATGATTGAGCGCAAATATGACAGAGCAGCACCGCATCAAACCACAACCCCATCATATCAGCACCTCTCTGTTCAGAAGGTTTGGCTGCACTCTATGATAGGACTGCATTACAAAGTACAGTAGTTTCTATTTTTTAGGTCACTCAGTATAAATTAACATTTTTGTTCCATAAAACCATAAAATAGCTCAGTACTATTCTTCTGTAAAAACCTACATGGACAGTGTGGACTTTCTTTTCTATTTAGACACTATACTATAAACTATCTCATATATACTATTACACTGCATGCCACTATATTTTACTTGATACTTGGATATATTATTTCTGCAGAACCTGTATGTTATTTTTATTACACAGTGGTTTCTACATTGTTTTAATATTCTCTTCCATTCTTATTTTGACTCCATAAAATGTGGTCACATGATCATAATGCTAGAGCCTTTAGACTTCATATAGTCACTCATACACACCATTGAATTTCTATTAGTGGAATTCCTGTTATTTATAGTTTGCTTTGATGTGCTGTGCTCATTTGAAGTTACAATGCTCCATTTGAGATCACTTTAGTTTTCATTTATGTAATCACTGGTTTCATTACACTCATTACAGCGGTATCTGAAATGAATGATAAACGACTCTTTGTCTTTTTTCACAGGCTTTTTAACAAATAAAAACAAAGGAGAGCGATCACACACTTATTTACACCTTATTAGTGCATTCAGGTTATAGTCTGTGTCATGAAAAAAAGCAGAATGCGCAAAAGTCTGCCTTAACAAAAGTCAGATTGGATTTACACCACAGTATATAGATCACATTTCCACTCTTTATACCCCCTGCACCAAAATAAAATCCTTTTAGAAAATTCCTTGTAGATTTCAAAAAAGCTCCTCCTACAACAACGGTACAGGGGGCAAAATGTATGGTTTATTTACTATATTTGTAATTACTGGCATCATTTTCACAACATACAAACACTGATTTTGGGCTCAAGATCTCATGTAGCAAAGAAAATTAAAGCACTTGCATGGTAATAGGTGACACTGATAAAAAAGCATTATATTCACAGGACCATCAAGGCGTTGTGTGTGTTTATTATCATATATGTACATGTTTCATAAGCATTTTTGAATAAAACAATCATAAAAAGTCAACCAACAGCGTGTATTGTTATTGATTCACAACACATCAAACTTTCCTTTGTGCGAAAAATCTAACACTAAAGTATTTGAAATTAGCCAAATCTTGTGCAAATTGCTGTAAAAAGTTAGTTGCTGTTATGTAAAGTGGTCTAGATTTTCACTTTATGTACCTTACACAACTGTAAGTCCTACATTTGTACTGCTATGCATCTCAGCACAACACAGTCAAAGTTACACAATCTACACAACAGATAGATATTACATTTTATTTATCACCAAACAAAAACAGAGAGATGCATTATGAAGGTGAAGTAATTCACAGTTGCGCTGCAATGCTGCTCAACAACATAATATTGTCCATAAAAGAATGATGTGGATGTCTCGGGGAGTAAGAAGCAGATATGATGTTGCTATATCCTTAGAGCTGCGTAGTTTTTTGAGCACTCTAATTGTTAGTACAGCACTTTTGTGTAAGTCAGTTTGGCTCTTTACATTAATATGGTTACAAATGGAGGTTTATTGAGAAAACTGAAGCAAAGCAATTATAAAATACTGTATAAAAAACACAAACATTTGCTAAAATTTAATCAATTTACTTCCCCATTTCAGGGGTGTGAAACAAGGCTGGCGTGTTAATCTAACACTATTTAAAGGATGGATCCTCTCATATTTTACGTGTGTGGACAAATACCATCTGCAGAGCTAAACCAACAATGAAGGGGTCCCACTAACAAGTACTGTGTGTGTATCAAAGCCAGATAGATCTTAATCCTCTGTGCCATAGAGCTCCATTGTTGTCCAGAAACTGTTAAAAACACATCAGTGAGCCCATCATCAATGCTGCATTGGGTGACAACACACACTCTAGTTCATTCAGACTCAATCTGATATACAACATCCTACTGCCTGAAATAATAATCCGCTGCTGGAAATAGTCCCCGACGAATACACTACTTCCTTCTGTCTGAGTAGTGTTTAGTAAAAACTTGGGACTTCGTTAGAACAAATAGATATTTGTTTGCTGGCTCCGTCTAAAAAAATATTTACGGTGATTCCTCACTTCTCACATGGTTAATCCCTCAAACTGTTTGAGCAATCGACTCACCCCCTCCAAAGCAGGTTCCTGCTTATTTGCATGGGTCTGGGCCCATGCTTTGCATTTCATATTATTTCTCCTGACTTATCCTGCCGAGGCCTCTCCTTTCCTGCCCCTCCTCCTCTCTCTCTCCTCGTCTCACCCTCCTCTCGGTCAATCACGTTGAGCCTCTCTCTCTCTCATTATGAAGTGTTAGAAAGTTGCTGAAGTGAGAAATGAGCCTGCGAAAGCTCGTTGTCCTAATTAAACTTTGACATAAAGAGTGACAAGAAGCGATGAAGGGGAAACAATGGCAGACTGTGTATGAGTGCAAGTCCAGAGCGAGCAAGCAGCTTTGTCCCCAAGAACAAAAGCATTTGTTTGCATGTGTTCAACTCCATTCAACTTCACCAGGCCCAGGTGCAAAAACCAACTTTGCGAGGAACATCACAACTCATAACACCTTTGCACGGTTGATGAACAGCCTGCAGTCGGCCCAAATAGATCGACGGGAGCAGATCAAAGCTGCTGTGTTAGAATGTAAATATTGTGCAGCAGAATGAATTCAGTCTCATTACTTTCATTGCCTGGACTAAAAGACACAGCAAAGTAATTCATTTGTGAAATTTTACTTTTGACTCACCCTTTGCTATTGAAAAGGTCTCACACACACAGCTCATGAATGCTATTCACACCTCATTAGTAATAAATAGGATACATGTTGCTGGATGTTTCCAAGGTGCTGCAAGAAGAAGAATACCCTCAGATATGGACCCTTGATTATTGACAGGGGCGGAGTTGGCCTCTCCTCTTCTGCTGTGTGAGGAGGGAGGAACTCCACATTCTTATAAAAAGCCAGTGGATGGGCTGACACTGTTGACTAGACGGAGCAGACAGACTAGCTCTGGGCTGTACTGCTGACCTAGAATGGCACAGAATGGAACAGCAGAGAATGGAGTGGTCGAAGATATCCCAGCTTTGCCTTTTCCTCAACCTGTCAAAGTCCAGGATATCAGATACACCAAGGTAAGGGAGCTCTGCACAGAAACCAAATACAGCTGCTGCAAGTAGAGTTTGTAAGTGCCAAGACAGTCAGTGCATGTTACCCTCTTTGTATTTTGGTGATTGTATAAATCAGGTGTAAGGTGAGCCACAAACTTAAACCATTACAAAAACTTCCCACTTTCTGCAGATTTTTATCAACAATGAATGGCACTCATCCAGCAGAGGAAGGACATTTCCAACTTTCAACCCAGCCACAGGTGTCAAAATCTGTGATGTGGAAGAAGCAGACAAAGTAAGAAGGCATCAATTGCATTCTTATACAATGTTATTAATTATTAATAATTAAACTTTGTATATGAAAATATATTTAGACTTGGTTTAAGACTATAAATTATACCACTGAATGAAAACGTTCTTGCCAAACTTGACTTAAGTTTTTGTTAATTTAAGGTTTTTGTCACTGTCAGAAGGAATATCTATGAAACACAGCATGGCATAAGAACTTAATCAAATAGATAAGGGCTTTTTGCCAAATTCGGCCTAAATGTTATCTACAAAATAGAGTTTTATATCCGCAAAATAACCTACAGACAAAACATTTTTAAGCTGCTTTTTTATCGCAATATTTCAAAATAAAAGTATTATCATTACAACCACTCCACTTATCACGCGTGCTAATGTGATTGCGAACTAGAAAAAGTCACTGATTGCAGTAGTAGTTAATCCTTGTTGCTCAGGGACCTTATTCCGCTTCATCGTCCCCTGCAGGAGGATGTGGACAAGGCGGTGGCGGCAGCCAAGGCGGCCCGGCAGAGAGGCTCTCCGTGGCGGAGGATGGACGCGTCCAGCCGCGGGAGGCTGCTGCACAAACTGGCCGACCTGATGGAGAGAGACCGGCTACTGCTGGCGGTGAGCTCACTTCTCTGAAATGTTCCTACATGCTGTTCAACTTCACATAAGAGACACTGACTCACTTAAATAATTCGTAAAGAAGTGCTTGTTTTGTCCTTGAATATATGATGCAGGTTAACAGACCAGAAACTGCATATTAAAATCAAACTGGGAATTTAAAAGGTACAACTTACTGCTAAGTGTATCATCCTGGTGTTCAATTTAATTACCAAGAAGACAAATAGATTAAATTAAATACATCAATGACGTGTGTGTGTGTGTGTGTGTGAGGTGTGGAGTCTCAGGAATCATTCAAACCAAATATTAATTCATTCCAACATTACATTTCCAAAACTTCAAAAGATTCCTTTGAATTGGTCATTGTTGCTGTTGATCACCAGGAGACAGCAGATCACTAATAAACATGCTTAGGCCACCAGTATACTGGTTTCCAGGTGTACATAAATTATGTGGAATAAGTATTCAAATCCTCTTCTTAAATAATACTACGCTCCATTAGAAACAGAAGTCCTACATTCAATTTAAAAGTTAAAGTACAGGAGAATTAGAAAATGTACTTAAGTATGAAAGGTACAGTTACTCATCATGCAGCAGAATATTTGTGGGGCATTAACTCGTAGTCACCATTTTAAGTTTATAAAATTAAAGTATAATCATGGTTGTTATAGATTTTTAAATAATCTTCTATAGCTGTCGGATAAATGTAGACGTGTGGCGTAGAAAGTACTCTCTAAGACTTTTTCCTCTGAGAACAGAGTAGCATACAGTAAGCAAAGTACAAGAACATTTGAGCGTGGTATTTAGGTACTTTAGGCGTTACTTCCAGAGCTACTTTGCACTGCTGCTCACTATTTCTTTTTACAGAATTCTTTTTTGTTTGATTGTTTCTTTCCCGCTTGTGTCCATATAATCAAAGTGCCAGATCTGGACAAACCCTGAGCAATGAAATATCCCCTAATGACCAGTCAGTCCATGCAGTATGCAACTAACTCTTGCTATGTTTCAACTGAGTGACAATAACAGGCCTTGTTCGCATTGACTGCCTGTTTCTAGTGTTGCTGCTGGTTCAGATTTTATCCATTACAAAAAGATCTCAATTATAGGAGCAAGTACTGTCTCATAAGCAGCAAACTTATGGGATTTCCCTGCAGCTGAAAAACGTCCATGTGCTCTCATGATATTGACTTATTCATATCAGGGATTGGCCTATATTGTTGCATGACATCATGACACCGAGACCCCACCCCAGTCTCTCTTTTTCTCCTTGTAATGATTGCTGGATGTTACTCTCCCTCTCTTTCAGATATTGTTTGGAATGAAATCCCCTTTGCTGTGCCTTTTCACTCTGTTTAGCTGCCAGCTTGCATTAAGACTCCGATCTGTAAATGAACCATTACAGATGTGAGTGAAGTAATAATACCAGATTGCATGTGACTGCTAATTGCAAACATGCTCTGGAGTGGTAGTGTGCAGGGTATGGCTAATTACACTAAACTCCTAGCTATGTTTGGGGAAATAAGGACCAGATTCAGACCATTTAACTGTACACTAAAGTGGTTCAGTGGTTTTAGTGTCTGCTAGAACTAGAGAACCTTACTTCTTCTTATTTTTCTTTTACAATGAAATAAAAGTAACTCCAGTAAACATGGTATAGAGGTTAGAGAGAAGTATGGTTCACAATGCAGTGTAACTCATGTCTAATACAAATGCAATCATTATTATGCCTTACCATGATCAATTATCAACTCAGTTTTACATGCTTGGCTTAATGTCACGTATTTATCAAGATACTGTACACTGCAGCGGTCCACTGTGGCTGACATCCCACTGCACCACCCTTGGCTCCACATAGAAACTACCTCGCCAGCTGTTTCAGCCTCTGTTAGCCCCTAGATTAATTTACCTTTATTATAGTAATTATTATTATTATATCTGGAACCAACAAGTATAACATCATTATAAATTCCTGGTATATTGTATAACAGAGAAATAAAACAGTTCGTAGATGGCCAGCAGCAAATTTATGGGCAACCTGCACTGTGCAAGTAGAGGCCTGGCAGGTACGAGCGATTGTAGATGTTTATTTAAGGGTTACTCTGATTTATTACAATTTTGTTCTGATTTTTATACTTGAGTCCAAAATTTAGATCAGTTATGGCAACACTGCATTTGCCAAAGTAATCGCTGAGACCTGGAACACGTCACTATAATGAAGCCCAAGCAGTCAGACACGTTGGAAACAGTTTATCTAGATTATCTAAATCACTTCATTTGGAGGAAGAAGAAGTTCAGGATACTCTGTGGCATGGGACACACACACACACACACACACACACACATCATCTTTAGAGATCACAAGAAAAAAATCTCACTCATTAACTTCAGTGTGAGTAAATATTATTACTTCTGATAGGAATGATGGTTAAAACTACAGTTGTAATAAACTAGAATTACACTTGAAGTCAAAGTTACATAATTAAGCCTTTGTTATGGGGCCTGAGGATTTTTTTTTTTCAGTGTCACCCCTGCAGCTAAACATAGAAGAGAAAAGTCAATAAAATGCATAGAATAGTGATGCTAGTTTTTCTGATCCTGTAGACTCTGGAGACTCTGGACACAGGGAAGCCCTTCCTGCAGTCCTTCTTCATTGACCTGGACGGCAGCATCAAAACCCTCCGTTACTACGCAGGCTGGGCTGACAAGATCCAAGGCAAGAGCCTGCCCATAGGTGAGTGTGTGCCATCTTCTTCAAACTGTCGTGAACTCAACCAATAAAACCGTCATGGACGAGAAAGATATGAAAGATCCTCAATGGTAGACAACACGGCAGCTTAGCGCAAACACAAAACCCCAAAGACAACTTAGAGAAAATAAAACCTCATGCAGTCAAACATATCTATGTGTAAAACGTTGGGTGGCTCAGAGTTCCGTGTGTTGGTTTAAGTGGGGGGGCATTGTGTGGTCTGTTTAAACAGCTTTATTGTCGGAAATATAAGAATATATGTTCTGTTAGATGCATGAAGGACAACTAAAGTTCTCTAAAGTGTCTCTTGTGATGACATGAATAGGTGCTAGTTTCTAGTGCACAGCATAGTTTGTTAGAGTACATGGGTCTTATGCACCATTCCTGTGTCACTACATTAATTGTAGTCCAAGTCAATTTCTGCACAAATACACCACTTAATGAGAGCCAGCAGATTTTTTCTTTATGCTGTTACACTAATTTGACAGTATTTTGACAGCATGAATTAGCAATTTGTACTCTCAAATGAGTAATTTGTCATCCTAAATCAGGCTACTTAATTCCTGCCATGACAAATTATCTAATTTGTGTTCACAAATGACTATTAGTGACACAAGTTAATGTCACAGCAGGAACTGAAGTTAAAATTTGTTTCCAATCCGGTCATTTAGGGAATCTGAGCCGCAATGTTTTGGTATGGGTGGTCAATTAATTCATTCAATTATTTATTCAATCATACAAATTTATTATTTGTGTGCACAGTTGTGTTTATTCTCTTTATGAGCTCCATACAAAAAATGTAAAATGAATATATATGAATAAATAGACAAAGCCAGTAAGAGTGTGAGCAAAATCATAAGTGAGTTGAGTTTCCAGTGCGTGTTCAAAACATGGAGGAACTTTTTTGCACTTGCCCCCTCGGGGCCTCTGTAACCAGTGCACCATTGGGAAACAAGTTAATTACTGAAGAGCAAGTGACTTGGCTTGGCTCAGGATTGTCCTCAGCCCTGGGTGGTATCTCACCCAGCCTCTTAATACTCTCCCCTCTTGTCAGATCCTACTTTGTGTCTCCTCTGCCTCGGCAGGACAGCGGATAGACAAAACACGCTTGCCTTTTCCTCTCGATTAGATGCCAATAGAGTGGTGAGAGACGAAAGGCACGGCAGGACAAAAGAAAGAGGAAGAGGCTGAGATAGTAATCAGTGAGGTGCAACAGTCTGTGGGGATTAACAATCAGTGTTGGCTCAGTGCCTCACCAAGCCGGCAGCCACTCAGCCAGTAACCCCCACTTTTATACTGGAGCAGTCATCAAGATGAGACACGTAATTGAGTTGTAGTTTGATATGAAAACTGCACAATCAGAAGCTATGTGCACACTGTGGAATGCAAACTGGAATTTCAATTTTGCAAACATAGTTTCACTGGATGCAAATGAAGCCAAAGTAACTATTTTTCTGGATAGGTCAGAATAGAATAAATATCTCAGTAATGGCCAAAACCTTCTCCCTCATTCATTTACACACTATTTACTGACTACTGTGCACTTGAGAGATAAGAAAGCCAAACTAATGTGCATGGCATGTGTCCACCTCTTTGAGACAGAAGGAAACATGAGCAAATAAATCTAAAAGTACCTGAATTTCCCTTTTTCAATTTCACTTTTGATTTCATTCATTCCTCTTACCAGAAGTGGACTGTTCTTCTGAATCAGCTGAATCACTTGCGCCGCAGACACAATAAGAGGTTGCTCGGCTGCTTTCAATTTCTATTTTACAGAAAGAGTCATTTTCACAAGAGCTTATCAGTCACGCTGACCTTCCCAGGTCAACCCAGACTGACGAGGCTTAGCTACCCTGCTCACTCTCAAAGATCAGCCATGAAATCATCAGATATAAGAGACAAAGAGTTTATTTGACAGATACATGTCCAAAATCGTATAAACAGAGCAAATATACAGAGAATCCAAGTGACATCAAGCTAACAGTAAAGCAGTACAACAAATACCAGCATTCTCCTAAACCTATAATTAATACTTTAGGGTTTTGTTGTTATGTAAGTATTTGTTATGTAGGTGATTATTATGTAGTTCAGTTAACATGAGCTTTCAGGTTGACTAAAGTGTTCAGGACCAGCAGCTGTAACTATGCTTTTTTCTTTTATTAATGGAGCCTCTCTAACCAAAAACATAGTTTCTGTTTCTTTCTTCCACTGTGGTCATTGTAGATGACAGATTTGTCTGAAAAAAGTCAGACCATTTAGGACAGCACTGCTCAAGCATATTTATCCTAACATTTGGTCCAAGTAAAAATGTCCTTCTGACAAACCTGAAGTGAATTGCTGAATCAGTATATACAAAGAATCAAATTACAAGTTGTTCACATTCAATAAATAAATGATAAAAATGTATAATGTATAAAACAAAAAAGCATTCAAACAAACAAACTGGTGGCAGCTTCTTAAGAAGGAATCTGTGGTTTGTGGAAGTTTCATTACACTAAAATGCAGCTTACCAATGAATGCAATAATATAGGACCTAACACTGTGATGAGTTCTTTCACTATTCTTTGAAAAAGCACCCTTTTTATAGTGGGGTATAGCTACTTTACATAAGAGATCTCAATACCACTTCTTATTTAAACTTAGAAATAAGTGATTTTAGCCCCCCACCCCCCTTTTTTGATATAACTCCATCAATACCATGAGATATTCCAGCCTTCAGGCGAGCTCTGCCTCTGATTTTGTATGTAGCACCTGAAGTACATTTTGCCGTAGAATATCAGTTTGTGCTAGTTTGGAATGAAGAGTGTTAGCATAGCAGAGCAACAGCAGCCCTGAGGCTGCCCCTCTGATTCTTGTGTTACATGCTGATAGCAGCTCCCCCTAACACTTTTGTGCACAGACGTTTCCCCATTGACATCCCCGTTGAGGGAAAATAACCTTCAGTAAGCTGCAATTGAACATGGACTCACCCACTGACTCAAAGATAAAGGCGGCTGAAGATGAGTCCTGTCGTGGGGGAGTCTCCCAGTCTGTGATCAGTCACGGGGGAAACTGGAGAAGGTCAGGGTGAAGACTGGAGGGCCAGGTTTGGCCAGGTATCTGCTGAGCCTCTGACAGTTGTACAGTACAACTTCACTCATGTACAGGGAGTGTTGATATCACTATCACGAACACTAAAAGGATTAATGTAAAAACAGCTTAACAATACAACAGAAATAGTGCACTTGGATGTTAAAGAGCACAATGGAAACAAGGGAAACTAAAGCATAACATTGATTATGGAAAAGCCCAAAATGTGGCTTAATGCAGAGCAACCTCACTTGAAATCTGCCCAAATTAGCTTTGTTCATCTTTATATCACTTGATTTTGTTTAAAATAAAAGTATTTTCACTCCAGCCATTATGTGATTTTTTTTAAAAGCTGGCCAATTTAGTCCAGAACTACACATTGAAGCATTTTCTAATCAGAGAATGAAGTCACACTCCTCACACCTCTATGTGGTTTAATCTGAGTTTTCTGTTCTTTGTCTTGGTATCAAGGACAGATGTGACTCCGTTAGTTAGTCTGTGTGTTAATCCAGTAGCACAGTACACACCCACTGAGCCAAAGAACAAGTGAGAGCTGCTTCTCAGAGACAGACTCTTATTCTGTGAACTAGCAAAGTAGTTAGTTGGATTCGAGGGATCACCATCAAGCGAGATTCTATCTCGCAAGGCTCCGAGTTATGTTCCTGTGGCCGAACCACAGTGGTTCGCACCAATCAGTCACCAATTACATGTGACAACAGCGAGAAGCAACTTTTTTGAATTCGAAAACAGCAGTGGCGGCTCCCAAAGAGGTTAGCGCAGATGCTGGTAAAGAATCAGTTACATCTGAACTAGAGAGTATTTCTTCATTGAAAGAAGAGCAATGAACTGTCTTCTGTAAGAGTTTCAACTCCACAATGGTTCATTGATCTGTTTGGTTGAAGTTAGCCAATTGGTTGTTAAATGATATAAAACATATAAACATAAAATGCAGACATCAAGCTAAAAACATAAAAAGAATCAAGTTTGAATAGATCACTAAAATTAAGCAAAAGCAGGTTGAAACGCAAATCTTAAGTCTGAAGGGAGGGAGATCCAAAGTTTAGGAGCACATTCCTTTTGTCTTCAGCCTGGAGCGAGGAACAACCAACCAACCCTGAACAGAGGACCTCAGATTCCCACTGGCTGCCGTAGCTCTTTACTGTACGCACTGTGTGGGACCATGTGAGGCTCCAAACGTGATCACAAGAATCTTTCGCTGGATTCTGAATTTAATGGGTAAAGAAAGTGTAAAGAAATTAAAAGTGGTGTGGTATGAGACTTTTTGGAGGATTTTGTCAGAAGCTTGGCACCACTTGTAAACAGCTCAGGGATGTCTCACTAAGGCAGGGCAGGAGAGAACTGTACTAGTCAAGATGGAAGAAAATAAACGTGTGAATAATTCTCTTCATTGCAGCAAAGGACGTTGCTTAACTCATAGCCATGTTACTCAGCTAGTGACTGCATATCAAATAATTCACATGCTGGTCAAGACTCAAAGCCTGGCCCATAAAAATGCCAGATTACAGAGGGTAGGTTTCACAGAAAAGGGTAGAGAGCTTTAACCTTTGATTGAAAAAAATGACTCCAGGCCCATTTACTAACCTTTTCTGTAGCTTTCCCCCACATCTCTGTCTTCTCTCTGTATGGAACTTCAGTTAGGAATCAGCAGATGATTGTATTTGACAGTTTTAACTTGAAACCATAACTGAACAACTTTCTTGTGCAAACATCCACTTGAGCTCAGTTAACCTTGAACTTTTAACGGTACCTTTATGCAATAATAAAAAATAATATGTGGTGAAAATAAAAGAAAATAAGTACTGGCAGTGCCGGACTAAAAATCTCCACCTCGAGTACAGTGGATCAAGCTGATTGTGCTGTTTCTGTTTTTGTACAGATGAAAGCTTCATGTGTTTAACCAAACACGAACCTGTTGGCGTGTGTGGAGCCATCATTCCAGTAAGTCCAGAGGGGATCTGGTTTGAATTTATGAGCAATAATATATAATAGGAATTCTTATTACCGTTAGTATTACTTTGGCTTGGTGTGAAGGACTTCTGTGAAAATTTAACACACACATACACACTGGGGTGCATTAATAAAGTAAAACAACACATAACATTGTTGTTTAAATATTGTCACAGTGTGTGTGTGTGTGTGTGTGTTATTCATTTATTATTTAGTTATTATTTAGTTGACGAGATCCAGGTACATTCAGGTAATCTGACCATTCTGCTGTAGCACAATCTGTTCTCAATGATTATTTGAAAAATCTGAACATTACACAATATCTGATTTATAACTTTTATAACTTGAGTCCAACACACTGTCACGCCAACTACTGACAGGCCCATGTACACTCTGCTTAAGGTTCTGCTGTAGTCTGGCTTACTGTTTGTCTACATATGAATCATAACCATGAATGTGTTTTAAGAATGGTATCAGAGAGATAAAGGTATGCTCTGACATTTTGGGGGGAAAAAAACAATATGCTTGTCTGCTGTCATCTCCAGTGTCAGAGAATGTGGATATCAGTTTAATCTTCATGAATCAGTGCAGAGATAGGTCCAAGCCCCCGGGAGCACAGCTGGGCTGTGTGGCAGCTTTGGCACAGTTTTGGTCACATGACTCCCTGGGATCCAGGAAAACTTTCTGTCACACACATCTATTCCAAAAGATGCAGCCGTAAAAGCATAAAGACATATTCCTGATCTTGACGCATATGTCTTTCAATTATCAAAATTTGAATTTGAAACTTTTTCGGCCTAAGCACTGGGTGAGCAGCCTTCATGGGGACGACTGGGCCGCCATGTTTGTATACATTATCTATTGCTTAATGCATCCACGGCTTGGTCCTAGAGGCTAAGGTTCTAAGTAAGGGACAAATTTATGATGAAACATGAAACAATTGCTCCATAAATTTCAGATTTGATCTTTTCATTTAGTTTTTTATGGTTTTAACAGCAACACAGGTTTGTGCCCAATTCAAACCTGAAAAAGTGCGTTTTGGTGCAGCTGGAAGGTTGTTCTTTATGTTAGTACAACACCACAACATCTTGTGGGAATGGATATGTCAAGAAAGTGCATCACTGTGGCACTGTGGTTTCTTATGTCTGTGTTCATTTACTAACAATAAACAAGGAATTTTATTATGATTATTATTCAATGACAACAATGAGAGATGTCCCTGATTTCCAGTCTTTGAGCTGTGCCAGGCTAAACAAATTCCAGATCTATCTTTATAATGGACCATGGATTTCTAATAATTAAATACAGGACTTCAAGATGTTTCCCTACATTCCAGTTGTTCGCCAATTGTTTATGCCAAAAAAAATTAGCGTCTTGTCCTGGTTTGTTCCTGCATTGCGCACTGAATTTGCTCATTAGAGAGTAGAGTCTCTCTCCTCGGCCCTGCCCCTTTATCCCTGTTGGAGTGACATCACACTCATAGAAATATACTTTCTTGACTGACCTTGTTTGCAATTTGAGGTGTCCTTTTTAACAATTTAACAAAGATGCTTTTTGAGTTGCTGAGGGATTTCTGTGTTGCAGTACCACAATTGGCCACAGGGACAAATTGGCAGCAGGGCTTCATTCATAAACTAGACACACAGAGATAAAATTGATAACAATCTTCTCGTCTTACTATCCCAAAATGTCACAGCGTTCTTTTATCAAGCCTTAAACTTTAGCGGGTTACAGTCTGTAAATGTTAACATGTCTGGAGCTACGCTCAAGCTTAATTGGAACGACTGAAGACTGAATAAATGTGTATCGCTGGTAGGGCAACTGCACTCAATTTAAAAGCACTGTCTTGATGTGCGGATGAAACGAAACCCTGGTAAATGTACCAGAAACCTTATCTTAATCTTTGCTCTCCCTAAACAAGACGTCCTCTCTGCTAATCCCTTCAGGGCTATTCTTACAGGAACACACAGCTCCAATCCTGTGCTGCTTGGATTTACTTTCACACTTTGGAATATATGTATTTTTTTTCTTTTGATAATAACTTCATCAGATTTAGGGTGGGGCAATGTTTGGTGTTTCACCGTATTGTATTGCACATGAATATAATTTCTACATCATGACAGAATACAGCCTTTCACTTTATCTTTGAGAATAAGCCTATAACCTCTAATGTTGCTTTGGCAACAAAGGAACAAAACGGCTGTTGTTTGACATGGGAGATTATATCATAAAAGTGAAATTTATACTGAAGGACGTTGTGTAATTATTGAAAGTACTGCTGGCGCTCACACAGCATGAGTCATTGTCAGAGGAAAACAGGAAACCTTTCTCCCGACTTGTGATCCCAAGATCCCTTAATGGTGCTGAATGTTTCCAAAGTGTTGTAAAAGTTAACAATGCCTAAACAATAAACATGCAGCACTCACATGTATTGCCGTCTAATTTGGGTTTGAGTGCCCAATTATGTGTCCATTGGTTTCCAATGTGGAAACGAGCAACTGGAAAATATATGTCATCTTTTTCTGAATTTGTTTACTTTGAATCATCTCCAGTCTTGACGATTTAGAGGTTGTTTTATTAATTTATCTTTTATTTTCTCTCCAGACCGACATCCAAGCGATAAAGTGAATTTCGCTCTGAGTTAACTGGGGAAAGTACTGATGGCACATGTGGTGCTTGGATTAGTAGCCTCAGTTTGTACCTGTCACGTGGTTATTATTTCCATCGGAGACTGTGGCAGTGATAATTACAATTGACTCACAGAAACAGACTACTGTTTATATGACTGAAAATATACTGGACACAGTACAGATTGGACCCGTTATCCCTTCAGTGCGTTCCTTGTCTGCTGCAGCCCACCCCCCCAGTTTGACATGCCCAGAAAACTTCTAGAGGAACTCATCCAGGAAGGCATCTTATCCAACACGCACCTTGACAGAAAGCCGCAAACCTCTGAGCCCGATCTTGTTCAAGGTTTCTTCCTGTTAAAGGGGAGTTTTTCCTTCTGTCTGATGCTGCTCATGTGGGGATTCTTGAATCGTAGAGTCTCTCTTAAAGAGTTTGGTTGAGACCTGCTCCTCATGGGAACCGTCTTGAGATTACATTTGTGATGAATTGGCGCTATATTAATAAAACTTGATGGATTGATGGATTGATTGAGTCATCTCAAGCGGTTTCTCTGAATGTGAGAGAGCAGGGGCTCAACTCAATCCTTCAATTAGTCTTTAGGGTTGGGTTAACTACAAGGTAGTTCATATAATATGTATTATATTGTTCAACCACATCTGAAGTCAAACGATGGCTGGGAAAACCAGAATATGCAATATTAATGCAGAACGCTGACATGATAAGCCTGAAGGTGCTTCCTGTTTCAGAACCTGATCTGGAGTTCCTGTCTTGAAGAGTAGCCCTGCGTTCAAATGTAGTTTTAAAAGCTCACCTGGTGCATTTTGTTGAATTATTTGTGATAAATTCAGTTTGACTAAATTCAGTTTACCCCTCTCTAAAAGTAGGATTGTGCCATTTGTTTATGACAGTGTGCTTTAACTGACTTGTGCAGTTACGTATCGAAAGCAATCAGCTAACATGTGTTCTTCTGTCTAGTGGAACTTTCCTCTGCTGATGTTCATATGGAAGATAGCACCGGCCCTAAGCTGTGGAAACACTGTGGTCATCAAGCCAGCAGAACAGACCCCCCTCACGGCCCTCCACGTTGGATCGCTCATCAAAGAGGTCTGATGTTAGGCTCAACATGCACAGTGGAACAGATCTAAGCCATGGGCTGAGAGGGGTTTTGACTTTAAACCTCTCATTCCTCTTATTGATGAATTCTGGGCCTGTTTTCTAAGCATCACAAAGCAATCCCGACGGTTCTTGTCCTTCATTAGACATAATCACAGTTTAAGAAATGTTTAAATTGGAATTTCACTGTCACTGTGATCTGCTAACAACTTCAGGAGAACAGACTTCATCTGCTAACACACTGACAAGTAAATCAACAGCATTCTTTCCATATGAGACAATGATCTTGCACAACAAATGTACAGTGTTTTACTTCATACTTTACAGGATTTTTTTGTCACTTCTTTCAAAACCTCACACAATGAAACAGAATGCAGCCCTCAATCTATGATGATTCTTTTACTTCTGAGGAGAAAAAAATGTTAAGAGATACGAAATCACATTTACCCCAAGATGTCAGAACCCCAGTCCAATACTGGTAATGCTAGTAGGTCACATCAAAAAGACCCCCCTTAAGTCACTGATGATTCCCTGCACTAACATGTTCTCTGGGTTCTGATTTCAGTCGGAGTTCCCTCCAGGAGTTGTGAACATTGTTCCAGGGTTTGGTCCCACAGCAGGAGCAGCCATCGCCAGCCACATGGACATCGACAAGGTGGCTTTCACTGGCTCTACAGAGGTATGTGAGCGTATAACAGCGCACTTCTCCTGCCTAATCATCATTTAGACAAATAAATGAAACACAAATATCCTCAAATACATAGTATTTGAACTAGACTTCAGCAGAAGTTGTCTGTGTTCAACCAGTCAGTGACGGGCAGCCCTGCCAACTTGGCCTGGTAGCTCTTGAAATATCAGAAAGTATTATCCCCGTCACAGGAGCTTTTTTTCAAACCTGTTGTACAGGAACTGAATTTAGTCTTTGGTTCCTGCGGCTGAAATACTGGTAAAGTTCCTGAGTTTCTTTAAAGGTTCTTGGTACCCTGGTTCCAATAGTGGAAAGGCCCCGATAAAGGCAAACCACAATCATGTGGTATAAATACATTGCAAAAATGCAATTCTAAGTAGATCATTCCAATATTTTTAAACTTGGCTCCTATTTTCATCCATCTTGGGTTTCAAATAGATAAGTACAAAAATGTTTCTAATTGGTACTAGAGATGTGACGTTCGCGAACGAGTCGAGTCTTTTGAACGGCTCTTTTAAGTGAACGATGAGAACTGATTTGCAGTTGCGAGCCGTTCGCTTGCGAGTCGTTCTTATATGCAAATTGCCCACGTTGCCTTCATGTGTCACCTGTGTGCCCCACAAGTCTGAGTTGTCCACGCTGCCTTCATGTGAACGACTAATGACATCTCCGAGTTTGAGTCGTCCACAGCGCACTCCATTCACGTAAACGCAGCTAAAGATGCGCAGCATTAGGGGAGGAGCCCTACTGGACTAAAGACATTTACATTTACCGCTGGATCAGGGAGCAGGAGATATTAACAACTGAAGAAAAGTCATTTGTTATTGTTTCCATTGTTCTGATGTGGATTCGAGTCAAGGAGCTGAGTTCCTGTTTGTAAAGTATTTCAGGTGTACACACACCAGGTAGTTTAGTACAATTATGCATTCACATTTGTATCATGTCCTAATTTTTATTCTAGTTTTATTTATATTTTTTAATATATATATATATATATATATATATATATTCTTATTTATTATTTTCATATTTTTTCTGTATTGTTAAAATGTGTGGAAAATTTCACACTAAAGTTATTTTGCATGGAAGTTATCTTTAGCCTGCGTAGTTTTTATTGTGCCACAGTTTTTTAGGTGAAGGGAAAATTCAAAATAGTGATTTCACTGTCAAAGCATGTTGGTATGGCACCATCTTATGGAATGATTACACTGAAAACACAAGCCAAATTAAATTATAATCAATATTTCAGAATAAATATGTATAAATTTGAATTATTCTGAACCAAATCTTATTTTACAACTGCTACCAGTGATTGTTTCCTTGATGAAAACAACTTACCCCTGGTTGACTTCTAATAAATAAATAAATAAATATAACAACGAGTCAGTCGTTTGAACGGCTCTTTTGAACGGCTCTTTGAAAGGAACGGCTTCTCAAGATCCGGCTCCCTTCAAAGAGCCATAAATCCCATCTCTAATTGGTACAGTAGATTGACTCCATCGGCAGGTGGGATGGAGAGCAAATGAGCTACAATGGCGGCAATGTAATCCCTCAGGGCGACAAGTTCATCTATTCAAAGTGCTTGTTTTTTCCACTGATAGGCTCAGATTGCGGTTCGAAGTGTCTGACAGCATAATGTAACAACATATTGCATTAATCTCCACAGAGACCGACCTGTAAGATCATCTAAGCGTTACATCGCTCGGTTCAAAGCCACCAGACAAAATGACCAAAAATATTTGACAGTTATAAGTAAAGTTCGGTAGGCTTGAGTAGAACAGTCCAAAAGCTATTTCTTTTTAAACAAAAAGGATCCTACAGGTCTATCTCTGTAGGGTTCCCTTCCTTAATGTTGTCAGATACTTCAATCTACTGAGTGAACAATACCATTGGTAATCATTTTGAACCTAAAATATGTAAAAGAAAAATGACTTCTTAAGCAGAAAAACCAGAAGACATTATTATCACCTGGCCCCAACACTCACATCTGAGGACTCTCTTTTGTTCTATGACTAGGTATATGTAAATGAGTTGTTTTCCCAGTATTACCCATGATGCAATAAGATATGACCCCTAATTGCTGTGGGCCGTCTTGAGTGCAGGTGGGCCAGCTGATCAAAGAAGCGGCAGCCAAAAGTAATCTGAAGAGAGTGACTCTGGAGCTGGGAGGGAAGAATCCCTGCATTGTGTTCGCTGACTGTGACTGTAAGTAAACGTGGCTCTGCGTCATTTTTAGTAATTAAATGCGACATCAAAATATTGTATTTTGATCATTTAAGCATCTACAGGAGTCACAGTATGACCAGTTGTATGGCTCCACTCATACCTGGTGTTGGTGTGAATTCCTTAGAGTTTCACTTCATCACTTTACTACTCAGAAATACTGAATATGGACCCTGTCAAGTCTCTTCTTTCACCTGTGCAACTCATTTTTTGTGCCTTTGCTGCCGTCTTACAACTATAAGGTGAAGATCCCACAGACTGTCACACTATCAGAAAAAAATGCTGTAGCTCAGTGGAGAACTGCCGGGGGGCTGCAGGGAATCATCCCTAGCTTCAGTTGCTGTGCTGCTGACAGTGCTGTTATTATAGAGCAGCAGAAGAGGAAACAGCCTCAGTACATCCATGTGTTTGTTGGACTGATAAACACTCCAGCGTCATATTCCTTGATCAGCACGAAGCAAAACTAGCAAACAGCTATGAACTTTACATTTCTGGGTCCAGTTTGGTGTGTTTACTGTTTGTCTTTGTTGGACATTTAAGCTAATTGCAGTATGAAATACACTCATATGGAACTAATTTACAGCAGCAAAAATGTTTTGGGATAAACGTAATGCTGCCAGGATTAAGTGTCTGATACTGACTGTGCAGTTGACTTTCTATCTGCACATGACAATTAAAATATTGTTAAGGTCAGGGATGTAGGCACTGAGGTCCTGTCTACTATAACTAACTATAGGCAGTGACTGCAGGACGGAAAATATGTAAATCACAACGCTTCATCAACTCACCATTAATTTTCTCCTGATTAGCATTTCTTAGCAGTACTTGACCAAATGTCTGAGCAATACTCCGCGTGACACAACTACATCAGTTAAACTGCAATGCCCTCTCCCATCACGGAAACAATGTAATCAACCTGATCAAACCCAAACACAGTTCATTATCTATGTTAACACCCAGTTATTCAGTAAATGTTAAATAGATTCTTTTTTGTACCTGTGTGTGTGTGTGTGTGTGTGTGTGTGTGTCTACAGTGCAGCTGGCTGTGGAGGAAACCCAGAAAGGAGCTTTCTATAACCAGGGTCAGTGCTGCACGGCTGCATCCCGTGTCTTTGTGGAGGAAAGTATTTATGAAGAGTTTGTACGTCGCAGCATAGAAAACGCCAAGAAGATTGTTATAGGTGACCCGCTGGACCCCAAGACATCACACGGGCCACAGGTAGGGACACCCTGGACATTTAGGGGCTGCGACACACGTTGTGAACACAACATTTACATACCATCACCTTTTAAGTTGATATAGTGAACTTGGTAGCGAACAGTAGCTTATTTACATATCCAGCAGAGATGGAACAACATTACCACTGACCTGGAGTCATTTTTCTGGTCCAATGTCTGTTTTAGCTCAGTTTTTGGTTCTCCTTAGTTCCTTACCTGTTAATTAACAGCTCACTAATCCAGATCAGATAGGCCATAGAAGAAATCTGCCCTTTAAAGGACTATGGGGCTGATCTGCTCCAAAGGAGTTTAGTTCACATAGACAGTAGAGCAGAAACTTTTTTATAATGATATCTGTGTTTTTAGTAAATCTCGATCAGTCATCAAATACAGTATTTGTTGTTTGAATGGTTGTTGGAAAACTGTCCATGTGTCTTGGTGAACTTGTAATTTCTTTATTTTTGGATACATTTAAATCTGTCCACAACATTCCCTGTGATTGATCTGACGTACTGAGACGAAACATGATAAAACTTTATTCAGCAGAATTTACAACATGTTGATTTTTATATTTACTTCGACAGTCATCTGTATACAAGATGAAAAATAAAGGAGAAAGGACATTGAGCACAAACTGATTCAGACAATGGACCATTTACAATTACTGTCTAAGCTGATTATTTATCTGATGAGCTGATGATCTAAGTGGAAATGTGATTTTTAAGCTTTTAAGTATGTGAGGTTACATCATGTTAAATGCTGAGGAGATACTTTAATATAGAGGTGTCTATATATAGAAGTGCTACAGACCTCCATTTAATGTCATCAATGACATGTCATGTCTGTGTGTAAGTCTGGAGTCAGGACATTGCTGGCCAAGCTTATTGAGTGCTGTTATTAAACTGAGTCATTTCCCTTGTATGCTTGTCTGCCTGATGGTGGCTCCAGATTGACCAACAGCAGTTTGATAAGATCATCGATCTGATAGAGAGCGGGAAGAAGGAGGGAGCCCGGCTGGAGTATGGAGGAGCGCCAGTGGGCGAGAAGAGTCTCTACATTCAGCCCACCATCTTCTCCGGGGTCAAAGACCACATGCGCATCGCCAAGGAAGAGGTTACAGCTTTCTTTAGTTGACTACAAATGAAGTGGGGTCAGTGGGTAGTGAGGCGGTGCTACCGGGTCAAAGTAAAGCCTGACCCCCAGTGGTGCAGTGTGTTAATTACACCACAGACAGGCCACTGGTGAGGAGCTGAGCACACAGGGAATGTCTAAGACAATGGAAAACAGGACAGAATATTCTTTCTAGGTAGAATCTAATTATTTAGCAAATAAATCAATCAAAACTGCTAACAGAAGCCCTAAAACTATACTCATTTTAATTTATCATCACATAGTTTTGACTCAACATGAGCACTTTTTTCATTTTTATCTGTTTGTTTTTTTCCTGCCAGAAATGAGCTTCCATAGTCAGGAATACCTTTAACTGACTGAGAAAAGTGATTTTCACCAGGGTACTGGTGGGTACACTGGGTGGGCACAGAGTTCTTCCTGTGATAAGGGAACAGAACTATGGACTATGGGATATTCCTATTTGGTGATACTGGCACCTAGTGCTTCTTATTGGAACTGCATGTTGATATGTCACAAGGCCAATTATAGCACCCTTTTAATTTAAAATGACCCACTGGCCATATAGGGACGTGGCTGCATAAGGCCCAAGGGCTGCATACTCCTAGTAAGGACAGTCCTGCTAACATACCTGTAGGCAGGTTAGTGGCCATGTTTTGACAAAAAAGTTTTGGCTATTGTGTCATTAACATTATTCCTTGCTGTATGTCAGTCTCATACAGATATCTTGTATCGTCTTGTTCAGGCACTTCATTGAGGCTTACACCAATTTAAATATTCAAATCCAGTTCAATTGTTTTACTTTTCAGATCTCATTTCATCATTTTTATATCTGCAACATCTTGTACACAAATTTCTCCAATATTCAGAATGACACACTCAACCACACGTCAGGGATGTCCCACTCAAGTGGTCCTGATCCCAATCTGATACTTGTGTTCACATGTTGGTTAAATACAGTGTGTATGTAGCACATTGAAATAGCACTTGTAGACGAACATCCTGAGTCAACACTATTACAAACAGGGAGGATGGCACCCCTGAAAATGATGGGATATGATCAGCTAGAGAGGTATTAGAACTAGTGTTACAGCTTCTTCCATCACTAATAGTCTCCAATAGGCTTCAACAAAACAAACTAAGTGATTGTACTTGTACTTCCTTCTGTCTCTAGTTATTTGCTATTTTATTAGCATTTAAAGATAGTTTCACAAGTTATTTAAGATTCAAATATATTATAGCACCAAATGACACGATATGTAGTGCAGATTCAATAGAAAGATCATAAAGCAATGACACATGCTACCTAAAGAAAGGAAGAACTTTACTCAAAGAGGCGCCTTGTTCACCTCTATTAAACATATTGCTTGAACGAAAAAAACTATTTCCAAATACAACATTAAGACATTCTTTGTTCTTGCTTAAAAGCATTAATGCATTAATGTACTTTGAGGATTGAGGTTCACAGTCATCTATGGTAGCTCCTAAACACTCCACATAGCCACACACAGACCATGTTATAACAGGTTAAAGAAATCTAAAGTGCAACTATTTGAATATATCATTTATCTTTAAACCCCACATAATAAGTGTGATTAACCTGTCAAATAGATATGCTTAAAAATGCTGATCTGTGGTCTGGAGGCACTCTGTCCAGCTCTTCAGCGGCTAACCAAATGAACCATCGTGGTTCATTATGAACTCCAATACTTACAATAACAGTCTCTACGTCTTCTGTATTATATTTGAAACTTTACCTACATTCAAAAAGTAAACATCAGATCCCCTGCTTTTATAAAAATAAATTATGGAAATACATTTGTGAAAAAGTACATCTGGCCCAGAGTACAGAATTGTAATTCTGTTGCATATAGGACTGTATTGAACTAGTTCAGCTGTTCTTTGCATTCTTTACACTCGTGTTTTTTATATTATTCTAATGGCCATCAGGGAGGACAGCAAGCAAAATAATTTCACAGTAAAATGTGACTTCCTTCTATGTCTATATCTTCTCCCTCTCAGATCTTCGGTCCAGTGCAGTGTATATTCAGCTTTAAGAGCCAGCAGAAGGCCGTAGAGAGAGCGAACAGCTCACAGTATGGCCTGGTGTCAGCGGTCTTCACAACGAATATGGACAGAGCTCTGGCTGTGTCTGCAGCCCTGGAGACTGGCACTGTCTGGTAGGTCCCCGTCCACAGTCCTGACACCAGAGGAAAGTATTCGGACTGGCTTCTGACTCCCTTCTTCGCTGTTCATTAAATATTACATTTTGGTTGTTTTTACTGTACAAAATTCAGGCACAAACAGATTAAGTAATAAAATGATAAAGTGTTGTGAGAGACTGCTGCAAAGTCATTAAACAACAAACACAACCTTTCTTGCTCAGCCAATCCCTGCTGTCCATATTTCAGTGCTGGTAAAGGCTTTATTAATGTGATTTTGTGGTGTGTTTACAAAGGACAACAAATGAAATCAAACCATTGCTCTCTCTCCCTTGCTCTGTCCAGGATAAACTGCTATAACGCCCTTCATGCCCAGACTCCCTTTGGAGGGTATAAGATGTCAGGCAATGGGCGAGAGCTGTAAGAACCATCACTGTTTCTTCATATTTCATACTCCTCACTTATTCCTGTTCCCTGTGATTTCCCTAACCTGCCTATGTGCTGTCTCTGTCCCCCCTCCAGGGGAGAGTACGCCCTGGCTGAGTACTCAGAGGTGAAAGCAGTGACCATCAAACTGAGTGAAGTCCTGTAAGAAGAACTGGGAAAGTCCAACGCTCTGCACTTCCCGCTCCAGCACACACCACAATTGTCTACAACCCACAACACTCCCTTCTGTGTCTTCAGTCATGATGTTGAGATTATGGTTGGGCCAATATGTCTAATATATTTGGTCTACACAGAGAACCAGAGCCCCAAAAGAGTCACTGTTTGTTCACCTTTTCTGTGATCTACTGTAGGTGAGGATAGGGCTTCACTCAACAGCCCCAGTAATGACAGCATATAATACCAGGAATCCTCTGCTTTATGGGTTTGTCTTTATCTAATTTCAATTTTTTCTCATGCCCTAATAATTTATTCACATTCTCTCCAGAAATAAGTATGTGATTTGGCACTACAGTAATTATATGAAACAGACAGTGTTCAATAGGTACATTTCCAACTAATTAATTCCAAGTAACCGGTGGCTTAACCCAAGAAGCATGCATTGCAGTACATATGAAGAATATGGTTTTAAATGGGACAGTTCTTCCAATGAAATTCCAATTTTATCTATAATTAGTACCTACAAAGTTCATACGATACAAAAGCACTGATATGATTGTTTGTCAAAAAGAATATTAGCAATAGATCCACTCATTAAATGATTTTTAGAGCTTTCAGACATGTCTCCTGGCCTTCATCACTCATCACTCCGGTGGTTGAGCGTGTAGTATGTGGGGGAAGATGGTAATGCCTGTCTGCCTGTCTGCCCCCTGCAGCACCTCCTCTCTTTTGTTGACGTATCCTGGAAAGCATTTTTCTGACTCTGTTTAGTGACTTAGACATATAATCTGTGAACAAAGAGAGGTGACATCTTCCTCTCTGCGTACGACCGCCTGTTATGCAAAATCTTTGAAAGTTTAATTAGCGAATCTTTCAGCTGGAGCGTTTTAGTGTCACAGTCTTCCAGCTCTACCCCGGTCTCTCTGGGTCCCTAAGCAGACCTCTATGAGTCTAATGTTTTTACTGCACAGGAAAGGTAATAAAAAGAGATGAGAGCACGACTCTGAGGTGCTTACCTGCATGTAGATTGTCTGTGATGTCCATAAATATTCCAGTACTTATAATAATGCTTTTTTTGCTAGTCAGGCCCTGAAAGCAGACTGATACACAAATGCACGAAACAGTGATTAATCAACAATGACGGGATCTGCATATGAATTCCATCAAATCTCCTGACATGACACAGTGTGGGAACATCAAAGCAGAAACACTGTTTATTTTTGTAATTGTCGAGTAGCTAATGTATTAAAAATACTTTTTGTTTTCTAATTCCAAGCGCTGATTCTAACATTGTGTGATCTAATACGGATGTTCTCTCTGCTGAGGAGAATGTGACCTCCCTTTCAAACAGGAACTCTGTTTTCTGTCCCAGATAAGGTAACATTTACCTTGCCAGTAACATTTTAGTACTGTAACAACAACAATGTTATCAATGCATGGATAGTGTCACCAACATATATGTTTGATGTTTACTGTCACACGCTGGAAACAAGTCTGTTCCTGCATTTTTCTCACAGTAGTTTTGTATTTAAATAGAAACTCTGAATAAAGAAAATCAAATACACTTTGTATGTTTGTCTTTACTTCTGATGTATAGCAATGCATCTTTTATACAAGGAAGCAACGTTAAGTTGCAATCAATGTATTTTCAGTGTCTGCACACACAAACACACACACACTGTGAAAGGTGGACCAGTTGTACATGGACATGTAATGATATGACAGAACACTTTATTTGATTTTATTCAATGTATATTTTCTAGGTATGAGTCCACTGCCACATACCACATTACTTATAGCCTACACCACAACACTATATTTAAATGGCAGATATTCTGAGCCTGAAGCAGTAAGGTCTTGAGAGCTTCAATGGGATAATTTAAGAGTAATTTCAGTTTAATATTGCAGAACATAGCAGCTCAGGTAGCACGTCACTATCTCTATCGGACACTGAGGCTATATACTGTTTAATGCAAAATATCATGATAATTAAAAGCCCAGAGATGCTTTACAGACACCGGTAGTTCTTTTCAGTGGGACATCCTTAATCAACAAGGCACTCATCTGAAGGTGTTTTTTCTGTATAGCTGCTGTTGTTACAATAGTGAATAGGAAGCTTAATAAGAAATAAGAGTCTTTGGTTATGAATGGGAGATGTTTTGGAAAACAATATCCTGCTGTGTTGCTGTTGTTGACGAAATCTCCTTTGGTTTATTGTTGCCACCAGCTTTTATTTTGAAATTTCTACGTTGTTTTTTTGATTAAGCGAGCGGCTGGGCTTTATTTTGAAATCCATCAGCGGAAATACCTCCGTTGTCCGGTGTGGCTTGACGCAGCGTGCGTCTGGATTGGAAAAGTTTGCATCGTGGAATCAGGAAGTCCCGTGAAACGCTTCTGTCAGACAGTGATCTGTGCGTGCTGCTGCGGGGGATTTTAGCGCCGTGAAGACCTCCGATGAAGCTCCCTGGACTTCTCCACCATGTAGTGAGTTGGCACGTAAACGCTGTTGTGTCATAACGTGGAATGTCTGGTGATTTAACGGCTGCTGTGAGCGCAACAAGTGCTCTGCCTCGTTCAATCCGGTGCGTGACGTTGTCATCAGACAACAACAGACAAATCTGCATTCAAAAATCTGCCGATTTAATTAATCATTGAATGCATTTGAAATAATTCACACTGTGATAAATCACTAGCATGTTTTCCATGGTCCCAGGGTGTGCTTTTCATTTCGGTATTATCATAATCCAGAAAGAGGCGCTGATTTGAAAAACACACCATTCTGCTGTTTGTGAAGGTGAGATGGAGCTATTCGTGAATAGGATCCAAATTAAGTGGAAAGGTATTTTCCTATTCGTTAACACCAATCAAACGAGTTGAGCTGCCATAGAGGTGGGATATGCATTCAGTGACTCCATTTTTTTAATAGAAGAGGGCATCCACACTGTACTGTACTGTAATGTCATGTCTAAACCATGTCTTGGAATATTTAGTTCTCTAAGATCGTGTTTTATTAGTGGGATGTCCTTGAAGAAGCAAACCAAAGACTGTTGTCCACAAGTTCTCCTCCTCTTGAAATCCTTAGAGCTCACAGAACTGTCTTTTTGGGATATCTTTTTCATTCCTCTTTTTCATTCCTCCTGAGGATGTCCTCGATAACAGCAGCTCCAGGTAACTGGGACGTTTCCACCTTCTGTGAACATGATCCCTTTAGAAATGCACACCAGCAGGAAGGACCTTTTCTTTGCTGCTCCATTGGGTATCCGAGAGTTTCTGTAGCTGAAGGATGACCCTTTGACCTGAATTCTTGGTATTGCCCGGCATTTCGGAGAGATGGAGATGAAGGTGTGAGGGTTTTGCAACTACAAATGCCTGCTTGTCTTTGCTCTTTCCACTAAAACAAGATTCAGGCGGTGTGTCGGGGAACGTATGGAGCTTCTTTCATGTAGCCTGTAGACTCTGGACTAAGGATTCTGGATTCAGTCAGTCTTGCTATCATAACCGTGGCCATGGAAATCTTTTACTTTCAGATGGTTTTCCTCTAGCACAGTCAGCACCTCTCCTGTTGTAGGCCTTACATTACACAGCTGGATGAAGCTGCTCCCTTATGGCCAGCCAAAGCTTTAACAGTTCTGTTTGAAAGGAGAGATACCTGTTTTTGTGTGAGGCTTGCTGTTCCTTGATTGCATCAAGAATAATCATAAGGACACTATCAGACTGTCTAAGCAGCTCAAGGAAGTTCCTTGTTTGAAAATGGAGAGGCTCCTATCACGACCTCTGGTGTCTCTCTGTGTTTGTCAGATTGCAGGTCGTGGTCGCTGCCTTTCTTTTAGAGGCTGAATATGCTGAGCACATGTGGCTGATTTTATGTGCGGCCCATTTCCACTGATGCTTTTCACCACTCGGAACAGAAAGCAGCTGAAGTAGCACACAGCGTCCTTCTCTTTTTTTAATTAGAAAATGTAATTTTTGTGTGTGGTGTTTTGACTTTGGACATGTTGGAATTTGGAAACTGAAGCAAAAAAAGTCAAATTCTGCAAACATTAGATTAAAAATTGAACTTAATTAAAAGTAAAATAATAATAATCAATCGAACTGTTGATCTGCGTCTAAAATCCACATAATCAGTATATTAAGTATAATTCTTGTTAATATATTAATATTAAATTTAATACAATTACGTATAAATTATATAAAAAATTAAATAAAGAAAGTCCGATTTTTTTTATGAGTAATAAATTTCATAAAGCAAAAAAAGTATCAAGTTGCATTGTGGGAAATGTAGGTTCTTGACCAGTCTTTCTTTTTAAAAAAAATGTTGTTTGTCATGTTGTTTCCGCATCTTTTATGGAAGTGAAATACTGAATCACTGAGTACCCTTTTATGCTCTCTCACACTGAATTCCTTTTTTTGCGACCCTTGTTTAAAAATAGTTGAAATGGTACACACAGTGTAGTACAGTAGTGCTGTAACACACATACATCCAGTGACTAGAAGAAGGAATGCCTGTGCAATCTAATCCCTGCAGTAGAGCCTTGCTTTATGTAATGTATCCTCTACAGTTTTTACCTCTTCAGCAGGCTGTGATTTCAGTCCAGTTCATCTGTTAGTTTGTTAGTTATTAGAATATATCAAAATGAAAGAGTTTGGTGTAGAGTCAGGAACTTTAAAACAGATTTCTTTGCTATTTGCTATTGTTTTCTTTGAATTTGTATTTTATAACTAACCACCATATTTCAATGCAGAACATGTCAAAACATTTCCTACTTTTGAATTAACACGTTTAAATGATTTGTCGAAGGTACACTGTTGCTAAAATAGGAAAATATTAGAAACATATATATATATATATATATATATATATACTGTAAGTGTATCCCAATCAATGAAATACCAGCACAGCTCCTCAATCTTTTAAAACACTTACAAAGTAAAGGTCAATAGTTCTTTAATAACTATTGTACATCTCAATTGTGCCTGTTTGACTGGTTGAAGGATGTTTCGTATGAGTCCAGAGAGCCGCATGTGTTGCTTCATCACTGCTGCTTTGTCTTTGTGCAGGGAGGCAGCTGAGCCCAGGCCAGGAACTCTGCTCTGACAGCGATCAACCAGTGAGTCCAGTAGTAATGTCCTACTGGTCTATTGGCCTTCCCCAGGATTCCTCAGGAGACACTCACACCAACATGGAGCAACAAATCGGTGAGTAATCTCTCTGCATCTCATCCATGCCTCTCTAAACTCTGTCACTACAAAGCCTTGTTCTCTTGCTGTGGTCTCAGAGGCACCAGGCAGGTTCAAACTGAAATGTATCGACGTGCGGAGCTACTGCGGCTTAAATTTAGCAAAAACAGAACTGAAACAGCCCTTAACTGTTGCTTTCCACCCATGTGTACCAAGGAACAGGGAAGCTGTTGTGATCTGCTCCATTGAGTTCCTGTCTACGTCAGAAGTGATTAGATTTCTTGTTGCTTGCTTGTAGCCACCTTGTGCCTGCATTTAAAACACACATCAGTGTGTATGTACAGCAGCGTTTGAGAAAGTGAGAGACTTTTCTTCCAAAACAGTTTTACAAACAACAGCTGCTTGTCGGCCCGATGCTCCTGCTGGGTGCCAAATCAGCTCATCATCTTATACAAAATGTCCTTTTTAATGTCTCTTTAGCATAAATATGCATCTCTCAGACTCTGAGTAAAGACCGGCCTGTCTGTCTCCTGTTCCATCTTACACTAAATGTGTGTGCTCTGTGTAGATGAGACTCCCTTTATGATATCATAACGGGATCTGTTGATCATGTGAATCACGTTGATCTCCTGAGTCTGCTTTGCTGTCCTCAAGTGGATTTTGGAGAACGTAGGAGGAAAACCTCCACATACATACAAGTATGAGCCTGAACAAGAGCAGACTGTAGGACCTTTAATAGTCATGGCGACTGGTCAGTGATGGTCCTGTGGTGTGCTTGGTTGTGCTTGGCTGTCTGTTCTTTGCAGTTTGCTCAGAATTTAACCTTTAGATTTTAGTCATGTAATGGTTCCTTCCCAAGCTTTGTTTTTACTCCATACATGCTCCAAAACATCAGTAGCTTAGTTTGAGCTATCAGGTGAGTTGATGTAGGTACAATGTTAGAATGGGCTTAAGGTTAAGGTAAAGTCCCTTAGGCACATAGTGGCATATCCATAAGAAAATCACTTCAAGTTGGTTTGGATTTGTAAGTACTCCTCCAATTTGACTTTTTTAGTAGAATGTAGGTTCTAGAAAGCAATTAGTTTGAGGGATAGTTGCATTTAGACTTATGTGCATTTATGTGATTACTAATTGGCAAGCACAACTACTTTTTGGAGCTTTCATCTGCAGCTGACATTTACATCTGCTTCTTCTTTTATGGAATGGAACCGGTTCAGGTGTCTGCATGTGAACCAACTATGGACCCTCAAGCCGGTTTTGGTCCGGTGTTCACACCCAGCTGATGTCGTTTGTTCCTGGCGTTCATTCAGTCTCTTGTCCAATCTCCTTGCTGTTTTACTGACGTACTGACGTTCCCCACAGCCGTCATGTGTGATGTCATGTCACACACCGCTCCATTCTTCCTCTCGGGGGGAAGTAGAGTTTAATTCCCACCTGTCGTTATAATTAAACAGACTTATGGTCATACAACAGTTATTTTCCCTTCCCAAGTGCTTGTGTGTATTTGTGACGCTCTGTGCTGCTGCTGTTCAAGAGCTAAATACACACTTAGAGTGGGCAGGCACCACCCATGGGTGATACATATTGTCTCTAAGAGGGACAGCCCTGCTATATGAATTATGTGTTGAAATCGCATAGAAAAACTGTTGGCTGGAGTCCCCAACTGAATGCATTCAATGTGTCAGAACTTTATATAAGCCTATTGTTCTAAATATTATTAGTACTATTATTATTTTTTTATTTAAACATGTAGTCTCATTGAGATTTGGATCTTGTACACAATAATAAACATGTATAGGTTAAACATACTCAACTACAAGTGTGATTGTGAGTATAACCTT
Source organism: Pempheris klunzingeri (assembly GCF_042242105.1). NCBI lineage: Eukaryota > Metazoa > Chordata > Actinopteri > Acropomatiformes > Pempheridae > Pempheris > Pempheris klunzingeri. Next base: position 29,126,542 of record NC_092012.1, on the reverse strand, counting down.
TTAGAATGTTAAAGTGAAGTGGGAGAATGCAGTTTCATATATACTTACACCCACTTTTCCAAGTTCAGTGTGAACAGGAGGTACAGCTAATGTTTAACTGTTCTTACAGTAACCTGACATAGTAGGTGTGACGTTTAAGTGCAACCTGACAGCAGAGGTAACCAGTTTTTGCAGTCCAGCCTTATAAACAAACGACATACAATGCAGCTCCCTCCTGTTTGTTAAAGAAGATCCCAGTTTCGACCTTCTGCTTGCTTGATAGGTGTTCCACATGGGTCTTAAAAGTGAGTCACAAATCTTTTCAATTTCAGGACCCTGAAGAGTTTGGATAAGTGGGCTGGATACTCTTCGGTGACCTAGAGAACAGCATAGATTTAGATTCGCCAGGATTTAAAACAAGCTTATGTTTGATGAGAGAGATCTGAGATGTCTCAAAATCAGACTGTAGATTGGCAATGGCCTGATTAAGAGAGGAGCTACTAGTATATAATTTGTATGGGAAGTACAATAATATATGTTCAATCTGTCATCTTTTACATTTTATAGTAGAATTCTACTACAGGAGGCCCCTTTTTATATGGCTTTATTATGTGGTGAAGCCCATACTGAAGCTGGAGGTCTGCAGTCCCAGTAGAATTACTTCTAGAGGGTTGTATCTCTACTGAGGCCTATTGTTGGGTATTTGTGTGTTTTGAGGAATTAGTCCTGCGGTTAGGTAGTTGTTCAGGGGGTTTCAATGCATCAAACAGTCCAACATCCTCCTTGAGGACGGAGGGACTTTGAGCAGTTGCCAAAATGTCGTAGTTATGAATATATTCTTGTATGTAATATATATTTTTAATGTCAAGGGAATCAGAGAAAAGTCATCAATGTGACTAACCAGCAGGTCAACACAATGCAGCTAACATACAGGTGAGAGAGATTTGCTGGTGAATAAGGAATTAGAGCTGGGATATCTTCTATGCACTGTAACCTCCCAAACAACTACCTAAGCCCAGTACTAATTCCTCATAGAAAAACACACAACAACAGGCCTCAGCAGAGATCGAACATTCTGCTGGGACTGCAGACCTCCAGCTTCAGTATGGAGTTCACCACATAATAAACAGAGTTGTACCAACGCTGTAATGTAATTGCAGCTGTGGACTGTAGCAGCATCAGCTGCTTTTAACAACACTTTTCATTTTTGGGGGTGGGGGTGTGACGAGGGAGGGTGTTGTTAGGACAGTTGCTATGCGGCGATGTGAAAGGGCCTTTATCCAAAAATGGCCAGAATTCAATCCAGCTTTTGGCCTTGTGAAGCAGACATGACTGCTGGTGATGTTAATCTGGTGAGATGGGAGTCAGAGTGTAGTCTGTCTTTCATTTTAGTGTCATACTGTTGAGGACAAAACTGTGGAGGTAACCCTCCATTCACTTCTTTATCATTGGCGTCGTGAGACAGACGATTTCCAGTTCAGCACAGATCACTGTGTGCTCTGAGCCACTCATCCAGGAAGATAGCCTGGACGGGCTTTCTTGAAGTGACATGTGAATTAAATTTACCAGACACCACCCAAGGCAGACGGAGATAATTATCTCCGCTGTTGAGGGGATTAGCAAATAGGTCACCGGCAGATTGTATTGTTAATTAGCCCGTCTAGGATTTTCCTGATTTCTATTCTTAATCTTTTTATTCTTAATTTGGCCTCAACTTTTAGTTTTAGTTTACCTTTGTTGTCATGGTATAAAACCTTTTATTCCTAATGTCCGTCCTGAATTCTTCTGAAGCTTACGTAAAGATTCCTTTCTTCATTTTGGTTCTTGAGTTACATTTTTCAGGGGGGTTTGTCTTTAGTGTGTACCAGCAGAGGTGTAGAATTAAAGTGTAGAATAGTTTGTGGTGAGTGCTCACTTCTTATGACTCATGTAATTGAGCCCGGCGAGGCAGTCGGTTTGAGTGTAGACGTGTTTGTGGGGGTGAAGGAGGAAACATTTTCCTCTGCATTTGGGCTATTTTTAGTTACAGCTGCATGTAAATCAATCTAGTGGAGTAGATTGTTTTTAATGACAATATAACAAAAATAGAAATGCTTACTTACTTAAAACATGTAGTTTCATGATGGTTAGGGTTAGGGTTAGGGTCTTTCTCTGTTTGCAGCTTCTCAAATGATTTCTCTGTTTTACATCATAATAAATTGATGATCTTTGGGCTTTTGACCCAAAGATAATCAAGACATTTGATGATGTCATAAATTGTGATGGGACTTTTTCGCCATTAAACAAATGTTCAGTCTAGTTAGGTTTCCACCAGACAGTGCGATTACAGTAGGTCATAGCAGAGACGGTGTAAAAGGAGACAGGAAGCTCAGAGAGTGGCGTAGCTCTTAAACAAAGGAGCACCATTCCCCACTCCCTCTCCCCGCTACTCCCTCCTCCTGTTTCATTACCGCTCCCACCCTGCCTCCCCATCCTCCCTCTCTCCTCAGCCTGTCATAGAGTTAGCGAGGGGGCGATAAGGGGAACGCAGCCAGGATGGCTGAGGATGCTGGGTAGAAGCCACACAGCAGCTAAAGGGCAGCCATGAAAAGAAAGCAATCAGCTTTAGATGTGATGGAGGCAGAAGGAAGAGGAGGATTCGCTGCTGCGCTATGAGCAGGTTAGTAGGAGAGACGAGCAGAGGGGCAGAGCTAAACGCAGACCGGAGCCTTGTTTATATGCTGCACATGTAGGACTGGCTGAGCCTTAAAGCTGCTCTGCGCTGAGCTTTGACTCTCCTAGCAGTTTACTGACATCAGATCTGGATCATCTCTGACTCTGATGTCACACTGAATATATTTCACCTGCTTCAGATGCTTTTCAGCACCTTCAAGAATAAGGAATTTGTCCACTGACCTGGCTAGGGGTACACTACCACTGCTGGGAATTGAAGAAGAATTTTACTCCTGCGCCACTTGTGTAGTGAAAGGGTTTTACTCTGTGTAACAATGGTATTTATAGGAGTAGGAATGGATTGCTTTTTCAGTATAAATTAGAGTGCACCATCTGGCCACCGTAACTGTTATGGCTGTATCTGAACAACTTTTGTTGTCATTTGTCATGTTGGCGACGTTTGATCCCTTTAACATCACTGCGAATGGACAATGGTCATTCAGAGACATTTGTGTCACTTTTTCTCTTTAAACGTTTGCTGTCAGACCCACATCCTGACAGGAGTTGGATCAGCCAATCAGGTTTACACGCTGCATTGTTGAGACTTGGGAGTTGTATACGTCAGCTCTTCTGAGAGCCTGTGGTTGTGATGAAGACCGGGGGTGGATGGGCTGGAGGACGGCTGATCGATATTGAGACTGAAATGACAGCAGCAGAGAAAGCAATAGTTTTGAACTTTGGCAGCAACGACGTGATTGGCTCACAAAGGTCGTGGCACGATCTGAGTGGTTTAACTGAAAGAGTGGACGCTCTCAGTCAGCTGATTGAGTTGAAGGCAGGAACAGACAGAGAGAGGGAGAGTAAATAATACATAGTATAGCATGAAGACAGTCAGTCATCCTGATTATATATGAATTATTTTAGATGGTTAGTTTTTTCATATTTGTTTAAAACAACCATGCAGCAACCAAATCAAAGGATTTGACAAAAAAGAAAAGACAAACGGTGTCTGTGCGTGTCACAAGCCTGTAACAAGATCATCCAGTCATTTAATTTGGACCGTATAAAATGGTTGGACGGCCGACCTTCCTGTCTACCTGCGTACCTGCATACCTGCATACCTGCGGAAGCCCTGCCTGTGAACTCGCTGTGCATGAGCGGAGGCTTCCACTAGGCAAGGCAGACTCACTGTTAAAGCTAGCGAGCTAGCGAGGCCAAATTTGAGCTGCTGTTAACCAGCACGAAGCCCACACCCGCTGAGCCAAAGAACGAGAGAGGGCCACGACTGTGCGCCGTGACAGACTGTTATTTAGTGGAGCTAATCTGTTAGTATAAAGCACACCCTCTGAGCTGAGTGAGCAGTAACTATAAGCTTAAGATAACATTAGGTTTGTGACGGCTGTTTTGCTTGGGTTTCTATGATTATGGCATTCAACAGAGTTGTTTTTTGTTCGACTGAAAAGCTGAGAGAAGCTAAGCTAAGCGGTTGTGTACAGAACAAATGAGATAGTGATGCACGGCTATCCTAGATGCATCAGACAGCGCTCTTTGAATGGAGGGGGTGGGATATTTTCAGTTTGGTACTTTCAAAATCTAGCTATTCTTGCTACATTGTCCAAGGGTGGAGACCCTACCTCTTAACATGTGTCAAGTTGTTCAGTCCTGGTAATTTGGTGACAGGTCGTTTTTGTGGTAACAGCAAATGCTCCTTCAACAGCTACTCTGTCAGAAATACCGGTGGACCTGTTTCCAGTGCAGCCAAACAAACCCAGGTTGTTTTTGATAAAGAAGTAAATCAATAATCAGCTTTTTTCCATTTAGAGCAACCATGATCTGATTTCATGCCACACATGGCGTTAGTAGGAAAAGGAGTTGGTTAACCTTCTGAGGAGTCTCATCCTACTCTTCTTTCTCTGGCTGCTCTGGCTTGTTCCATTACTCTTCTACAAAAATTAAAAAAGTTCTGCTGATGAAAAATCGCTAAAATGATTGTTGACAGTTGCCTCCAGCAGTAGCCATGGTTTAGAGAGTTAATTACACAGTGAGGGACTGTAAATCTGGCACATGCTATCGGCCTGAATATGGAAACTAGCTAAATCTCAACAATCTCTTTCCAGAATCACTGACTCCACCTTTAACTGCAGCGTTTCAAAAGAGGAAGGCTGTGGTATGGTTATCTGTGAGTCATTACAAGTACTGGGTCATCAGGCACAAATATGAAGCTGTTGAAAATGATAAAGAGCATTTGGTATCTGTGAGAACATGAAATATATATAAACCTTATGTATACAGGTACGGCTGAATTTTGTGTTGCTTGATATTAGAGTATCGGTATAATCAGTAGAACGGCACCATTGATTTGCAATGCGATCATTGTCTATTGGTTATGTGTATGGTTTAGTGTGACAGCTAATTGGCTTGTAAATTATGCTGCCACTTTTGCCTGTTTGAATACTATCGACAGCCTTCCTGAAACCAGTTCCTTCTTGTGGTCCAGCACTGACGGAGGGTAAGTGAAACAGTTGTTGAATGTTTGGTGTTGAGAGGATCAAGATGGAAATTCCCCTGAAAGCTTCACACTGACACTGATCAGCAATACTCGTATATGATATGTGATGGTAGTTTTGTATAATAGTATAAATACTGATCACTCCCTCGAGTCTCACAGGATGTTTTTTCTGAATCACCATGTAGGGAATTGTGGACGGTTAAAAGTTTCCATTGAAGCCACTGAATGAAATTCTATTAGGTGCTTTAGCAGCTTCTTAAGCTCCTTAAGGCTCCATAATCCTTGAGGCAGCATTCATTGCTGTTTTTCTTTAAAGATTATTTTTGTGGAGTATTTGCCTTTGCTCAATAGATGACAGAAGAGACGGTCGGGAAGCAAAGGATGCGAGTGAGGGGGAACTGCATGTAACAGAGGTCCCGAACCAAAATCGTACCGGTGACACTGTAAAGTACGCACCATGCTGATGGGGGTGCCTCCAGTGCGATTTTACACATCATCCCACACCACATTCAAATGTGTTTTGCCATCATTACATGAATAAAAGGTAGACTTTTCCCCAGTGATGGACAGGTAGGAGCTATCAACTGAGATTGACACCATCTTGGTATTACCTGTTCCGTGTCTAGTTAGTTATCTTATCTGGATATTGACATCTGATCACAGAGCTTTTGCATCTCCGACTGCTGTTATCTTAGTTCTGCCTGCACTATGATCAGATCTCAATGTGCAAAGTTGGTAGGAGAAGTCCGTGTGTTCTGTGGTCATCTGAAGTGAAAGGAAGCCATGTGGGATACTTTTGAGGAACCGCTACGTTGTGCAGGGTGAGGGCCATTTGACAGATGGAGACAACTGAAACATTTTTCAGTAACCTTGCTAACTAGGCTTATGTTAATGTGGCTCAGGCTGCTTGAGATAGCAGGAAGAGGTGCAGTCAGCTTTCAACTTGTTGGGAGAATTTTCCAGTTAAACTGGACAGATATATGATGGCCTATCACTGCTGTGCGCACAACTCCTGCAGCCATGCATATGTATTATTTTTGTGAGCACTTTCACAGCACATGGCCTCATGTGACCTTACATTAAAATGATTCCGTCGATTTCCACCCAAATTGTTAATATCCAGAGAGAAAAAAGTTGGGGTTGGAAAAGTTGGTGCATACCTATCAGACATATTTGTCTTCCACTGGAAGTTTCACATATGTGTGCCGTCTATGACATAATTCTGTGCTCCATTTCATTCATATGATCAGACACTGCCCGGGTCCTGCTCATTTGTCTCAGAAACAAAGCCTCCTGCTCTTTTCTCAGCCCCTCTGTAATCACATTCACTGCTGATCACAGTGATGTTTACTCTCCACTTTTGTTTGTTCTGGTAGCAGAAATCAGGATTGCATGTTTTCCTGGATCTCTAAACCAGATGGACCAATAAAAGGAGAAATTGAGCACTGGAGTAGATGCTGACAGCCTCATCCCTTCTCAGTGTCCTCTTTTAGCTTTCCCACATAGGTCGTATAAGGCTGTGTGATAGAGGAGTATTGATGTGGATGGGAGGCACATGTAGGTCTAATGGTTTCATTCCCTCGGGCTTTCTCATATAGCCTCAGCAGCCCAGTCGGACTCTTTCTGTCTTAATTATTCATTGAAAACCCACTGGGTCGCAGGGTGCAGGCCCATGCAGCTCAGACACAGCTGCAACAGGAAATGGATGAAATGAATAACTGCCCTGAAAAACATGAGCAGTTCTTACTCATTCTGATAGTTAAATCCAAATCCACCACTATTTTTAGGGCAGGTTTCATTACAGTTTGTGCTTCAGCTGCTTGTGTTACGGGCAGAGGTTTTAGCTGTTTTACCAAGGGATGTATGAACAGTATGTAATGTGTTGTCCCTGAAAAGGAAAACATGCTGGTAACCACCAATTACCAACTTCCAGTTCCAAATTCCCAGCCTTATTCTGAGCAACACCTTTGCAGGTGAAAATAAAGATGTATTTGCTGTAGTCTGTTTTCAGTATTACCCAAGGATACACACAGAGGTGTCAGAGTTGTAAATGTAGTGCAAACTTTACTCGGCAATCGAGGGATCAGCCTTTTCTCCAGGGTGAAAAAGAAACCCAGTACAGTGCAGGCACATGCTTCAGTAGGCTGACATCCTTACATTTAGCTTGTTTTAACACCTGCAGTCTGTAGATGATGATAATCAATCAAATCCTTTACACCGGCTCACAGGGCATGTAGCACACGACAACTTTTAAAGTCACCACCAAAGTGTCCTAGGGCGAAACTGCCAGCAAGTCAGAGTGGGACCCACACACACCAACAACAGCGGCAGACTATCATTTCCACTCAAACACAGACCCACACAGAGTTTCACCAGAACCACAGAAACTACCAACATGAGAGAGAGGAAGGCAGATGTGTTACACCACAGGACATCAAGGCCTGTGTCTGATTAACGGGAAAGACAGCTGTTTTCTCACTTTGAAAATAGAGAAAATAAATCAACATTCCATGTTGCAGATCCTGTCGTGGTTCCTAACTAGCTAAGTGTTAAAGCTTGCTATCTATCTAGCTACTTTGATATGTACTATAATCTACAGCGTCTCCATTGACTTACGTGAGGCACACTATCATAGACTTTTATGAGGACGGAGACACTGCAATGTTGTCGGTGTCTCCTACTTTAGGAGTGTGTGAAATCGTTTAATCTCCCCCTCCCTCCTCCCCTTTAATTTGCACCCTGGTTGTAAATGAAGAAATGAGCAGGCCCTGGCTGTCATATAGTGCAAATGCATTGAAAAAAACTTTTCATCAATTTTTTAAAACAAATATAAAAGGTGCTGCCAAAAGCCTCTGTATGCTCCCATTCTTCTTTTTAACTCCGATTTGAACACTGTTTTCCCTCTGTGTCTGTCCTCTGTGCTGTCAGGCCCTGAGAAGGAAATGGGAGCCAAGGCGTCGTTGGTAGAGGGTCCGGGGCCCGGCGCTGCACTGGTTCCTTCGCCCACTCTGGAGAACATCCAGGCAGCGTATGAAGACGGAGATGAGGAGGCTGCCAGGGAGCTGATCCAACAAGCCTGTTGCGTGGAGTGCAGCGCAGGGAGACCCCGCATTGACGGGGTGAGTACACCCATAATATATGTGGCACATTCCCGGCTGCACCACTGGTTGGGATGTGGACATTGTGTTATGTGGGATGGGAACTAGGGTCACAGTGATGTGCTGGTAAGTCTTTGCTTGTGTTATATGGACAAATCTCCATTTTGATCATATACTGCACATATTAGGTTTGGTACAGTACATCTCTGATAGACTGGAAACAGTTAAACTGAGTGTCTGATAATTAAAATATTAAATTGCATTAATATTTAGCATTGTGTATTCAAAAAATGTAGTTTTGTGAACTATATGGTTCAGACTGGGACCTGCACTCACTTGGCAGCATGTTTTTAGACCAGAGATCAAAGGAGCTTTCACAGCGAGTCTGACATGAAATTATAGTCTGCTATTTTTAGTAATTCCCAAATTGGGGACACGGATCCCCAGAATGGGTCGCATGTATAGGAAAAGCAGAAAAAACATGATATACAATTTGCCCACAGCCAGTCCGCCAAAAAGAAGGAGATAATTTGAGCCTGGTAGTCAACTCCTCGTCCCTTTGAGCCCCTCGATCAGACTGTAGTCATACTGGGTAGCTTCCATGTGTGAATGTGTGGAGCAGTGCACTCCTGGACTCCTTCTGAACTCTCTCTTACTGGAACTTCCCTCGATAAAGAAGGTGTGATTCTTTTATGCCTTTTTTTTTTCAAAAAGATTTACAACTGAAAAAAGTATTTTCTACACGGGGCCACAAACTCAATCAGGATGGAAGGATATAGGATAGAAGTTTCTCCACAATCTTCAACCTCCTCAGCTGCAAAAAAAAAAGATGAATAACAAATGATGCTAATAAAGAGCAGGCTGTGCTAAGCAGATACAAACATTGTTAGCCATCTACCGGTTATGTCAGAGAGGTCAGTTGCCCGAGCAGAGCATAAAGCATATTAAAACAGCAGTGTGTTCAGCCTGCTGCTATCTGGCAAGAGTTGCAGAAATACCCACTGTCGCACCAGCAGACTACAGACTGTAAGACTCATCCTCAGCACTGTTCTTTTTCCTTATGTAGCAGTTGTGACTCCAACTTGCATTTCTTGTGCAAACCTGTGTTGTAGAATGACAAATAAATGAACCTTGCTCCCTGTTCTTTGTGCACTATGTTTCTATATCTTCTTCAGACAAACAAATCCACAAAAGTCAGAGAAAAACCTTATTAGTGTGGCTTTGGGTTAAAACATTTAGCAGTCTAAAGTCATTTTTAACTAAACCAATATCCAAGAGGGGTTTGGGATTAGAGCTAAGTAATAATTAGAGTTTAAGATAAGTTCATATCACAACTGAATGTTGGCTTCGAACTCTTTAAATGTACATCATGTCTTTCCGCTTTTTTGGTATGTTATGGTGACTTCAGTCTGTACTGAAGACTCAGCAAATTTTCTAAATAACGTGTGGACAGGGGATTCTCCGGTCTCTCTGAAGTGTCTTTCTTTTTTCTTTGCTCTTATCCTGTGTCATAGTTACATTATTCAGTGTTCCCTGCAGTGGTGCAGTGCTCTGTGTTGTGGTGTTAAGAGGAGCGAGTGGGTGTGCTTGTTTTTATTTTGTGAATGTATCCTCAGGCGTCAGCAGAGATTTGGCCTACTTCTGCCTGTGCCAGTGCAGCTGATTGGGCTGGTTGCACGCTGCTATCCTCCAGGAGAGCACGAGATCTAAAGATGAACCAGAATCAGAAATACAAGATGCATGCAGAGGGGAGATGAGGATTTCTGCATACATCTACGAATCCATTGATATTATCGTTACCGTCATTTCCACCAAAAACTCTGTTAAACCAACTAATGATTGGTGTCAGTTGTGATAAGCATAAATGATTTAAGTCATTTGTCAACTTAAAATACCAAGCATGTGGTTACAGGTGCTAAGTGTGAGTATTGCTGTTTTTATTCACACCAGCTGTGTGGCTTGAGTCTGTTGGACAATGCTAAATGGATGGACTGTACTAGTATAGTGCCACATAAAGCACTTGAACACCAGACAGTCACATTCACCCATTCACACATCATTCATGCAGGAGGTATCTAATTTGAGTGGAGGATACTATTCATTGACACATATTCACACTCCGAAACTGTGCTTCTTAATCAATGGCATGCCAAGCAGCCTCAGCTCTGCTCTGGGCTGATAATCTAATGTTACCATGCCAACATGACAAACTAAGATGGTGAACATGGTAAACATTATACCTGGGAAACTTCAACATGCTAATATTGCCATTTTGAGTCAGTTTTAGCATGCTGACGTTACCATTATGTGCTACTGTGCTACCTCACAGAGCTGCTTGCATGTCTATAGACTCTTAGTCTTGTTCTGTTTTGTGTGATGAATAAATGAATGTTTGTGTGCACAGCACATGTTGAGAAATGTTTTCTTTATCATCCGTCTCACGTGTTTCTGATTTAACAGATGCGCAGCTATTTAAATCAATCTAGCTGTCACCACAGGCTCACCTTTCACTTGCACTATACGCATCTAACCACAAACTGAGGCATATTTTTACGCTTCCGATTATTATGCTGCTGATGTGCTGCATTCACAACGCATTCTAAGTTGTGCTTGTGATCTCTGCTTTTTCTCATCTATAGATGTTCTTTTGTTTTTATAAATGCTTAACATAATTACTGCTAAGCTATAATTATGAGTTACAGCACAGACCTGCACACACACTTTTACTAGTAAGTGAAAGTAGTCACACTTTTTACCAGTAAGACTCACATTTTAATGCCTTTGTTCATTATCTGGAATCTAAAATCATTACATTTCTACACAGTCAAAGAAATAAAGTGTCTTGGTCATATTACAGCTATAAAATCCTATTACACCATGTCACCAAGCATCTCTCCTGATGGGCTGCTGACAGCTCCATCACACTGGATGATAATAAAGGAGGTCATACAAGCATCTGGTTCAAAAGTAATTCAGCTGACATCACTTAACATTCTGCACTGTGGCTGAAATGAGTCGCCCTGCTCTACATCACTCTGACCTCCACCCTTTTTTATTCCCACTACACATAGTTTTGTAGTTAGGTGATAGAGACTTGGTTTCTTTATAGCCTGCCATGCTCTTATCAGTCCTGTGTATTTGTGTACAATCATGGAGATAAAAAAAAAAAAGTGCAGTAATTCACCTGACTTTGAATTGTCATATAGTTAGACATGGTCGAAGTTTAGTGGAAAAGGATATGAATGAATGGTGCGAATGCAATGTTTGTGTTTTAACGTGGCGGTAGTGTAAATTGGGCTGGAGTTTGATTTCAGTTTCTTCTTCTCCATCTTAAGTTCTTAAGCACCAGTGAGTGTTGAAATCAGAGTTGCCCAGTTTTATCCAGAATGATGAGAATGTTCATAATGAGTGTGGTTCTGTTTGGTTGATATTGTAGATGGACTCTTGTGTGAATGTACATAGACCCAGAACTCAGCTATTCTCTTTCCACCCAGGACTGCGGCAGTGTCAAATGTCAGTACATTTGTTCTTCATCCTTTCTGAGCCTGGATTTTTATTCAATTCCAAATATAAATGCAGATTCTATATCCTATTTGAAGATTGAATTGTTAAATAACTGTTCCCCCTGAATCACCCATATTGGGTAATGTCTTAATAGTCCGGCATATCTGTCTCATCATGGACCAAACTGACATTGTCAAAGGAAGAAGCATGAAACTTAAACTCTGTTCAACCAGAAAAACCAGTCAACCATGATCAGTGTGCTGCTCTAGCCAACAAGACAAAAACTACATTACGCTTCATTTATGTTTGAGACTGTGTTGTGTTCTCCTCTGTTCAAGTCTGATGCTCTTTTCATAGAGGCTCTACAGTGTTCCCAACAGAACTGCTTTGGTCATTTGTGTCTTCACATTAAATCCACTTGACCTAAGCTCAGCCTTGGAGATTCTTCCTTCTCTTGTCCTCTCATTTTGGGGGTCCCGTCAGGTTCTATATTGGGTCCCTTCTTATTCACTACTCTAGACATGACATTGATTTTCATTGCTACTTGGATGATGAAATGTTTGAAAAGAGGCCGACCTTTCTGATTTTTGACGTCTTTTGATGCTCAGGTGACCAAAGTGGTGCTGTCCAGCTGAGACAGCTAACCAAGATCAGGTCATTCCTTCCCCCTGCAGACTTAGATAAGGGCATCCATGCTTTTATCTCTTCCAGACTTGTTGCAACTCACTTTACTCTGGTATCAGCAGGTGAAACATCCAGATTCTGCAGGTGATACAGAACACCGCTGCCAGGCTTTTAACATGTACCCAGAGAAGCAAAGTTACACCAATCTTTGCAGCCATTTTAAAATTCATTTTAAGATTTCAGAGCTTTTGTTATTAAAGCCTTGAATGGTCTTGCTCCTGCCTATATCTGTGATCTGTTGACTTTCTTTGAGCCTGATCACTGCTACAGATCCTCTAGTGGGACCCTACTATATGGAATCAGATTTGTTTCAAAAGTTTCAAGCAAAACTTATTAAAAGTCAATCAAAATAAATGGATTTGAGAGAGAAAAAAATGAACTCAAGCAAAAAATTATAACCTTCAAAATAAAAAATGTCTCTTGAAAACAAATAATTCTGTCTTTTATTTTCTTCAAGGATGTAGTTTTGCTCTCGCCCTCTCTCTCTCTTTTGGTTACGCTTCTGGCTTTTTCGTTTGCACTGCCAGATTCTTTGTTTGAGTTTTGACACAAACCTATTGCGTGGGCGGGCTCTTTCAAGGGCGCGTTCCTATTGGCTGTTGAGTTTTTGAGCGACACGGCTGTGACCCGGAGGTTGTTCCCCTGTTTGCTTGAATTGACTCCTGGGGATCTAGAAAGTTTTTTGAACTTTTTCTAATCACCAAGCGGGAGAAAGAATCTTTCATTCGCCATGCAAGGCATGCATGAAGAGGAAGCATAGGGGGGCATACAAGCAACTGCTTCAAGGAAACAGTGGAACAACCTCCGGGTCACAGCCGTGTCGCTCAAAAATTCAACAGCCAATAGGAACCCGCCCTTGAAAGAGCCCACCCACTCGATAGGTTTGTGTCAAAACTCAAACAAAGAATCTGGCAGCGCAAATGAAAAAGCCAGAAGCGTAACCAAAAGAGAGAGAGAGGGCGAGAGCAAAACTACATTCTTGAACAAAATAAAAGACAGTTATTTGTTTTCAAGAGACATTTTTTGTTTTGAAGGTTATAATTTTTTGCTTGAGTTCATTTTTTTCTCTCTCAAATCCATTTACTTTGATTGACTTTTAATAAGTTTTGCTTGAAACTTTTGAAACAAATCTGATTCCATACTACTAATGGGTCCAAAAACTCAAGCTGTCACTCAGTCACTAAAGGTTCCCGGGCCTTTTCTGTCTGGGGCCCCTCAGCCGTGGAACTCCCTGCCTAAAGATGTCAGGCAGGCAGACATAGTATTGTGTTCAAACCTCTGTCTTAACTTTTTATATTACTTTATCTTCTTTATATCTCAAGTTTTGTTTCTTATGTACTTTTATTATCTGTTTCTTTTGCAAAGCATTTTGCAACTTTATTCTTGAAAAATGCTATATAAATATATATAATAATATATATATAAAGTTTGTCATTATTCCTGCTAGTCATCAGTAATGAATTTTGTCCTTGCGTGTGTGTGTGTGTGTGTGTGTGTGTCACTACAGGTACGTCTGCTGTGTGTGGCCACTCGGCACGATGATCTGCAGAGTGTGTGTTACCTCCTAAAAGAAGCCCGAATCACTGTGCCCCAGGAGCCATCCAACACCAACCCAGCCATCCTGGCAGCATATTACGGCCACACCAGCTTGGTCAAAGAGCTGCTGGATTCTATACCTGGTAGGAGGAAAAGGAACGGCTCAGCATTCAAAATATACGGAACAGGGCTGGCAAAGGCCATTTGATGTAATGCAGCTGCGACACGATACATAGGATGCAGTTTGTTTATGACATGTTTATGGTGTTATAGTTACTGCTGTGAAAGTTAATGCTTAAAGGACTTTTAAAGTGAAATAAGTATAATATCCCCTTTGGCTCTGGAGGAGCTGTGTCAAGTCTATATGAAATATTATATACCAAGATTATGCCATAGTCTGAATGAATACTTGAGTCTGATTGGCTACAGGTGTCCATCCTGTGAAACTGTTCACTGTTCTAAATGAATGTGCTGGCTGCATTAAATGAGTAACCATATCAAGAGGGAAGCAGCCAAAACCTCTGTGTACAATTTATTCCAACTAGTTAACAAGTTAACTTATTTCCGACTGTGACTGTTATCCCTCACTAATTCATCCTCTAAACACCACGGGATGGTAACTGTAACCCACAAACTGCAGGAAGTACACTGCCCCTCTGACCGTCTTTGAACAGACCACACATGGTGATCATCTCTCATGGGAGCGAGCCCCATTTTACGTGTGATCTGGGGCTTCAAAAACTGTTGATGAGTGGAAAATCAGGGCTACAGTCCTGCAGTATGAATTCATATCTCCTGTGGTATCTAAGGTTCGTCCTATAGGTTCGTCCGCTGTATGTCACATGAACCATCAATTCCTGATAATGGACACCTTGTCGAGCATTATCCCTTACTTATTTCATAGTGATGTCATACTTAGCCTGGATTTGGAGACTATGAATTATTAGAACAAAAAGCTGGAGGAGTGGAGTGGGTAAGATATGGGCATTTACTGGGCACAGGGGGCCCAATATAAAAATACCTAAAGCAAACTACATTATGGGTGTGCAGTGCTAAATAACAGGAGTAACCATTTAACAGAGAACATTCTGTTGTTTTAAAGATTTGTTTTTCATTGGTTTTGTCAATCTGCTCTCTGGTGTTTAACCCTTTATGACCTACCATCAGTCCGCCAGAGCATTTTTTGTTTTTACATTTACTGTACTGTACTATAGTCCCATTTTTTGGAGTATTTTAACTTACTATACATCAATACAACCCTTACATCCTAAATTTTAATAATATGTATAGATTCATGCCTATACTAGGGGGGCGGGAGTGGAATTACCGTAATGACACCATATTGGCTGTAAAGCCCAATGTCTCATCTTTCAGAAACTGTTGTTATTTTTCCGATGGCACAAATTGTGAGCGAATTACGGTAATCCAAAGAGCGCTTGCACACTCGGCCCACTGGCAGGCCCATAGGTCTTAATGAGTTAAAGGCTACCATAGTACAGTATACCCTGATAATAATGCCTTGGTCTTAATTACTTATCAACCTGAGAGAGCCAACATGATCGGCATGTCTTATTCATATTCATTCATAAGTTAAATAGATATTTACCACTGAACTGAAAGTAGAATTTAAGCACATTTAAACAAAGATAAATCAGCTGTTTTGATAGTATACAGACTGAGTCTATGTACAACTGTACCTATTAAAACCTCAGAGAAATAATTTATGTTTTTTTGATGATGTGTTTTTTAATATAATCAGGTAGTTTAAATTTAGTAGTAGATACTGAGAAAAAAAAAAGCCCAATATCATGTTTGACCTTCTCATCAGCACTGAAAAAAACATCATAGAGAGAAGAATCTGTCTGACAGAAAACCATGGAGGGTCAACTCAGAGTCTGAACTAACTAGAATAACCTGTGCAGTGCAGTCTGTGCGGCTGTTAATGATGACTGGTGTTGGGTCTCCGTCTCCCTCTTAGCTATAACTCTGAGAAGAGACTTGCTGAACTGGATGCTGGCCACATCTTGCCAGCAAAGTCACCTGGACGTGGTCCGGCTGCTGGTCCACGGCTACGATGTCGATGCCAAGGACTGTGCCATCCACAGCGATGAGTTCGCTGTCATCACTGGACTGCCACTGTACGCTGCTGCACGAGCAGGTAGGGAGACGCACACGGACAAACTCCAAACGTTATCTGTGCTCAGAAGGCAGCACATTTTGTATTTGCTTCTTCACTGACACAAAATCCTCAAATCCATTTCTACATGGTTGTCAGAAAATAGAGAGAAACACTTAGGTGTTTAATCGCTTCTGCGTGGCTGCTTCCCTGAAGCTAATGTGGCTGTTTGCTTCCCTCACTCGCATCTCTTCCTCATGTCTTACAATAGCTGCCTGTGGTTCCTTAGCATAAGTATGTATGTTTATCCTACAACAATTATGTGATCAGTATACCTCAGTATTAGCTGAGACTGACATCCAACTAAAATAATTCCATGTAACAATATATTCCATTCCATATAAACAAACATGTTTCCAGGTAATTCTTTTAAAAAGAACCAACGTGGCCTCAGTTTAGCTTTAGCTTTTTTTTTCTTTCAAAATTCCCTTATATATTAGGTTTGAGTGTTCAGACAGTCTGAGTATGTGTATGTGGACACATTCTACTGCAGGGTGCATAGTCTTATGGCATGCATCGCTGTGGTGGTTTAATCGCTCAGGCAGAGCGTCTCAGAGCCACAGGTTCGGGCTCTATGAGCTCCGGTGCCTGCAAAGTACAGTCAGCAATTTCCTGCTCCAGTAAAAACAATCTCAGAATCCACAGGCTATCATCTGATGGCAACTTTTGCCCCTGGGGGCAAGGGCCAGTGATTCTGTGATTTCCGATGTATCAGATGCAGTCTAATGATACCTGAAGGGTTCTGAGATCGCATTTAGGGCCACTGCATTCCACCTCTTTCCATGCTCTCCATGCAGACTGTTGCTCAAATGTGATTGGTCAATACCACTTGGACGAAAAACTACAAATGGAAATGCTTCTGATCCCAAAATCTGACAGAAACACTGCAGCCATACAAGAAGTGGGAGGTTTTAGACTGGCCAAGTCAACCTCCACACTTCAACCCTATAGAGCATGCATTTTACCTGCTAAAGAGCAGACTGAAGGGAGAAACCCCCCAAAACAAACCACAACTGAAAGAGGCTGCAATGAAAGCCTGGAAAAGCATCACAAAAGCAGAATGCAAAAGTTTGGTGATGTCAATGGGTCACAGACTTGATGCAGTTATTTCAAGCAAAGGATTTGCAACTAAATATTAAGTCTTTTCACTTTAATCTATTTTAAGTCTATCTGTTCCAATACTTTTGCTCACCTAAAAATTTGGTGTTCCGTTACAAATAATGCTATCTTCTAAGTTGTGTATCAGATCCAGATGTAAATACCTGGAAATAAAAGCTGAAATGTTGATCTCTTGTCTCATATTCATCTTTTGATGTCAAACCCAAATGTTTTCAGTCTACAGCAAAAATAAAGGAACTGGCCTCACTGTTCCAATACTTTTGGAGGGGAGTGTACATCCCATGAGACCACTAGTTGCTGGATATCCTGGGGCACTTTGGAGAATTCCATTCTGCTTGGCAGAAGTCTGGAACTCCACAGATGTGAATGAGGTTGTGCTGTCTGTCACAATTTGTTCAGGCAGACCATAAGAATCAAACAGTTTCCTTGTAGTGGTAGCTTGAGACGTGACTTGTGATATACTCACTTTGTATATGAATCAACAACAATCCTGTGAAGGTGTTGCAGATATTTCCCTTTCCAAGCATACCATAATGAGCAGCCATCAGGAGAAACCACTGGTAAATCTTTCATCAGACTTTCTATGATACACTGGAATACGGAGGGTGCAGAGCTCGTTCCAAAGGGAAGTCTGTTATACACAAAAAGTCCCATGTGGTTGTTGATGGTGGTGTAGTTATTGGAGTCACCATCCAGCAACAACTGCTGCATGTAAGCTGTAGCTTAGAGACTCCATCAAGGGTTGCTATCAGTTCCACTGAACTAGAAAAGGGGTACATCTCTGTTTCTAACTACCTGATTTACTGAAACAGTACTGCTGTCAGGTACTGCACACTGTAAACGCAGAGGTTGGTGGAGTGAGCAGTGTGTTTTTGTGTTACAGGTAATGAGGAGATAGCTAACTTCCTGCTACAAAACGGAGCAGGATTCTCCTCGTACACCCTGATGGACCATCCAGCCTTCAGCAAACACCTCCTGAGACTCAAACTACAAGAAACCTCCAACACAGAGGGACAGGAGGTCTGTGTTCTGGAGGCAAAGGGGGGGAGCACCGTCGTTAATCAGGATTTATATTAACACAGTTTCTCCTTCCTTTTTAACTTTTGAAGAAATCATGTGTCACTACTGTGCTCATTTCTGTTCTATCTCAATATTATTAAAACCATTATAAGCCATAATGAGGACGAGTGTGCATGCAAACATACAATAATACAAGTTTGTGTTTCTGTATTCTAAAACAATCACAATATAGTGGTAAGATGCACCGTTCATTGTTTATGGATTAGAAATCTGTCTGTGGTTATAAGTAAATTAAATTGAAAACCAAATTTGTGTGTGTGTGTGTGTGTGTGTGTGTGTGTGTGTAGGTTGTCAGTGTGTGTTGGAGTGGACTGCAGCTACCCTGGTTGGAGCTGGACTGGTTCATGGATGTCTCGTCACGTATCACCCATCTGGATCTGTCATCCAACAGCCTGGCTGCCCTTCCCTCTGTGGTGCCCTGGGGTCTCATCCACCTGCAGACTCTGGATCTTTCTAACAACCTGCTGAAGGAGCTGCCAGCTGCTCTCAACTCAGAGGACGTCATCTGCTCCAGGTACGCGTGGCAGGAGGTTGATGCAGCAGAGACAAATATATTCTCACAACACAAGGATGGCAGCTTGTCCTCCGTCGTGGACATGATGGATGTCCTCCAGTTAATTACATTTGTTGTGTAATGTAAATGTATCAGTGCCACAGTGGTTGTTGGTCCTACTAGAGGCTGCATTTATTCCAGTGAAACAAAGTCATCTGATTTCTCATATATAGGAATAGGTGTGACATAACTGCTATTATCCTCAGTTTAAATTGAGACTTTAAAGGAACACTCCAGTATTTTTCAATTAGCATGTTTTCTGTCATCAGTCTGATGTGAACCAAGATCAAATTCAGCTGTGTGTCCATTACAGTGATAGTTCTGAGAAACGTTTCCTGTTAGTCCAGGTGAGCACAATGACAATGGGTTGGTTTCGTCTGCTTGAGTATGTCCATTATATGTTTCTGTAGAATTTATTCTATACAGTGGATAGAAAGTGAATATATACCACCCCTGCAACATTTTATTATAGTACATTTCATCCGTTAAAGTGGGACTTATGTAGTATACAGACCATATGTATGCAGTGGAATCAGTTTAATTAGAAAAAAGATTTAATGAACAACACTGAAATATGTAAACACCTCCCTGATCCAGGATTGGACAGAAGCACCTTTTCCAGCAGCCAGAGCTACTCGTCTTTTTTTTTGGCTGACACACCTGGATTAGAAGATCTGGTGGTATTGTTTTGGTGACGGAAGGTGCTGTAACCTTTCTAACGTTCCATACAAACAGCCCTTTTTCAGGAGCAGCTTTTCTCTTGCCACCCTCCCACACAGGCCAGATGTGTGCGATCTATTTGATACTGTTCTGTGACACACGTGCTGCCCTCTGTTGGCCATAAAACCCTTTTCAAGGTTGCCTGTCAGACCAAATGCCTGCCAGTCATCTAGTTTATCATCTCATATAGAAGAACCTGTCAGCTGCCACCCTCTCAGCCTCCCTTTTTCCTGTGCGTCAGTTTACAGCAGGTGAATCTCTCTCAGAACCAGCTCACCAGTTTGCCACTTGGACTTCTCCATCTGACCCGCATCCAGAGACTTTCTGCAGCCAAGAACCAGCTCACACTCCTGTTTGACATCCCCGCCAGTATGTTCCAACTCAGCTTATATATAAGCATTGCATGTATGTAGGAAGAGAATTTGAATATAGATTTAAAAAATATGTGAACTGAATTTTAGTCAGTTGCACGTCAAGGTCTTTGGCTCAAGGACGACACAGAGAACGGCAAACTCCAACTTTAGTATCATAGTGTAACTGCTGCTCTCGGCAAACGTCCCCTCAAATCCAACTGGAGGGATGGATTTACTCTTAAATCAGCTATCACTTATTAGTAACGTGCCTGAAACAGTTTTTTTCTTTTTTTTTTTTTTTGTCTTTATTTCATTGTTTTTCTTTTTGTAACCAAACTCCACCAATTAAGTTACTCTGTTGTTTAAGATTTTATGTCCCTACACGTCCTGCTGGTTCTAGAAAACATCAGTTCCTTTTGCTCTTTTTGCAGTAATGACCGGCTCGATGTACATTATCCCGTATATCTCATTATATGGAGGTTGCTAAATATTTAACATTAAATTTACCATTTAAAGACAGATTCAGAATTATTAGGGCTAGAAGGCCTTTTTTTGTCATTAATTTGTCACATGCGCAGGTCTGATTTCTTCTGTGTTCTTAAATTCCATCCTGTCAGCTACTAACTGGATCGGTCTTCGTAAGCTAAAGGAGCTGGATGTGTCCGATAACCGTCTGAGCAGTCTGCCCACGGCGGTCATGCACTGTTTGAAATCCCTGAGCTCCCTCAACGTGTGCAGGAACAGTCTGAGCACCTTCCCGGACCCTTGGGCCTGTCCGCTGGTAAGAAACCAGATACCACCACTTCCTGTTTGCTTTGTCTGCTGACAAAGGATTTTTCTTTTAATTAGAATATAACATTCCAGTTGCTCTTGTCCATGTTGGATATTCTGGGTATTTCTATGTGGAGTTCATTTGATGATATATTTGTCACAGTAAGCCAGTCAGTGTCACATCATGGTGTTAAAGCTATCTGAGAGTCATTGCTAACATGCCAGACAATGAATGCTATTTTTGAATAAGTCTTTTATTATTGTTATTCGACGGGTGCAAAGCCTTGGTTGTTGGTTGTGCAGAATAACTAGAGGAGGGCTACATGGACTATCACTGCATTATCATAATTTAGATTTATATAAGTTATATTTAGAGAAATATTTAAAATATCGTACAGCAACAATTTACATTTGTCACATTGAGGCTCATAGTTTTTTGTAGTTTCACTGAAACTAACTATAATTTAAAAGTAATGTTTCCACATAATAACACAAATGGAAATTCTTCTTTCTCCTCCCCTGCAGAAGCAATGCAAAGCTTCCTCCAATGTGATCGAGAGTCTTCCAAACACCATCTCCATCTTCTGGAGGACTCAGCTGCAGGAGGTGGACTTCTCTGACAACAGCCTGAAGGAGCTGCCCTCATATATCTTTGAACTGGAGGTGGGAACCATCATCTCCATCTGTTATTGTAGAGACGGAGTGTCATTAATAGTTAAAAGTCTCTGGATGAAACAAAAATAAATTCATATAAGAAACAAAGTAGGCAGGCACCTGTGTGATCTCTTGCAGTGCCTCCAGATGGCACTGCTGCTATGTAGTTAGCTCCATGTTTGGGTCACTGACTCATTCTCAGCTTCGAAGCACCAGGGGATAGTTAGATGCAAAACTATTTGGCTGGCTTCACCAACGCTAGTGATAGAAAGGGGTTTTGGGATTGAATTGTGCAGCTCTTCCATAGAAACGCAAACCAAATAAGGATTTTTCACAGCTTTGGAATGTACCAACACGAGCAGAGAGATGCAAAAATCAAATAAACAGAGAACAACAATTGTCTCATGTCTTAATGTTCTCGTATTTACATTTTTTTTTCTTTAATATGAATGAGATGATTGAGCTGCAGATAGCCGGCCTTTCTCCACTGGAGCTCAATCTACAAAAATAAGATGCGTTGACCACCAATCTGTTGACCAAATTGGTGTGATTTACATCATGACTACTTTTTTTCCATGTTTTTATTGTCATTGTCATTATACAGTTAACCATTTGTTTGGAAATGTGTCCAACATATATCCAGCAATATTATGCAAGTCGACGTCCAAGAAAACCCGCTCATGATAAAACATGACAATATAATGGAGTGTGTCATCCATCTCACACCTCCTTGTCTTAAGTCATGGAGTCATGGAATTTTTTTTTCATCCAGCTTCATGTCAAACCATCGCTCATTACTTTATTTTACAGTACGACTCCACGCTGATGACACTGTGTTGACAGTATTAGTAATATTTACAATTGTTCGGCATATTTACAATTTGCCGTCAGTCTTCTGCTGATTTCTAACAGCACGACTTGAAGCTCTGTGCTGTGAGGTTCCTCTACTCTATCATTCAAAGTCTTTCTTTTTTAAGAATCTCCTTCTGGAAGCTGCTGCTGCGTCAAGCATTAAAATTTCTGTATCATACTTTATATATGTTTTATTTTTGTTTGGCTTCAAAGCCGCCAGAAACTTCTCTTAGATTTGAGACAATACTTCTTTTGAAGCTTATGTTCTTGTTAGGAAAGCAGACTAATGATACATTGGTCTGCTTTTTAAAGTGCCAACCGTCTGTGTATTCCTTGAAAGGAATGTGTGGTTCACAGTATCTCACCCCTCCTCCCACTCATCTTCCCATCAGGCTCTGGTCTCGCTGAGATTGTGTGGGAATCACATTGCAACACTCCCAGCCACCAGCAAGTGGAAGTGCTCTCAGCTCAGAACCCTCGACCTCTCCAGGAACCAGCTGGGCAAGTAGGTCCACGCAGATACACACTGCCGGAGTCAGCTGTTACTGTTCAACGCACATATGAGTGAAGAAACATTATGCAGCTTTAATGCACATCACAGTTCAGTCAGTCAGCTTTAAAGAAAGACTGTGATACAGTTTATTTAGGTAAAAACTGATCTAGTCTAGTGTGGGGTTTGATAATTTATAGAATCTGAATCTGTGTAAATGAATTCCATTCATTTTGAATTCCTTCTGAAATGTAATACGGTTGAGCTTTTGACATTTGCCAGTAAATAATATATATGAATATATACATGAATATGAATAAAATATAGAGATAATTAGCCACAACTCAAAGGTTAGATCTGTCATCAACTTTTTTGGGATTAGAAGGTAAAAACATTGATTTTAAGCTGTAGCCTAATTAAACTTGTAGCTACAACCTTCAAATCAGCAGCATAATACATGAAATGTTGATTAAAACTGTATGTGTGCACATTGAAAACCAAGCTCACATTGCTCGCCTTATGTTTCACAAACACCTTGATCCAAATACTAGAGGTCCTTATTCAGAAATACTCCGCTGAAAATATCATTTTGATATGTATAACGGCTAAACTGGAGCTTCTGAACACTGTCTTATTTAACTTCCCATAACACAAAGTGCACTCCCACTTGTGAAGTGATGTTACATGTTATGAGCGGAGGTTCCTTTTCTGACAATCTTTGGCTGAATACAGACGCCAGCTGCAGAGAGCACATGAGGTCCAACACAACAGCCAAAGGCTTCACTGTGGTTGTTGGGAAGTTCCAGCAATAGCATTAATGTTTGTTGTTTTAACCAGCTAAAGCAACGGCAAGCATGCAGACGAGATGAATCTGATGCCATTTGTTTGGTTACAGCCTTTTTCCTTACATGTATTACAACACCAGTTGTTACTGAGTGTTATTTACTGTATCGTAGAAGGCTCAAGGCAGAGTTCTTCTCTTTCTAGCTAACATTTTAGTTCTGTTTCTTGGCAGATATGTGTAGACAAGTGAGTCATATTAAGCTAAAGCCCTTATACAGTATACTGTCACCAGGTTAGAGATGAGGACTGCTGTTGTTCTTTTTGTAATGTTAGTCTGCTTTCATTCAGTGGACACATTGTATGTTTTAGAACAGAGGAGGAGCCCAAAACCAGGAGGCTGGCCTTCTTGACTACATGGCACAGGAGGGACCCAGACCCAGGTAGATCTGCTTTACATGCATGGGAATGATTTCAATCGAAGCACCAATTAACATAAAGCTGTGTTTCCCCTTGATGCTAATGTGGGATGAAATGATATCAGGACTGTCTCTGCCGTTATTCAGTCCCTCGGCTGGTAAGATGTTGTGATTGCAGCAATTAACTTACAAAGCTTTTTGAAAGCTTGAGATTTCGTCCTGTCCTTGATATAGTGAGAGAGTGTCTACAGCATTGTGTTATTCAGGTGACACCTCCTTAACCTCCTAAGAGGAAGCTCCCTGGCATGATTTTTTTTATCTTTGGCTTTGATATTTTTAATTGTTGCAATAGGCTTTTTGTACAATGTCTTTTTATTTGGCTGTTTTGTTGTTGTTGTTATGTGTGGTGTGTCCAGAGTTCAAACTTGCGTAGCAGAACAATGTTTTCCCTTTTTATATCTTTTCATTTATCATCTTGTGTCCCCTCAAATGACTTTTTCCATTAAAGCGTTCCCACCCACCAGGTTTGGGAAACACTGCTGTAAGACACAGCCTCTATATGAAAACAAACAGCAACCTTCCACGTGAACTGAACCCTCTCTGACCCCTTACCTCAGACTAACCTTTTTATATACAGCGTTTGTTGGGAGTAAACACAAACTTGGAGAAAGACCCGTCTAACATATTCCAACTTAATTCCGAGCTAAATAAGCCTCTTTAATTGCTCTCCCTCCTGGTGAGCTACCTGATAACACGCTAGATGCTGTCGTCTCTTACAGCATTGTAACCTCCTAACTCTGCAAAACTTCTGCACTTGCAAAGATCATTTTCACTCCGCTATCTAGTAACATATTATGATTATTGCTAAGATCACTAAACCGTCACAAGATCCTGCTGGGGCTAATTATTGTGTAACAGTGTATTTTATCTGTATCAGTGTTAGATAAATGTTTCATCCTCCTCGATCCAGTTCTGTGGAAGGAAATGCATGCTGGAAGTGTTTGGCACAAGCTCAGTCAGACACAAGTCCATAACCCAGCATTGGTTCCATTCTGATAAACTGTATGTAGTGTCTCGCTGTGTGTGTTTAAGCTCACATGCTGTTACCCTCTGCATGGCCGTGTCTTGGCAGTGTGTCCCATAGAGTTTCCCATGATTCTGCGGGATTCACTGGAAGTGCTTTTCTTGAATGACAACCAGCTGGAGTGTGTTCCCCAGTCAGTGTGTGGTTTGCACAACCTCACTGAGCTCTACCTCTCCAAGTGAGTCCCTCCGTTTGTCTGCCAGCTTTCACCTGCACGTG
This sequence comes from Pempheris klunzingeri, assembly GCF_042242105.1. Lineage (NCBI taxonomy): Eukaryota > Metazoa > Chordata > Actinopteri > Acropomatiformes > Pempheridae > Pempheris > Pempheris klunzingeri. The sequence continues at coordinate 29,101,310 of NC_092012.1, read as the reverse complement.
GTCCCTCTCAGTCCTTCCTGCGTCACACTGATGACATTCATGTAAAGATCGTCAAGTTATACAATAATCCTCACCTCAGTGGGGTTTTTTTGTTTGATTTTTCTCTCTTCTTTCATTGAAAAGTATCTGAGAGGTGCACTGCAGAGATAATGCAGTTATAGAGCTCGTTTCTTTAAGTGCTCAAGGTGAAAATGTAAAATGCAAACAGTTTCCAGCTACTAGGCAATGTCTCTATGTACTTGCCTAATTCCCTTTAGCATATTCACTAACATTCTGCAGGCGCTCACAGAGCTGGTCACGTCATCTCAAATCCACATCCTTTCTAATCCCTTATGGTATCTTATCATAACTTACTATCTCACTGAGCTTCCAGCACTACCTATTGTGTGAGGATCTGAGATTAATTTTTGATGAAGTACATCCTCAAATTGGCAAAGCAATTTTCAGCATATTGGATTTTCAGTTTAAAATAACAGCGGTGCCATCAGTTAAAAATCAGGTATCATAAAATCAGTTGTGATGGTGAGACGCTGGTCAAATAACACATTGCTTTGGCTAAATAATACTTTGTTTTGTGTTTTTTACACCAAAGAACACCCTGTGTTACCATAAAAAGTGCAGCTTTTTTCTTGGCCTGGCCACCCAAATCAAGTCAGTCCCTGGGAATCACTGCTTGGTATGAGGTCAGTCCTCCTACTGCAGCCGTCTGCAGCTGGTTTATATAAGCAGCAGACTGCTCTGCTCTCACACACCACCCAGAATGATTGAATTGTTTGGGAAGTAATGGATACACAGTATCCTGTTGCTGCCAGAAACGACTTTGAGAACATCAATTTGACTGTATTCCAAAAAATGTGAAAAGGTAGCACATTTTAAATTTCTAAGTCAAGGAGGACAAAATTCTCAAATTTCACGTTTATTTGGCTCACATCACATGCGGCACAAAGCTGAGCAGTTAAGTGCTCTGAAGAAGGCTTTGTGTCGAAAGCCGCAAGCGTTGTTTCTATTGTGATGTGAGCCAAATAAACAAGTGAAACGTGAGTGTTTTGTCCTCCTTGGCTTGTACATTTGAGATGTGCTATCTTTTCCCATTTAGCTTCCCGGATTTTGGGTTTTGCACTCCACTGAGAATCACATTGTTGAAGTGTGACCTCCTTTTCTAACTCAAATATCTATCTGTTTCTTAACATGGGGTGTAGGGCCCCTGGTAGGCTCTTTTAATGAAAGTCTGTGAGGTATAAATAGCTTGATTTATGAAATTATGAATTAGATCATTAAAAACAGACTAAATGATGGCAGGTAGCTTTGTGTGCGCCGTCTCTCATGTGAGTTGTTGACCCATGTTGTCTGACATGCTCTGGTGACAGTAATCCTGGGATCCGGGAGCTTCCAGCAGAGCTTGGTCAGCTCTCCAACCTGTGGCAACTGGACATTGACGACCTCAACATTACTAATGTGCCTCAGGATGTAAGAAAAGAAGGTACTGTCCAAATGTCTTTACAGACACCTGCAGCCGACTTTTCAAAAGAAGAAAAAATGTGCAGAAATGTTTTGCTCTGAGTTTATAATCCTTAAAGCACAGCTGAAGCTTCAGATAAGCTTTTCATTATATTTTTATATGTTTTTCAGTATATGTATACCTTTAATGGCCAATTTGAATGGGATGAATGATTTCAGCAAGCAAAGCCTGTCTCATCAGGCACCTGACTGTAGATTTAACATAAATTTGAAAAATTCCTTAAAGGAAAACTATGGTTTATAAGCTAAACCTTCATAGCTAAGGTCTGGGAAGATCTGTGATAATCCCAAAAAGTGTAACTGCATGCATTTGTATCTAGTGTAATTGGTAATATGATTTCCAACACCCTGAAAACCAAATCTTGACCTCTCTGATTTTTGTAGGTCCTGCATCTGTGCTGGCTTTCCTCCGGGCACACCTTCGAAACGCAGAGCCTTTTAAACTGCTGAAGATGCTTGTGATTGGTCCACCACGGCAGGGCAAGTCGGCGCTTCTGGAGGCTCTACAGACCGGCAGGTCGTCCCCCTTCACCCCAGTGGAATGCAGCATCTCCACCTCCACCTGGGAGCTGGACAAACCCAGTGGAGGCAAAAACAGCGTGAGGACAGTGCAGACGGCACACATATTCAGTACACACACATACAGTGCATCGTCTAGATTGCAGACGATAAAGATAGGATAATCAAGAACTATGCCAATGAAAGGGGAACTGAACTGTGTTGTACCTACCTGTAAGGTTCTACTTTTGAAAATACTGCAAAATCCAATAATTACAGTCTTTCCCAGTAGGACTGCTTCATTTAATGAGCTTTTTTGTCATTTCTGTAGCTTTCTCATTCAGAAATGAAACAGAGTGTGCTGTACTTAGTATGTGGAATGGCAACACCCTCAGAAATTCGTTCAGCCCTTTTGGGTCCAGTCAGGTGAAACCTACCCTCTTTTTTTGGGATCAAAAGATAAACTGAGTAGAACCCACCCTGCTGTGTCTGACGATCTACTCTGCCAATGTCACCCCTCTAAAGGAGGTGGATATTTTCTGTCTGAGAGCCTGAGGCTTTGTGGGATTGACTGTGGTCACTGGAAACTGGGAGCCAGCGTCAGTGGAACTGAAGATTGTGGCCTTTTGGAGAAGGTTCTGTAGTGCAGCTTCCCAAGTGCCCAATAGCCAGCAAATCTGAACTTCATGAACTTAACATCTGAAGTTTTTACATTCTCAGATGACCTATTTGAACTAATTACTTAAGTTCAGTTAAGTTCCATTTTTAAGGTAGCAGGGAAGTGTATTCATATGTTGAACCAGTTCAAAAAGCTTTACGGTGTACATCAGATGGAGATTTTTGGGAGCCTTGATGCAGATCAGTCTAGTAGTGCACTTGTGATAATTTCATGGTCAGGCACATGGTTCAGGCTGGTGGACCTGTGGCACACTTAGATACAGATGGGACCTGAGGGAACACGTTATTAAATATCACAAGCGGACATTCTAGAGGTTTAATCTTTCCTTTAATCCCCTTTAAAGTAAAGTCACATCACATTTCCATCCAAGGAAAATGTACCCACGTCATGTCACATTTCTAATGCGGATAATCTAATGCGAACATACTGTTATCACAGACTTTAAACAGCGTATAAGAGCAACGCTACAGTTTGCAGTCTGGTAGTGACATAATGTTCTAGAAATAGTGATAAAACACTAAAATGATAGTTCCATTCCATTCCCAAACACAGCAGTAGTGTTGCTATTGGCTGACGGAATACATCCGCCAGGTCAAATTCAAACAAAGCTGAACTCTGACCTGCAAAGCCAGCTGGAGAACGGGAAAAGCATGCTCAGCTTTGTCTAGCTTCTGTGGAAGTGAACGGGAGTTGGATATTTTTATACGGGAAATGTAATGTGACCTTTATTTTATTTATCCAGGGTTCAGTAGGATGTCAGATACAAGACAGAGTGAAGACACACATCGGGGTTGAATGGAATTTGCGGGATTGAAAATGTAGATTTCAGAGTTGAACAGTCTCTGTTTCTTGGGATAATTCACATTACACAATGTCAGCAGTTTTACTTGTAATAATAACTCTCCACAGTGAGGTCTGTGGGTCTGTTGTTGGGAACCGTAACAACATCAGGGAGTGGATCTTTAATGATGACTTTCTGGCATTTTCAAAAAGTCACCTCAGACCGTTTTTTTTTATTCCTGACTCATCATGTGGTCACTTTCCAGGTCCTTCTTTAGAGTTGACGTAGCTCTTGTCTTGTTACACAGAAGGACTCAGTGGCGTTCAATGTGTGGGATATCGGTGGTCAAGCCAGCATGTCTACAGTGAACCAGTGTTTCTTCACTGATAAAGCTCTGTACATGGTGATCTGGAACCTGGCTCTGGGAGAGGAGGCTGTGGCCAACCTGCAGACATGGCTGCTCAACATAGAGGTGAAATCACACCACGCACACACTCCAACAAACACACACACTCTGAAGAGAGCCCGGTTCCAGCTGTACTTTACTGCGAGTGGGTCAGAAAGTGACGGGTGTGACTGTAAGAAGCAGACAGTTCTCATGGCCGAACAAAGAGATCCTGTTTGTGCTTCCACTGGAAGGGAGGGGAGCTCTGATTCAAAGGAAAATCTTTTGCTTGTCAGACCACATAAAGCAGCCACAGTCTGATGGGTGTCATTTAATGGGGGCATGATGACATGGAAGATGTTGAAACTGCCTTATTTCACTGAAATGGTTCATTGAAGTCTAATTACTCACTGAAACATTTAATAATACCTTCCCTTTGCTTCATACTGATTCGTGGTGTTTACTGCATTAATCACACCTGGGTTGGTTGAGTGATGCTTTCCTCTGTTGTCCTTATGAGTTTTGTTATTTCCAATCTCAATTTGTTTCCCAATCCCATTTTAATGCAGCCAACCAACCTAACCTGCAGAAGGCTGATCAGTCCTGAGGATTACATTTAAGCATGCTGAAAGGTTTTTGTGTATGCAAAGCTGACGAATCAAATCTGTGTATCTTTGCTCATGGTTATCCTTTCTTTCTTCGATAAGCATGCTCATCCCTGTGTGTTGTGGTCTGTAGGCGCGAGCACCCAACTCCGCAGTGGTGGTTGTGGGAACACATTTGGATCTCATCGACACCAAGTTTCGCACCGAGAGGCTGGCCACGTTGAGAGCTTACATTCTTGCTCTTTGTCGATCCCCATCAGGGGCTCGAGCCACCGGCTACCCTGACATAACCTGGAAACACCTGCAGTAAGCACACGCTTTCCATTTTATTCTTTGTTTATATTGATAAGAAGATGCTGCGTTGTTTGCGTATGCTTCATGCCAGCTGAGGCAGCATCACCGGTGTGTGTCTGTGTTGGTGCTCAGTGAGGTGTCCTGCAAGACCTTGGAGGGTTTGGATGGGCTGAGGAAGCTGATCTACCAGGTGACTCTCTCCATGAAGGACAGCAGCAGCTTTGGCAGTAAACTGCTGGGGAGACTGGTGAGTGAGGCAGTGTGGCTGATGACACTCAACAGCGTGTGCCAATCAATCAAGCAATCTTTATTATATAGCGCCAATTCATAACAGCGTTTAATTAATTAAGAGAAAGACCAGGATTCAGGAATTAAAAATTAAGGATCCAAGAATCATGAGCAGCATCAGATGCTATATTAGCCAATATATTAGTGGGAGGAAAACTTCCCTTTAGCAGGAAGAAACCTCGAACAGAACCAGGCTCAGAGGTGGGGGGGGCTTTCTGTCGGGTTCCATGTTGGGTGGAGGTTGGACAGAGAGAAAGAGAGAGAGGTAGAGGGGTGGAGAGGGTGCACAAAAAACAACAACCAAAATACCAACGGCAACTATAGTGCTGATAATTGGAATGTGACTGACAATTAGCAATATGGTGACAGTGAAAAACATGTCAATAGTTAATATATGAATAATAATAATACTATAATACTAATATCAGTAAAAAGTGACGGCAGCTGATTATCCGCAGCAGTGATTCATGAAGCCAGAGAACCACAGCAGGAGAACCAGGACCAGGATCCAGAGGAACCAAGTTAGTAACAGACATTAAGTCTGGTTAGAGAAAGCTTGACAGTTGGGACCAACAGAGAAGCTGATTGCTGAATACATACAGTAATACAGATAGTTCATATATCACTGATAATTCGTTTTTTGTTTGTATTTTGTTGTATGATTGACACACTTTCATAAAACATGAACAGAATGGGGAATAGTGTTCGGTATTATTTCCCATGAGTGAGTCAGGAACTCTTAGAGCAGAGTTTGCTTCATGTTGCTAATTGGCCAAACAGTAGCAACAGCAGCAGTAATAAGAAGGAAGCTCTGAATTCTAGCTTTAAATCTAAACTTTAACTTTTGAGATAAGATAATAGAGGAAGGCACTGGGCTGCAGTGACGGACTAAATTACATTATTACTAATTACTAAATTGCTTTAACAGTGGTATTCTGGAATTTTTAATCTTCCTCTCAACCTCTGCATGTTTGAACATCAGGTCATAGTCACACAACAGTAAAGACCAAAAGACAACACTACACCAACATTCCTGGAACCATTTGATCAAATACTGTGTGAGATTAGATCAAGAACTGGTTAAAATGATCAAGTACTTCTAATCTTCCTTTATATTATTCGAAAGCACAAACAGATTTTCCGCCAACATCTCCTCCACCAGATCCCCAGGAGCTACCTGACCCTTCAGGAAGCTGTGATAGCAGAGAAGCAGAAGCGAGATGCTGAGGGAGAGGTCCAATACCTCACTGACGACCAGCTGGAACGCGTCATTGAGCAGAACCCAGGAAGTGACATCAGGGACTATGAGGACCTGCAGACTGGTACTTCAAACGTCCCCACCAATGTTAATTAGTAATATAAAGCAGTGTTGAGAAAGTTACCAGAAAACTGTAATCAGTGGCTCATTACAGGTTACTAATTGAAAAAGTAATTATATCGCTGATTATCCAGATGCATCACGTTACTCACTACAGTCAAAGGGGCTTTTAACCAACTCCACATACTCTACACATCACATCTTTTGTATTTAACATGTGCAGTTATAAAAAAAAAAATTAGACATTGTAGTTTAACAAGCAACAGCCCTACAATTTGTAGTGACTTACTCACCCTCTGTGGCTGCTCACCTCAAAGCGGTTACACACCCTCCAACTAAACTAAACTAAACCCTCAAAACTAAGTGACTCCTGAGCCAACATACAACATTTAACTTTGCAATAACTTTTAGTTGTTAACAGGACACACACACACACACTTACCAAAGTCTTCAGCCACTCTGCATCAGATCAGATCTGTGATCTACATTGATCCCCTTTACGTCTCAACAAGTAAACACAGTCTGTTTGAGTCGCAGCGTCATTGATTCACATTAAATCCAGTTTCTTACTCTTGCACTTGTGGATTAACACACCTCGTTGGATGTTTTTCATTGTGTGTGTCTAAAATTTCACACACAGATGTTTTTGAAAAATCAGGTCCGTAGTTAATTTGATTTTAGGTTATCATCTGTCCTAATTGTCGTGTTTCATGTTTCACTGAATATCCAGTATGTATTCATTGGTTAGACTGAAATCACAAAAGAGTACTTAAGCTCGTATATGAACTTTGTGCCGTGCGTGCACGTTATGACAGAAATAGGAGTCTGACTTGTGAGGTGATTGGTTGCTTCCAGATTTCATCAGGCTGTCTGTAAGGAGCCAAGCTGACCTGCTGATGCTGGTGTGGCAGAATATTTCCCAGATCAGCAACATTGGCTATTATCTGTTTTTTTAAATTTGTACATAACTGTTCTTTACATTACCTTCAATTTATAGAATGGTTAAGAATTTGTTAGTATATCTTATCTCCGTATGTACATCCTATTTAGTGCCCCCCCCCCAGTTCTGGTTGAAGATTACACCCTGGACTACACCATTCATGCAGGACCATCATTAACACAATGCTTAAGGCTCTTTTTTTTTTGCAACCACATGCAGCCATCAACTTCTTGATAGAGACGGGGACCCTGCTGCACTTCCCTGACACCAGTCACGGCCTGTGCACCCTCTACTTTCTGTGCCCTGTGTGGCTGTCAGAGTGCCTGGAGAGGATCATGCACCTCAAGTCCTCTCGCTCTGTAGCCAGGAACGGAGTGATCCGAGCTGAAGACCTCAGGGTGAGACTCAGGAAGCAGGTGGTAGCATGGAAAATAAACTCCAGACAAGCTGCTTGAATTTTAGAAAGTTTCGGCTTTCCGGTTCTGTTGTTTTATGTGTTAATGATGATACTGACTTGTATGTGGTGATGTCTGTTGTGCAGATGCTGTTGGTAGGAACAGGGTTCACCCAGCAGACAGAGGAACAGTATTTCCAGTTTCTAGCCAAGTTTGAGATTGCTCTGCCTGTTGCCAACAACAGGTAAAATGTTGTCTGTGTACTTATTGATACAAATACTGATTCTCTGCACATTTTAGAGCTCATGCTACTTTGCTAGTAGAAAGCAAAGGATAGAATCCACGTTTTTCTCAGTTTCAGTACAGTTTTGACACCATACAATATTCACTGGCAACCATGCAGGTCTTCCTTGTTCTTCATTTTTCCTTCTCTCTTTCTATAGCTATCTGCTACCCCACCTCCTCCCCCCCAAGCCAGCTATGGACATCCATGGCTTCCGCCAGCAGACCAACAACACCCTGCAGCGCCTTGTCAAGATGAGCTTTGTTCCCGCTGGCTTTTGGGAGCGCTTCATTGCCAGGATGCTCATCAGTCTCACAGAAATGGACCTGCAGGTGCTGAAATCAGCAGATCATTCACCTATGTGCTTGTACACCTTAAGATTGTTACATTAATGGCCTGAAATATTGTGTTTGTGCAGTCATTTGAGCCCCAAAAAAACACCAGGAGTCAGCGCAACCGGAACTCTGTGATCTACAGCTTTGCTGGAACCCAGCAGAGGAACCGCTGCAGCACCTTCAGAGTCCGCCGCAGCCAGACCATCTACTGGAAGGAGGGGCTGCTGGTCACTTTTGATGGAGGTTACCTCAGGTCAGAGCCGAGGCTAGAGGGATTTGGGCAGTAATTTAATAATACAAATGCTCAAGTGAGTAAATGAAGATTATGAGAAATTCCTGTCAGAGGCAGTATTCTGGTGCCTTCAAGGTTATAGTGGTTCACAGGAAGGGGTCTAAACTGCACAGTTCAACCTGAACATAACAGTCTGTCAGGGTTAGTGTTAGTTAGTTTTGAAATTCTGACAAACGCTGTCTTATTGAGGAGGTCTTGAACAATAAGAGCAAGCACAGCAATACTGTGTATCCAAGGGCCCTGTTTGTGAGTGGTGAAAGTTCATGGTGTTGGTGCATGTAGGGCATATCCATCTCCACTTTCAGTAGTTAAATGTTGCACAAAGTAAGGCGCCAACCAATCAAATGTCACTTTCCATTCTCTCTCTGTTGTTGGTCATTGGCTCAACCGCTTTCTGCAGCCTCCATACAGCAATGTGTCTGACCACACTTCTTTTTAGGACTGACACGCCCATGGGCACAAGTATGTTTGATCCTCATGCTTCCAACACAACATGAGCATAGGGTGTGAAAATGGCTAATGTGTTGGTCAGAAACTAGCAATGACTCTAGCGCTCTGTTGTGTGCCACTTTGCGCCGGGTGTAAGATAGGGCTAAGATAGTTCTAGATAGTTTTGTTCAGTGTTTGTTTAATATATGATGCATATTTGTGTCTCTCCAGCGTGGAGTCGTCAGATGTCAACTGGAAGAGGAAGAAGAGTGGAGGCATAAAGATCATCTGCCAGTCCGAGATGAGGGATTTCTCCGCCATGGCCTTCATCACAGATCACGTCAACTCTCTGATTGAGCAGTGGTTCCCTGGTCAGTGTACTGCTCTCATTTCTGTGGATTAATACCCCAGCTATTGGGTTTTTATTTTGGTTATTTAAGTGCAGCTGTTTGTCTGAACATTAATTTTACAATTTTGATAGATTTATTAGAGGAAGAAAATTGGTTTGATAAAAAAAACAGTTCATATTCAGCAAGGTAGGTTATCAAAAAAGTCTTATTAGATATCAATTCCAGACATCATACTGGCACCAATATTAAAAGGTTTCAAAGATACTCAGCTCTGCTTGAGCTGCACAAATAGAAAAAAAACTCATAGTGGTTATTTTGAATAAATATGATGTTCACATGAGTCAGCCCAAAACCACATAGCATGACTGAGCAGGTTATAGAGAAGCTGATCCATAAATACTCCACTGTTATTGTCAAATAATCCTTGTGTCATTTGTGGTCTACATACTTGTCCTTAAATGTTTTTGGGGAGTGCAATGTTAAAGATACAGTGACTGTGACAGTGACATATTATCAGCTTTAAAGCTGTTGGCGTGTCCAGCAGACACATAGCTACATTATCATCCATATGGAGTCGTGTCTCCGTCCACCTGTTGAACAGAAGTCTAATATTTGCCCCTGGGTTTCCCCCAGGAAAGTGATGTGTTTGAACGGGCATGTTGAGATTATACAGCCAGCCTCTATGTCTGATATGAGCCATTAATATAACCAACGTGAATCCGCTGACGTTAAAACGTGAGTTCAATAACTAAACTAACTTCAACTCTGTGCACACTCTGTTTGGTCAAGTGGTGATACATAAAGGCACATTAACATATCTCCCTGATGCAGAGATTTATTGACATGAGCCTACTGACATTAGATTGTGAGTCAATTTGAACAATATCTATACTAACTGCAGACTGTGTAACGGAGCTATCAGGGAGACGACTGGGGCAATATTTGCTTTTAAGGTTGAGGCCTGGTGTGCACGTCACAGTGTTAAAGGAACAATGCAGTCTGCAGTTGGAGACTATTTTCGTCAGCTGTAAACCATTGTATTCACCACGGGATTATTCTGGTCGGTGTTTACATGCCACTTCAGGCCTGTGTTAGTGAGGCGTTACCACACCTGGCTGACCAGATAGCTGCCACTGAGCACAAACATCCAGACTTCCTGCCCATTCTTCTTTGGAACTCAAATAAAGAAACCCCAGAGAATACAGACGCCGTATAAGGTGTCCCGTCAAGGATATAAACACACCTGACCATTGTTGCAATATATTTAAGGATATCTCCCATGCAGCTGTAATCACTGTCTGTTTCATCTTCTAAAACTAAAATCTGCTAAAGCCTGTGGTCAAGACTGTGGGGAGATGGACCAATCAGAGGCAAAGCTGGAATTACAGGCCTGCTTTGGCTGCACTGGTTGTGTTTTTTAGGGCGCAGCTACATACCAAGACTAATTCTTTTATCAGCTTTTGTGAGGATGTGTGTGCCGGCTAGAACCTTCTGCACACACAACAGCAGTAAACCCTGATTTACTGCTAAACTCAGACGGTATCGTCTCCAGAAGTGGATATCGGAGAAGCAAAGAGAAGCTATACTGAAAATCTGGAAAAAGGGGTTTAGAGCCAACAACCTACGTCAGTGTGGAAATGCCTGCAGGACATCACCAGCCTCAGGAAACCGTCCCCCACAATGTGAGGACCATAAACTGGCCGACAACTTGAATGTGTTTTACTGCAGGTTTGATAAGCCAACATTCACACCTCTCCCCCGCTGATCACACACCTGCACTCTTAGGTCTAAATAGTGCGTGAAGGGGACGTGTGTCAGCTCTCTCAGAGGCAGAAGATCCAGAAGGCACCAGGCCCAGACGGTGTATCACCGTCCTGTCTGAAAGCCTGCTCTGACCAGATGGCCCTCGTGTTTACACAGATCTTCCACAGATCACTGGAGCTGCATCGTCTCCTGTTATAATCATCCCAGTCAATGGATTCAATGACTCTGGGCCCTTCGCTCTGACATCTGTGTTCATGAAATGCTGTGACAGACTAGTTGGCTCATCTAAATGTCATTACAGCACCCCTTCTGGACCCCCCACAGTTTACCTACCCACTACATCCTGCAGTACCTCAACTCCCCAGGGACACATGCAAGGATCCTGTTTGCAGACACCATACTTAATAGCACTCCGTCTGCTGTGGAAACCTTAAGCTTTCTGGGATCCACAATCTCCCAAATTGGGAGACCAATATCGACACAATCATCAAAATGGCCCAACAGGTGATTTACTTCCTGTGCCAGCTCAGGACGTTCAACCTGCCCAAAGAACTGCTGATCCAGTTCTACACCGTAATCATCCAGTCTGTTCTCTGCACATCCATTATTGTCTGAGGAAATCATCAGTGCCCTCCACTCAGGACTAGTTCATCTTCAGAGTCAGGAAACATCACTGCAGACCCATCGTGCCCTGGACACAACCTGCTCCTACCCCTCTCTGTAGCAGCTACAGGGCACTGTGCATCAAAACAATCAGACACAAGAGCAGTTTATGTCCACATTACTCTGATGAACAGCTAATTCAGCAACATAGCGTCAATAACTCCGTAACACTTAAACATCCACTTACCTGTGTGTGTGCATATCATTGTTACCGTCCAGTGTGCAGAACTGTGCAAAGGTTTTAGGCAGGTGTGAAGAAATGCTGGAAAGTAAGAATACTTTCAATTCTGTCTGGGATCACATGAATAGACAGAAGGATTTGGGGCAGCCTACATCCACAGAGGATCTGTGGTTAGTTCTCCAAGATGTTTGGAACAACCTTCCTGCTGAGTTCCATCAAAAACTGTGTGAAAGTGTACCTGAAGAACTGATGCTGTTTTGAAGGGAGGTCACACCAAACATTGATTTGATTTAGATTTTTCTTCTGTTCGCTCACTTTGCATTTTGTAAATTGTACAGTACTGTATGTATACATCTATACATGCACATGCTGCACATGATCAGCTTCTTCATGTATATCCATTCCATATTTATGTCTTTGCACTATTTTTGTATACATTGTTGATTAAAATAAATCTGGCTCAGTGCAGCTCAAAAGCGTGACTAAAAGTTTAAATAGACACACAGACAAGCAGTCGCTGGCGCACACACAAGCATGAATTGCCCAGGGTCACCAAGAGTTGTGTATGTGTGGAAGACTTAACTATTAGTCAAGACAAATTTTATTTATATAGCCCAAACTCACAACTCACAACATGCCACAGGGGGCTTTAAAATCTGCACAGCGTATGACATCCTGTGACCCTCAAATTGAATAAGGAAGACCCTTCCCCCATAAAAACCCTTTAGCTGTATAGCTGTATATACTACATGTATATTTCCAGCAGATGTTTCAGCTCCACGACTGCTGGAGTTTCAGCAGTCCTGCCATGCAAAGCAATGTTTTACCAGACACTTATACACAATATATAATATTTACACTACAGAGTCATGTGGGCCACGTTAGTACAAACTATTTTTATTGTCATTAAATTGAAACTAAACAGAAAAAATGTGTTAAAGTGACAAATTAAATGCAAATAAAGTAATCCTGCCACACTTCTGATTTGAACCTCTCGGTTGCAATGTTGTCAAGATTTATGCTTCAAAACTAACACAGAGCTCAACTGAGCATTAAAGACTAGTCCTTCATTAGAATGTGCAAAGCCTCATGAGGGCACATGCTCTCAACAGCTTGAGGTAGTTCTCGGTGGAAGATTCCGACGGGATTCCGGCACTCCACCGGAGGGCAGCAACAAACCAGTTTTTAAGATTTATTTTTACATCATGCACAGGAACTCCACTAGGAACACCATGAGATCATGAAAGATTTTCAAAATAGGTCTAATCTAATTCTGCCTGTTTTGCCCCTGTGACTCACCGAATCTGCAGCACACAGAGGTATTTCACATGTGGTGAAATCCGACGTGTGTTTTAATGAGTTAATAAGAGAAATGTTTTTCAGTACCCTTTGTGGGTTGATTCACACCTATGTTATTACGGTAAATTAGCAGGTCATACTGTGTGCGAGTGTACAATGCTGTACCTTTAAACAGCCAAGTTATTTAGCATGTAATCAAACTATGAAATTAAAAATGTAAAGAATAAATGTTGACAAGAGGTTCTGGAGAATCTTCTGACACAGGTTTTGTAACACAATTGGGAAAACCACAGACTAAAACAAAAAGGAGAAATAGCATATTTGGCGACTTAGCATAAATGGGTGTGGCCTGTACAAGGAAATGCAGTGTGACATAAAAATCACAGGAATATTGAATATTTTAATGGGAAATCATCTGTGCTTGTATTTCGCCTTTCTAGTCTTTTCGACCACTCAAAGTTCTGTATCACTACGCTCACTTTCACCCATTCACACAGCATTCATACACTGACGCTATGCTTCAGGAGCATTTGAGGTTCAGTGTCTTGCCCGAGGACACTTCAACATGCAGACTGGAGGAGCCACCGATCTTCTGATTGGTGGACGATCCTCTCTACCTCTGAGTCACTAATGTGTAATGGTCAGTGGATTTTGAATGAAAACGCATTTGACTTAACAGCACCTCCTTTGTGGTTGACCGGTTTAATGTACTAAGTTCCAACTGTGGTCCCATTTAGAGGAAAATATATGCTAAAGCAGGGTGTGCTTTAGGGTGGGACTACCTTATGACTAACCAGTAAGAGGCGGGTCATGCCAAAACCTAACTAGATGCGGGGGCCTTCATAGAATGAACATCCCTACAAAACCAAAATGGTGACGGCCTAAATGCCAAACTTAAGGCTTCAAAATGGCAGACCATGAGCCAGTGACGTCATGGTGGCTACATCCACTTCTTATATAGAGTCTATGGGACAAACACAAACAACCCTTTCCTCTCTCTGTTATCAGCAGGGGAAAAGTAATGATAATGACAATAATAAAAGTCAAAATACAACAGGATTCCAATTCTGTTTCCTGTGTGAATCACTGTGTGATGGTTCTGCATTTTGCTGCATTATTTTGCAGTTGCTGCACATTTTCTTTAACTACTTAGTTTGTTCTTGTTGACAGAACCACCAAATTATCTGATATAAGAGCCTTGGCGCTAAAAAGGGACATGTATTATGTGCATCTTTTACCGTGCATGATCATGCCAGACAGATAACAAAACATGCATTGAGGGAATATCCAAACCAGCTTCACTTTATACTGATCAGTCTTTTCCAGTCAAGTTCTTCATTAGATCCGCGTGCTGTAGTTTCTGCATTCTGTCTTTTTTTTGTTCAGTTTCACTGGAAGAATGTATAACAATACATAGGTGCCTAAAAATGTGAGACTATTATCATTCCATCTTAAAGGTGAACATCATTATGTTAATTATTATTTAATAAAATCACAGAGGCTATGTTCATATTTATGTTATTATAACCTGACAAAGTCACACATTTGCAGTAGAGAAGTCATCTTAAAACTGAGAGTAGCCCAGTTCTATCTATTGTAGGTTGTGCAACAAGTTCAGTGTTCAGCTTTCAAATAAGCAAGAGATCATGTAGATGTCCTTTGTCTGTGTGTCCTCTGTTGTAGCTCTGACAGCCAGTGAGAGTGACGGGACCCTCCTCATAGAGCAGTTTGCCCTCTGTCCCCTCTGCGCCTCACTGGGCCAACAAAAGCAGGCTGAGTTCCGGGCAAGTCAGCGCAATCAGGTCGGAGAGAGGGGAGGACGTGAGGGAGATGACGGTGGAGGAGAGGGTGCAGAGGTTCATTACTTTAACATGGAGGACTGTGTGTTGGCTGCAGTGGAGAAGGAGCACATCATCTGTCCTCAGCACCCTGACCAGCCAGTCGCCCTCCAGGAGCTGGTCCCAGAGCTCTTCATGACTGACTTCCCTGCAAGGTAGCCTCTCACTATTTTAAGGACTGTGCTCCCTGTGGGCCTGACTGACTTAATATCAGAGAAAGTTGGATATGGATGGAGGGCAGGGTCAGAAAAGGTATAATGGTAGTAAGGTGTAACGCTGTCCTTAGAGATCTCTTTTAATGTATGTTTAATAATGGTGAGTGCACATAATTAAATACAGTATGCAAAGAAAAAACCTGCTGCAGCTTTTAAAAAGATGCCAGTTCAAAAACACATCTGGAAATCCAAGACAAACGCAACAGAAACCTGCTACAAATGAAGAAAAAAAAACTGCTGCAAAAAGCCCAAACTGAAACATCAACACAATGCAAATACAGAAATAATGCAAATTCACATAAACCCAAAAAACTGATGCAACAGATAGTCATATAGAGAGTGATAATGTGAAACAGATAAAGTGCATATGCAGCCCAGCCAAAGTGCTCCAGGCCTCTAGGGTGAGTGCGAAGTAGAACAGCGTGATTTTGAAAGTGAGGGAGAGAGACCGGAAGGAGCACGTATTCTTTGGTACATTCTTCTTATGTTGCCTCTTTACTACCCTTTTTTTTTTCCCAGCTTTGAAAACAAACGCGCACTCTCATCTGGTCTTCCTCTCTCAGGTTGTGCCTCTGTGTGTGATCAGTACAAGTCAGCAAGGTTTGACTCATAACACACAGGCCTCTGTGTGTGTGTGTGTGTGTGTGTGTGTGTGTGTGTGTGTGTGTGTGTGTGTGTGTGTGTGTGTGTGTGTGTGTGTGTGTGTGTGTGTGTGTGTGTGTGTGTGTGTGTGTGTGTGTGTGTGTGTGTGTGTGTGTGTGTGTGTGTGTGTGTGTCTGTACGTCTGCAGCATGTTGCGCATCCTGCTGACGTTACACATGCCCATGCAAGTGACATCAGCAGTTCACATCCTGCCTCAAGCATATTGTTCAGCCTCAGTCACCACTATTTGTTACATTTTTCTCTAATGCTGCATAATTCCATTAGGGTAAGTCAGCAAACCTTGTTTTTTTTTCGTTTTTCCTAAATTTTAGACAGGTTCTCTGTTTCGTTGCCATGGCAACGGTGGCCCATGTCGATGCAGGGGCTGGAAAATCATAAAAATTCAAATGAAGCTACATAAATACTGAAAACAGATGAAACAATAATGAATAACGTGGTCTAATTTTAGATCTCTGATAACAGTGTTCACTTGTTGCTGGAAACTGAAGCCTGACTGCTTAGAGTCACACGTGCGTGTGCAGGTGCTGGATGGTAATCGCACACAGACGTACATACGCACACGTATGTGGGACATACATGATCATATGTGCGTAGATCTTGTCCTCTGTGAGCCTTATCATCCGTCATATACACACACACGCACACACACATATATACAGTGACAGTGGGCAGGTCTCTATGGCTTTGGCTCCATAATGAGTTTCTGCCAATTTGTTGCCAGTGACAGCATCTGTTGATATATTGTCAGGGTTTGAGGGGAACTGCCACTCCTTCAACTATTGGAATAAATACCCAGTCTGCCTCTATGTCATACCCACACACTTACACATTCACAGTCCATGAAGTACTCAGTGTTTCTGAGTACTGTGTGTATATGGTTTTTGCTGGATGGGCGGTTAGTTGTGCAGGCATATCTCTGTGTATGTAAAATAACACAGACCCATGGAAATGTTTGCTGTAACAATTAAACAGCTCCTCCAAATATTAGTGCGACTGTAACTGCAAATGTTTTGTACTGAGCTCTTAAAGAATATAAGAGGGATGTTGATCTTAACAGTCGTGCCTCTTACTAACATCATCCACTCTTATAGCTGGATAAGATAAGATAAGATACACACATTAAAATGAATACACAAATTTACACAAGTAATAGTGCACCCGCTCCTATGTGCCTGAGCTAGAAGTGCACCATTATCTCATGTAACAATGCTGGTATAAGTGTGCACACATCAGGCTTAGATTATCCTGTTACTTCTGGCCAATATCAGTTATCATTTCGTTAAAAATGTGGTAGCAGGCAGGTGGTGGTGTTTATGTCCTATATGAAGCTTAAAACTGGAGGTGTGCACGTTACACTAAGATGTGATGTTAGATAATCTTGGACAATCGTTATAATCCTCTCTTTGTATAATTTTATGTTGTGGTTTGGGTCATAAGTTAAACAAGGACATTTGCATTGGCAGTTTATAATTCAATTGAATATAACTTGAGAGATGATACAAAGCAGTGATCAAGCTGTTGACTGAAACTATATTGAATGTTTGATAAGATGTTTGTAATTCAAGGTTCACTAATTAACCTCATGGAGATGACAACTGAATCAGTGACAAATAAATCTCAACAACAAATTCCATCTGCTGATGAAGATCATGAGATAGAGATAATAGCTCTGGATAAAGGCTGTAAGCTGACCTTGAGTTACAGTTACTTTGTCAAAAAATAACAAAAGGATGATTTCAGGCAGTATCTGATCAAATAAGATTTAAGCTTTGACCAATAATTTGATTCCAACTCAGAATATACATCAAAAACAAACAGGAAATACATTATAAAGCATGTAAATTGAAAGAATGGGAACATAAATAATAATACAGTAAAAATACAGTAATACAGGGTGGACAGTGACGGCTGGAGAACATAAAAGCTTTTAAACTGGATTTAAACTCAGTCAAAGCTGCTGCAGCTTCCAGTTCTACCCTCTGCTGTTTGTTCCAGCTCTCTGGTGCTTCTCCATGGTTAGTGGGCACTGACAACAGACTGCTGCCTGATGACCTGAGAGGCTGACAGGGGTCGTATGGTAAAAGTGTGGTATATTCTGGTCCAGACCATATTAATAGACGTGACACAGCCTGCTCAGAGGTGTGAGGTCTGGCTTTTTCAGGACTCAGCGGCAGTGTTTGAATTAGCTGAAGCCGAGT
Source organism: Pempheris klunzingeri (assembly GCF_042242105.1). Lineage (NCBI taxonomy): Eukaryota > Metazoa > Chordata > Actinopteri > Acropomatiformes > Pempheridae > Pempheris > Pempheris klunzingeri. The sequence continues at coordinate 29,083,099 of NC_092012.1, read as the reverse complement.
GACTTTGGATACATTTGGCTGTTGCTGGTTATAAACAAACCAGATTAATGAAGCCCCTTTATTTGGAGATGAAATTGAAAGTGAGCACACTTGAATTATGTGTTCCCTTATGGTACACATCAGCATGAAGTACAGCAGGTCAAAGGTGAAGCAGGAAGTGGGTCATTAAGTATCGATTGTGTGTGTCTGTGTGTGTGTGTGTGTGTGTGTGTGTGTGTGTGTGTGTGTGTTAGGCTCTTTCTGGAGAGGGCACAGCTGGAATACTCTGAGGAGCAGAATAATATCCTTGGCCAGGGTGGCAGCGGGACCATCATCTACCGAGCCCGTTATCGTGACCAGCCAGTGGCCATCAAGCGCTTCCACTTCAAGAAGTGTAGGCAGCAGACCATCAGCAGCACCACAGGTACAGAAACCAAAACCTGTGCTCTCCCTGCTACTGTGAGTCGAAACATCTGCTGCTCTGGTGCAGCTGTGATCCCGCAGTAGTGTTTAATCTGGCATTATTGTGAGCAAAACTGTGATGCCCCTCCCCCTTACTCAACACCCCAAAACTAATAATCAGGTCTTTAATAATCTTGTTCCCTGAGCTTGCTGTAGGCCTGATTTCTAGCCAGTACGCCCACTTTCAGGGTAAATAATGACTGCATGCTGCCTGCAGGAACAATGTCCCTTGGTATGTGCCTAATATAGATAAATAGTTTGTTTTCAGTCATGATTCTCAGACTATGACATTGCACTGCTTTGGTGAAACTGTTTTGCATGAATCAGTCAACCTACAATCTCTCTACAGCAGAAACATGGACCAAATGACTGATCATGATGTGGATTTAGGGAGGTAACGTGACCCATGTGCTTGAACCCAGGTCTCCTATTGTCAAATGGATTAACAATATGGATTGTGGCGTTTCCTTTATCTTCCCTGTGCAGATCCACAGTATTTATTTCTGCTGCCTTAGCCAGAGGTCACCTCTAAAGCCGTTTCTAAATTGCTCTGCCTGCTAGCTGCAACTAGCCTGTCACTTTGGGTAAAAGATGTAACTGTTCAATAATAAATAAATGAATAAATAGACATGATCAGCTATTAATCTGTCCAGAGGAACAGAACCTGTGGGAGTGATCTTACCTGTGTTTTCCTTGTGTAATGCATATATAGTCCCCAGGCACTGCAGCATAGCTTCCTTTATATATGGGCACCACATTGTCCTATCCTATACAGTCCTCTGATACATGTCTAAATGCAGGAATAGAAGGGGAGTGCACATATAGGAGAATATGATCAACTAGAATGTAAAAACTTCCCCTCTGTTTAGTTTTCTTCTGAAAAAAGGACATTCATTTAGTTTTGTAAAGCAATTATAAATCAGTAAAAACATAGTTTTTGCATTCTTATGTTTGGAGGATAAACTACAAACTCGACTGTAATCCCAATTGTTACAGTTTTCTCTGTAACCGGCTCAGAGTGTCTATTCTGAACAGCATCATTTCGCCAGCCCACCAGTCTCCCGTCCCTTCCAGGGATGTGGAAATTCATTGATCTTAAGTGAAAAAATAATCCCATCACATGACAAAATTGTCGAACATCAGTCTCATGTTAATAGGTGGTGGTAGAGGGGGGGGGTATCCCTTGGTAACCCTCGGTAACCCTCGTCTCTCTTCATGGTCTCTGCTATCTGATGTTAATGTAATGCTGCGATGACCTTGAGATGTGGTTGAGAGCTCCAAAAGTGTTATCTCAACAGACATGTCTGCAAGCTAAGCATGTACAGTAGACCTTCTGTTGAGACTAACTTATCGCACCTCATGTTTACATAGATGGAGGGAAGATTAGATTAGATTCAGCGCTATCATCAGCTTTATCTTTGTCATTGGACGAGGTACAAGCTCTGAGACAAGGAAGTGCAGTTTAGCATCTAACCACAAGTGCATAAAGGGGTTAAGAGCAGAGGATGCACACACACACACATAGTAATGACAGTATGGTCGGTATGAACAGTGTGGAATAGATACGCAAGATATATGCAGCAGTTATATTCAGCAAAATATATATATATTATATATATATATTGCAGGTATAAGTAGAATAACAGAAATAATGAGATATACTGAGCAGACATGATGACTACAGTTTGTTATAAATCAGATATTTATATTTAGAATAGACAAACAGTGTCTAGAGAGACAGTATTCTGAATACACTATGGGTCACATATATACAGTATGGACAGTAACAAATGTGTAAGAGTGTGTGCAAGCACATATACTACAGGTAAGTGTATGCACAGCAGTGTGGTGGTAGTAAAGAGTGTATTTACTGCAGGAATTTTCAGTATGAGAAGCTTTCTGAAAACTAGTCCATATGAGCTCCTAGAGCATTCTCTCTAAAACTATTCCTTCTTTTCACTTTGGGGCTCCTTCTCGCTCTTTTGTTTATTTCCTCAGACACCATGGTGAAACACCTGCAGTCTGCAGATGCCTGCCGGAGCTTCTCTGAATTTCGCCAGGAGGCCAGTATGTTGCACTCTCTGCAGCATCCCTGCATCGTCTCTCTGGTGGGCATCAGCATCCATCCACTCTGCTTCGCCCTGCAGTTAGCCCCCCTAGGCAGCCTCAACACTGTTCTGGAGGAGCATCACAAAGGCAAAGGTGCACAGAGTGATCTTCAGACTGGTGCCGCGATTGTGTCTGTATCAGTAGAACATGGAATTTTGTTTTGTCTTTGTAGGCTCCAGGTACATGCCCCTAGGTCACATGCTGACCTTCAGAGTGGCCTATCAGATTGCAGCAGGACTGGCGTACCTTCACAGGAAGAGCATCATATTCTGTGACCTCAAATCTGACAACATCCTGGTGTGGTCTCTGGAGGTCTGTACATGGATTACCATTAGAAAGCCGTGCAATTTAGATTTTAGATGGACAATATATTTATGAAATAACATGTAAATCTGCTAGACTTTGGCAATAAATAGACTTATTTCATTTGTTGCCTGTGCTGTTTTCTTTATCAAGGGACACAGCCATCCTAAGTACAGCAAACAGCCCTGCTGTTTCTATCACAGGATTTAATGTGTCCACTCGTTTGTGTGTCTTTTTCCAGGTGAAGGATCCAGTCAACATTAAACTATCTGACTATGGCATTTCTCGGCAATCCTTCCATGAGGGCGCGCTGGGGGTGGAAGGCACGCCAGGCTACCAGGCTCCTGAGATCCGACCAGGCATTGTGTACGATGAGAAGGTAATGCCCACCTGTTCCCAGCCCACATCATGTGATGTGTGTGGCACGATGTCTTCTATGCTCTTGCATCCTCGTTAGGCGGACTGTGATGCACTTGGCAACACATACAGTACACAACAAGATATCATGTAAACCTCTTGCCAGATTTTCATTAAGTATGAGCAATCAGCTAAATTATATGGATACAGTGCGTATTACTGTACTACGTATTACTGTTTATGCTAATAGAAGATTACATTGTGAGAACAGCCAAGTCACAGAATCACAAAAAAAAAGGACAAGGTTACTCAAGGAGGTAGTTAAGAAACAAAACATAACTAAAATTAAAATAAAAAGTCTGAAAAACAGACTGACCTAAATACTGGGAACCCTAATGTGTATGGAAAGTACACTGTCCGATGATAATGTGACTGTACATTAGTGAAAGTAGGTAATATTGTACATCAAAGTATTGGATAGACTATTGATCAATATTACTATGTAATAAATGTATGGATGAAAATAAACATCCGTAATAGGCAGATATAAATTGCCAAGAAATGTGTTCAGCATCAAGCTTTCCAGAGATCATTTTTGGTGAGTTTTCCTCTAGTGGCACCATCACTTTTGCACACCAAATATAAATCTACATATCATTAGCTCCAAGTCTGGAACCATACAAGACCACAGTTGTGACAGCAGACATCCTCTGTTTCATGCTAGTGACAGTGATAATAATGCCTCTCTCCACCATGAGATCATGCAGTATTATTTAGTTTATTTTCATGCCTCTCGTGGTTTGAATTCCTCACTGAAGACAGAAGGATTCTCTCAGAACAAGCCCAAGCACAAGCAGGGGGGTTTAAGGAGAGTGCTTGTCACAGACTCCACATCCTCCATCCTCCACCCTGCAGCTCTACGCTGCATGTGATCCATTTTTCCTTCTTCTCCAACCGTAGGAAAGTCTGCATAGAGGCACTTGATTCTAACATGGGACACATGCTGAATTGATAAAGGAGGGTACTAAGCACTTTGTCTGATGCACTAATCAATAGGAGGTGTTAGGAATTAGCACTGCCTCAGTATTTATTCTGCCCACCAACAGGGGGTATAATGTTACCGTGTTGTCCTACCATCCGTAGATCTGTGTGTTTATCTGTATGTGTGTATATCCCTGCCGCTCTCATAAACGCAGTATCTTCATATTTGGCAGTAACGTGTCATGGATGAGCTGATGAGATTTTGTTGTTCTTGGCCACAGCTCAAGAATTTATACAGTAATTATGGCAGAAATTCACACAAAGATCTATTAAGATAAAACTAAAGCTTAACTTTGATATCATAACGTTCTGAAAAAAACCACTAACCACCCCATCATGTCACATCAATTTCCTTTATGTATGCTTATATCATAAATTAAAAAAATGCCTCAAGGGACCTCACGAGCTGTACAGCAAACAGCATCCTCTACTAGCTGCTATGTAAAAAAAAGCACTATTGGGGATTCTTGAATCCTTAATTTTGAATTCCTGAATTGTTGGGTCTCTCTCTAATTACAGAGTTTGGTCTAGACCTGCTCTTTATGGAAAGCGTCTTGAGATAATGCTGTTATGAATTGGCGCTCTATAAATATAGATTGATTGATTGATTGATTGACTATTGGCAGTAGAACTTTTTTTCATTTTGACAAACAGTCAAAGTTGCACACACCTATGTTCACACTCGTTGCAGTTGCCATTGAGCTGGGGCATGTGGACAGTGTTGGGTCACACAGGCCATGCTGTGAGGATTGTTCTGATTCTGATCCATGTCTTGATGAGTAAGACGAGCATGTGTAATTCTTCACACTATGCACACCAAATTCCAACTTCTATAATGAATTTACCGTGCATGTAATGTTTTTTGTGTTAATATATGGAACACTGAATGACAACATTCTTTACATTAAATCATGTCTGTATGATTCAAATGTTATTTCCTCATGTAGCTCACAGATTTCAAAAGTGGCAGACAAAAAAAAAAACTCACTTAGACCCACTACTCGGATGAGGACCACTGGTTTTCATAAAAGGCATAAAACCGTGAGGTGGTTATTCTAGTTTTACTTGTCGCTAAAGATGATTTCCATTAAGAGCTGGTGGCTTTGACTGGCTACTTCCTCTCTTCAGCATGCTGCCTTTCTGTCTGATTAGCACCACGTGTTTGCTTTGATGGCGAAGGACGGAGAAAAGCAATAGATACATGCAGGTTTTTACCATGACTGTAAACCTTTAACACAAAGGTTAAAGGTCTCAAATGTTAAAAGTTATCTAAACACAAGACGCCATATAAAAACAAGAAGAAAAAGTCCGAAATCAGAAAATATCTGAGCCAAGAAAAAGACATTCAGTCTTCAGTCTGAGTATTTGATTTTAGAAAGAAATCCAAACAGTCATTAATCTGAAGATGTGCTTTTCACAATAAAAGCAGAGAGAGACTGAAGAGGAGGGAACCAGAGAATATTAGATCACAACTCCTTAAATGACTAAAATGAATGAATTGAATAACAAAATGACCATGTTTTCCCACTGGTGAGCAAGATTATTATGATAATATTGCTTCATACAGTTCTGTCACAAATTGGGTGGAGTGTATTATTAATAGCTTAATTAACACAATAGACACGGTGTTGTGCACAGGCCATTGATCTTGCTCTTGGAATACTTGACTGAGAATTAGCGTTTGTTTTAGCAAATGGCATTTGATTCAGCCGGTTTTTATTCCAGACTGATCACAGCCGTGTGTGGATCCGATACGGCTGGCCCAGTCTGCTCGGAGCCCCTCCCCTCCCCAGGGAGGCTAGCTTTACTAGGGCTTACTGTTTTACTAGCCCCTGTCCCTGTAGAGGACGCTTTGAAAGAGCAGAGAAAAC